>NC_044031.1:425223244-425560744 GCF_901765095.1 Microcaecilia unicolor
ATTTTTTTTTCTTTAGGAATTCCATACTGTTTTGTTCTTGTGCTCTTACAGTATTCAAGCACATTAAAATCACATTGGTAGTGTTTATGAATGCACCTTTTGCACTCTTCATACAACTTTGTATTGTATGGAAACATTTGCTACAATCACCTTTTATGGTAATATTCAATGTGAGAATCATACAATTCCTAAATACATATTCCTGGCAATAATCATAAAATGTTTGGTTACCTCTGCCGTAGAGATATTATAATTTTCATAGATATGTGTACAAAGGAGGAGGTTCTATATATGACGCCTAAAAAATTGTCGCTGAAATCACTGCCGACTAAGCACATTCTGTAATCAATGCCTTGATTATAGTATACGCTTAGTTTATATTTCAGTGCCTAAATCTATGCGTATCCATTTACACCAGCGAAAACTTGGTATAAATCCCTGCACATAGATTTAGGCACACTAGGCCATAATATTGTATAACTAGGCACATAAATTTTGGAATGCCCATAAAATGCCTTTTTCCCCGCCCATAACCACGCCCCTTTTTGCCTGCACATGTTAGAAGTGTGGGGCACATTGTTACAGAATACGCTTAAGGAGTTGTGCGCCTAAATTCTAATCAGTGCCAATTAGTGCTCATTATTGCTTAAGTGCTGTTATCATTGCTCATTAGCTTGTTAAATTACACACATTATTGTAAAATCCACACTGATTTTGGCACTTATCTTTAGGCGTGCTATATAGAATCCCGGGGAAAGTGTCTTCCTATTTTATTTAATGTTTTTACTTTAGTTTTTATGGACCATTTTACAAAGCTGTGGTAAGCACTAATGTGTGTTTCCCACAGCAAAAAACGGCTTGCTGCAGGGTGCACTGAGGCGTCCCTCAATAATTTTTAGATACGCGCATGCTATCCCCATGCTAAAAAATAAATTTATTTTTAGCTCAAAGGGCAGTGGGCGGTCGTGTTTTGCACTAATCAATGCACCTACATTGCCACACACTAACCAATTAGTATATACTTAGCATGTGAGCCCTTACCACCTACATAATGGGTTACAGTTGGAGCTCATGTACTAATGGGAAAATTAGCACATGGCCATTAATATTGACAATAGAAAAATTGGCCATTTTGCCTTATTGGTAAAAATAGCCTTAGTGCGTAGGAATGACCCAAGTAAGGATGCGCTAAGGCCACTTTCTACCGCTATTTGGTAAAGGGCCACTTAATGAGCAATACTATTAAAATGTTTGTCTCTTCAAAATTGAATATAGTAGCAACAACCTCAGACTTAGAAAGAGGTAAATTTTATATCACAACACTATTAATGCAAATGTCCACATTCAAAACATAATCCAAATAATTCCTTCAAAGTAATCAGAACACACATTCTTTAGTCAAACCATTAGTCATGTAGCCCTCAAAGATTTTCACTGTAAAACCATAGGTTAAAACATTTCTCATCAATCCTTATTTATGAAAATGTTTTATGTGTCTGTAGTAATTAAATTATCATTTTCAACTTTTTCAAAATATATTTAAAAAATTATGCCAACTTATCGTATCCAAAAATTCAGCTTCAATATGGTGTAGTCCTCTGGAGCAGATTACAGCAGTTAGCAAAAAAACCCAACATGAATTCATGTTTCATTAAACTGACTCGAGGGAATTAACCACACATTTCAGCAATAAATTCTGCATAACAGAAAAAACATATCATCCACTCCTTCTTGCTGCTGCTTCTTTTTAAGTTCTCCACACGCTGTTATCTGACCGTTGCCTTACAGCCATATATCCTATTTTATTAGATGACTTTTAATGTACACCTAGATAATTTAACCGCTCACCTCAGACCTCTCGGTCTTCCTTGTTGATCATGACCTGATGCAGCATGTACTAAATGCTACACACTGAGGACAGCATATCTTAGACTTAATTCTTTCACTCGCTGCCAGCTGACACCACCTATATATTTCTTCACTGGTTACATTGCCATAGATAGACCGACCACTCATTGAGTCTGTTTAAACTGAGTCACTGACTACCCAATCAAAAAACTGTCAACCAAAACTATCCTACTTAGGGATCTGGATAAAATCACTTCTGCATCTCTCCTCAAGCATACAAAACGTGACATTAATTCTTTTCACCAATCTCCCCCTAGATTTACAAGCTGAAACCTGGGACCCACCCTCAGGACAGCTTATGACACATTCCCCCCCCCCCCCCCCCCCCCCCCCATTTGGTATCATTACTTTATTTTGTCATTCCTCAGATCCATGGTACATCTTTGGAATGCGGCTCCTTAAACACCAACTCCACCAAGGACACTTATCAGCTGTGAATCCTTACTGCCAGGACAAGTTTCTCTACTGCCAGCATGCAGACAACATTTGAATCGCGCAGCTAGCGCTGACATCAGCACTTTCTAACAACATAGAGAGAGACTTTGCTGTAAGGCATCGCGCTGAAGGGGCATGCCAAAGAAGCATGTCCTTTTGTGCATCCCTTCGTTCGGGCGGCATCGGGCGCATCTCCTCAGAGTAGGGCAGCTCCATTATCCATCTGCCCTGGACAGTCTGTAAATATGACTTTTACCATGCTGTGTCAAGTGACCTTTGTTCCATGGCTCTACCCTCACGTTGCTGTGCTGGAGGTTCCATGTTTGATCCCTATTATAATCGCTCGTAGGATTAATCACTCAGTCCCTGCCCGTACAACCATATTCCAGTTAAGCTTCTCTCGTGATCATGCGAGGCAAGGAACCTCCTTCTCTAGACACCATTTAATCACTTTACCTTCAATTAGTTTGGTCTCCACCTCCTATCTCCCTATTCCAATTGGGTATGTAAATGCTAGGTCAGTGGTCAATAAAGCTGATGTTATTAGGGATTAGTTGGTTGAGAAACAATTTAGGTTGTCGCTGGTCTCTGAAACATGCTTTATGTCCCCCGGGATACAAGGTCCTTCATCAAACTAGAGCTAAAACAGAAAGGAGTTGGAATCGCAATCATTTATAAGGTCGTCTTCAAAGTAGAACTATTGTCCCAACAGAACGCTTCTGATCTCAAGATTATTGCCTGCAAATTAAGTGATGCTGAGTTTTTGGAGCCCATATGCCGTGTTCTATTCTATCGCCCCCCAGGAAGCTGGTCTGCCTCAGAAAACTGTTTTACTGAATTCCGCTCAAATATTTGTGTTAAGTTTGATAATGTTTTATTACTAGGTGATATTAGTTTGCATCTTGATAATCCTGGGAATGTTAAGACAATGAGCTTACTTGATTTTCTCGCCTCCTGGCGATTCCTTCTGCCACATTCCCAATCCTCCCACATTAGGTGTCATCTGCTGGTTTATAGAACTGTACATATGAAGAATTTCTACCTGGGTGACTCATCCTGGTGCCATGTCCCTTAGACCATAAGACTCTGGAGTTCACTCTTTACTGGAGGGAACCTAATAGATTTTTTCAGTCAACTATCACCTCTCCTCCTTTTAAATCAAGAGGCAGAATTGATCCTGTGAAATTCTGATCTGAAATCTTTCATAATCTACAGCTTCCAGACACAGACAGCGAGGATTTCTTGTGTAAGTGGGATGAGTTATATAATTCTACCCTGGATAGTATGGCCTCCTAAGAGCACCTTGGCTTTATTGTGAGATGTTACTAATTAAAGGCCTGTCGCATCTATCCCATTGTTGACTAAGGTAACGGTACTCAGCTTATGAATCATCTTTCCTCTTTCTCTCTCTTACACAAATCCCAGTCAGGCTTTTGGCCTTGTTATAGTACCAAGACAGTCTTGACCACCTTAGTATCAGATTTTAGGAAAGCAATCAGTCTAGGCTAGAAGAATTTAGTGATGCAATTCAATATGTCAAGTCCCATTGACCTCATTGATCATGAGTTACTTTTAGGCCTGTTGGACCAATTTGAACTGTGTGGGAAGGTTCACCAATGATTCTGCGGCTTCTTAAAATCTAGATCGTATCAGGTGAAGTTGTCAGGTTCTCTCTCACCATCCAGCGGGGTTCTGCACTTTCATTTATATGAATGATGTCACACTCTATATCCTTTTCAAAACTGGTCTTCTAGAAAATATCCCTAAGATTAGGCTTGATCTTGATTTGTTGGAATCCTGGGCTTCCAAATTTAAATTTAAGTTAAATGGAGATAAGACTAAATTTCTTGTGGTAACCAACCCCTTTGACCATACCATATATAATAATTTTATCATTGACAAAGCATCCTACCTCTTAGACACTATGCTTAGGGTACTGGGTATATTAATTGACAGTCGCCTCATGTTCGAGCCTCAGGGTTTCTCAGTAGTAAAAAAAAAAATCCTTTAGGTCTCTTTGGAAGCTGAAAAGAATCAGATTTCTCATCTGACATCTTTAGACTGCTAGTTCAATCCTTGATTTTAACTCAATTCAATTACTGCAATTCCATCTGTGCTGGAAGGAGGTTGGCCTAAAATAGCTGCAAACGGCCCAAAATATAGCAGCTAGGCTTGTCGTCAAGGTATCGCGTTTTGATAGTCACTCTGTTATTATTCACCATTAAAGCCAGGGTTATTTTTAAATTATGTGCTTTTGTTTTTCAAATATTATATGGCATAACACCAGATTACATGCAGCCCTTAGTAACTATTCTCCTACGCAATGTAACCTTTGATTTTATGGACTACCTTAGACTTCATCTTCCAGATTGCAGGAGAGCACACTATGTCAGTTCACTCTGCAGACTTTAGATACCGAGGTGCTAAGTGGTGGAACTCACTGCCAATTGCAATCAAGGGTCAGCCTGATTACTGGGTATTTCTCAAAAGACTGGAATCTTTCCTCTTTGAGAGGTTTCTACCCATTGATGGAGTGTGTTAGATTGTAACTGGCCATCAATGGTTTATTATTTAGTTCTTATTTGTACTTTTATTTGTGCTATTCTGCCCTTACTTGATATTTTGTTTATGGTATTGTAAACCTTGCCTGTTTTATTTATTGTAAGCCACATTGAACTTGAGTATGTTCAGGATAATGTGGGGTATGAATGTAAAAATAAATAAGTACATCAATTCCATGCAACTGACAATGGCACCTCATGACCCACTCACTTTCACTCGTACCACTTTAGGTTCATCCATTCACACCATGATCACCTCAATTCTACAGACAGGGCATGTCTCTGATAATTGGAAATTAGCCACTATTTGCCCCAACATTAAGGACCCCTTTTAGTGATCACACTAATTATTGACCCATAGCCTACCTCCTCCCATTTGTTGCAAAAATTGCTGAAACCACCATTCACTCCCAGCTTATAAACTTTATTACCAAGACACACATGGTTCATCCAAATCAAACTGGGTTTAGACATCACAATACAGAAACAGCCTTGCTTTGTCTTGCAACAATTATTTACTACCAATTAGACCAATTGAAACTCATCCTTCCCATTTCACTGAATCTATCTGCAACATTAGACCTGATGGATCACTCCATCTTACTACACCACCTGCAGGAAATTGGACTATCTGACATAGTTTACAGCTGGTTCAAGTCATACCTAAGCTGGTTCAAGTCATACTGATTGCCTAAGACCCCAGGTCACATACCTGGCTCTTTACTCCTAGCTCTAGGAGGCCAAAAGAAAGGAATACACACACACACACATACACCACTAATTTAAAAATATGTAACAAAGGCCTTTGGGAAAGAGCTGAGGGTCTCACGTAATGACAGTGAGCTCACCCAGAACTGTCTCAAAATCCCTCAGGTCTTCTGCTCTTTTATTAAGAATGCATTGTCATAAATTAACTGGTTACATCACAAATCATGGGACACAGACTTAGAAAAAATGGCTAAATTATATTCTGTTTACATCTGCAAGTTCAGGGGATTCAGGGTACTTTCCCAAACTGCTAGTGGTTCCTGTAAAAATCTAACATTTATAGGAATGTTAGATATATATTACTCCATACATCGTCTATATGCTCTCGCATTCATTCCCTTTTCTAAACAGTTTATGTCTAATACATTTCCTGCATCTGGTAAAGACAGCATTTAATCATTTTCCATCTTATTTTCTGTAGTAGCATTAATCTCTAATATTTCTCTTTGAATGGGGGGACCATTAGTTTCCCCCCTTTGATCATGTATGTGATCACATATTCATGCCGAGTGGCCAAGTTCAATTCTGTTTTATCAGTATCTTAGTTCTTGGCTTGGGTAATAAGTCTCAAGTCATCTCCCTTATAGGGCACCAATATCTAAGCTGCAAAGCACAGGAATACATATAGGGTACTTTAAAACAGATATTAGAACTACTTAAGCTAAGGGAATTCCATAATTTAGTATCTTCTCCAATGCAAACAAGGAATGGAAATACATCATAGTAAGCATTTTGACAACAGACTTATAGCAATGATGGTCATAAGACACAAACAAAACATTAATACAGAGAGGAAAGGTCCCACTTAACTTTCTCTCTGAGAAGTTGTGAGAGAAGAGGACATTTCTGTACGTAAATGATATTTTATTCTGTGCTTGGTAACATAAAGATTGGGTTTAAAAGAGGAATTGTATGATATTGATAAACACAGAATTAAAAGCAAAAAAAAAAAAAAAAGCAAACTTTATTAGCTTGTCTCCATACCTTTTTCCCCATAGTTTTAAATCTTGAATTTTCTGCCACAGCATTAACAGATAGTCTCTAGAAGGTACAATAGGGCCCAGTTCAGTCCCTAACTCCCACCCATTCCTAGCTCTGCTCTTCATTTATAGTCAATTATTCTAATTAGGATAACAAGAGGGGCTTTTTATTAGAGTTTTAATTACATTTAATTATTCTGAAAGCAAACGTGAAATACATTACAAATTAAACCAATCTTAAGGCTCTTTATATTTATCTGATATCCCTAGTAAGTTAAAGAGTTTTAATTAAACAGGTCTATAATACTAAGATGCAGACAGTAGTCCAGCAGCGAGAGGGGTGCTATCCAGTCTTTTGCATTGCGTGTCACATGTATGATTATCTCCCAGTTGGTGAGAGGTCATATGTGTGTGCTCAATGCAAAGAGCTCTTAGCTTTCAGAGAATGAGTATTTTCTCTTGAGGCTAGAGTAGCAGACTTGGAGAAGCTGAGGGACGTTGTAGAGAAGTCCCACCTCCAATCTGGCAGCCCCTGTGCTGCCTTGGAGTAGGGAGGTCTTCTAAAAGGAGAGCACCACCCTGGTGCATCTTGAAGTAATCCTGTAGACAGTACCAGCACACCAAGGCATGCAATATCCTCTCGCATCGAGGATGTGTCTCCAGGAGCTACTGCCCAGGATGGAAGGGTTAGGACTGCTGTTGTAGTCGGTGATTCTATTATTAGGCATGTAGATAGCTGGGTGCCTGGTGGAAGTGAGGATTGCCTGGTCACTTACCTTACGCATCACCTAGATAGAATTTTAGATAGTGCTGGGGAGGAGCCAGTTGTGTTGGTACATGTGGGTACCAATGACATAGGAAAATGTGGGAGAGAGGTTCTGAAAGCCAAATTTAGGCTTTCAGGTAGGAAGCTCAAATCCAGAACCTCTAGGGTTGCATTTTCCGACTTGCTACCCATTCTATGCGCAGGGCCCAAGAAGCAGGCAGAGCTCCGGAGTCTCAATGCATGGATGAGGCATTGGTGCAGGGAGGAGGATTTTAGATTTGTTAGGAACTGGGCAACATTCTGGGGAAGGGGTAGCTATTCCGGAATGATGGGCTCCACCTTAACCAAAGCGGGACCAAGTTGCTGGCATTGGCATTTAAAAATGAGAGCAGCTTTTAAACTAGAACCTGGGGGAAGGCCGACAGTTGTTAAGAAACACATGGTTCACAGCAAGGTATCTTTCAAAGAAATCAACAAAACAGGGAAGATAGGGTATCCCAATAGCAAGGTTGCAAAAGAGACCATAGTAGATCAGGTGTCCTTAAAAAAAAATCAGACAAAAGATTGCAAATTAACACTGACAACTACTGAGCAAGATGTAAATAGGAACAAAATAGTATGAAATGCCTATTTGTGAATGCCAGAATCCTAAGAAATAAGATGGGAGAGTTAGAATATATAGCACTAAATTAAAAGTTAGATGATATAGGCATCTCAGAGACCTGGTGGAAGGAGGATAACCAGTAGGATACTGTCATACCGGGGTACAAATTATATCATAGTGATAGGGTGGATCAAATTGATGGAGGGTAGCCATTGTATGTTAAAGTAGTCCTTGAATTAAATAGATTGAAAATTCTGCAGGAAACAAAACACATCTTGGATTCCCTATGGATTGAAATTCCATATGTAAAGAGGAAAAGGATAGTGATAGGAGTGTACTACTGTCTACCTGCCCAGGATGAACAGACAGATGTAGAAATTGTTGGATTATTTGTAGTAAATAATTAGCAGATTTTAGTACACACAGCTTCAGCTTTAGAAATGTTAATTTCTTTCTTCATCTCTCTCTCATTCACCCCTGAATAATTCACTGCTGAGTCACTTTAAAGTTGAAGTAACAAAACATCTGTTTACTCACAGTTTGTAGTTAGATTATAATCAGACAGGCTTATATTTACATATTACTATACATTTGTATTATCAGCTCCTTCCATGTGCTTAGATGGTAATGGATGCTCACACCACCATAGATCCTCTCAGGTTAGGAGAGATCATGAGCTCCATGTGCTCCATGTGCTGCATCTGCTGTGTCTAACCCCCACAGGAAGTTGCATAGCTGTGTGACCTCTCTAAGTAATTCACATCAGAGGTCACAGAGTAATCACAGAGAAATAATAGGTGACAGGCAATGCATGTAAAATACAATAAATTCCAACAAACCCCTTCTCATGCATAACTGTCATGCAATTATTTATTCATACAAAGTCCAAGCTTTATACGCAAATTCACAAAATGTTCTCTGGGTAACGGTTTGGTCATGATGTCAGCTGTCATCTCACTGGTGTGACAATAGTGTAGACTGATGACCCCTTCTTTCGCCAACTCTCGCACGTTGTGGTATTTCGTTGCGATGTGCTTGGTGCGTGACTGAACCTTGTCATTCTGTGACAGTCGGATGCAGCTCTGATTATCTTCCATTATCTGGATTGGTCTCTTTTCAGCTATTCCAAAATCCAGCAAAAGTTTTTCAATCCACATCAGTTCTCTGCACGCTTCCGATACTGCCACATATTCAGCTTCTGTAGAAGACAAACTCACAATACTTTGTTTATGACTGGCCCATGAAATTTGTACATTTCCATACATAAACACATATCCACTTGTGGATTTATAATCAGAATGATCCCCTGCCCAATCTGAATCACAGTAACATATTAGTTTTGGATTACTATTGGCTGAAATCTTTAATTTACAATCAATGGTACCCTTTAAATACCTTACCATCCTTTTAACTGCAGTCCAATCTGATTTGGTAGGTGAGCTGACCCTTCTGCTCAAAATTCCTACTGCATTTGCTATATCAGCCCTGTATGTGGTAGCTAGATATAAAAGCTTACCTATGGCTGATCTATATTGGATGTTATCTGGTAAAGGTTCTCTTACTGTTTCATCCTTCAGAAAATCAGTGATCATGGGAGTGCTTACAACTTGGGCATCTTGCATACCTAAACTTTCAATAAGCTCATTTATTTTCTGCTTCTGGCTTAGAAGATAAGAACCATCATTTTGTTTCTCAATTTCTATACCAAGATAGTATGACACATTACCAAGTTCTTTTATCTCAACATTGAGGTTTAAACACTTTACAATGTCCTTGTACTCTTGCTCACTTTTGCTTGCAATGAGCAGATCATCAACAAAAGCTAAAATGTATGCATATTGTCCATTTGTGCACCTAGTGTACAAGCATTTATCTGCTTCACCTTGCTTAAATCCTAAATTTGTCAATATTTCATGCAATTTTTCATTCCAACATTTTGCACTTTGCTTTAATCCATAAAGACCTTTGTTTAATTTACACACTAGCTGTCTTTGTTTTGTATTTATGAAACCTGTTGGCTGTTCCATGTACAAGTCTTCAGTTATATCTCCGTGAAGAAACGCTGTTTTCACATCAATGTGGTTGACTTGCATGCCTTTTGAGACTGCAATGCTCAGAAGTGTTCTTATTGTCGTGTGTTTCACTACAGGTGCAAACACTTCATCAAAATCTTCTCCATATTTTTGAAGATATCCCTTTGCCACTAATCTGGCTTTATACCTTTCCACTTTTCCTTGTGCATTCCTTTTTAACTTGAATACCCATTTGCATCCTATAGCTTTCTTGCCAGGAGGTAATTTTGTAAGAATCCAAGTATTATTTTTATCCAATGCATCAATTTCTTCTTGTGCAGCTTTATGCCATTCAGCAGCTTCTTCTGCTGGCATTTTCTCAATCTCATCCCATGTTAAGGGCTCTTGAGCTTCTGCTGACTTTGTTAGGTAAGACAGTCTTGGGGGTGGAACACCTTTGTTTTCCCTGGATGAGCGTCTGACAACAGGTTGGTCCGACCTTTCTGCATCCTCTAAATCTGAGAGTTCTTCTCCAATTGATTCCCCTTCTCCAACTGTACTGTCTTCTTCAATGATCCTTTCTGTGTCTGCTTCCTCTGCCTGTTCCTCGTTAGATACAGATGAGTTGCTTTCAGACATCTGCCTTGGTATGGCATTTATATACACTGGCATGTCTATTATGGTTCTAGTTTCATATTCTGGATGATAAGGCTCATCTGGGATAATCCAGCCTTTATCAACCCTTTTGTTTTCATCAAAATATGTAACATGTCTTATGCCAACAATGCCAGTTTTCAGATTCAAAATTCTATATCCTTTGTGTCCTGGAGCATAGCCAACTAAAATGCCCCTTTCTGTTGTGGAATCCAGCTTATGCCTTCTTTGCTTTGGTATATGAGCATATGCTGTACTTCCAAATGTTCTTATGTGTGACAGGTTTGGCTTCCTACCATGCCATGTCTCATGTGGTGTGCGCTCAGCGCCTTTAGTTGGCATTCTGTTTTGTAGGTACACTGCTGTGAGAATGGCTTCCCCCCATAGTCTTTTAGGGAGATTGCTATCTGACAGCATACATCTGGTCATTTCCACAAGTGACCTAAATTTTCTCTCTGCAACAGAATTTTGCTCTGGTGTATAAGCTACTGTTGTGATATGCTGAATGCCTTCTTGTTCTAGAAATGTGCGCATGCTTTGTGAAGTGAACTCACCACCATTGTCGGTCTGAAGAACCTTTGGTTTTCTTTCAAATTTATTGCTCACCATGGCTACGTATTTCTTCAGCATGTCTGTGACTTGACTTTTTTCTTTCAGCAAATAGGCCACACAATATCTAGAGAAATCATCCAAGAATATTAGCACAAATCTGTTATTTCCCAATGATGGGATATTAAACGGTCCACATAAGTCACTGTGTATTAAGTCCAGCACTTTATTACTCCTATTTCCTGTGTATGCAGGAAATGAGGGTCTCACACCTTTTTGAGTAACACAGTCTATGCATTTCTCCATATTACCAGCATCTGCACTTATCTGAATGCCGGTGGCCAGTTGCTTACTGTAAAGATCCTGGATCACCTTAGAATCACGATGTCCCAGGCGGCGGTGCCAGATTTCCAGACTACATTTACCATCATTCTTCCTTACTTGCGCCATATGTGAGGCTTCACCTGAAATGCTCAGTTTATAAAAGCTTCAGCATACACTTCATCATTTTTAGAGATTGTGCACTTACTGTTTTCAAAATGAATCACAAATCCCTTCTTATCTAATGTAGATACACTAAGCATATTGCAAACTGCTTGGGGAATATACAAGACATCACTTACAGGAATTTCTTTAACTTCATTAGACACTTTGCATTTTAAGAATCCAATACCTTTTGCTTGGATCTTAGCAGTCCCTGCGTTTGCAGTTTTAAGAATACCTTCCTCTGGACACATTTCCTGAAAGAAATCCTTACAATTGGTTAAATGGCATGTGCTCCCCGAATCCAAAATCCAAGTACTTTCATTTGAATTATTATTTACCATAGTCAAAGATTTTTCTGCCATTAGAAAGCCCTTGTGTTTATCTTTGTCCTTCATACATTTCCTGGTTTGAAAATTCTTTAGTTCCATTGGCTTAGGTGAGCTAGAGGGAGTGTTTTGTGTTTCCTTACACCATTTAGATACATGTCCCTCCTTTCCACATGAGTAGCAAATCAGCTTGCCCTTGGGTGGAGTTTTCCCATAGCTCCGCCTTCCTCTGTTCTTTGCCAAGAAATTTGTTTCATTTCTCTCTGACTTGCTTTGAGAACACATCTCCTCAGAATCATTTATTATGCATTCCTGCCTTAGTTTTGATGTTGTCTGTTCAAAAGATTGCCCTTCAATGGCCTCATTTACAGACCTAAAAACATCAAACTTCTTTGATAGTGAGGTAAAAAGAAATGCTCTTTTCAATGCATCACACATGGGAATTCCAGAAAGTTCTAACTTTTGAAATGAAGACATAAGATGCATAATGTGATCATTACATTTACTTTTATCCTTAATTTGGATTCATTCAACTCTGCTAACCAAATTGGTTGCTGCTTTGCATATGTAGTTGCATACATAGTTCTCAGTTTATATAAAATGTCCTTTGGTGTATCTTTTCCCTCCACTAATATGGCTTGTTTCTCTGAGAGAGCTTCCAAAAGCATGCACTTCACATAATAGTTTGCATTGTCCCATTCAGCCATATTTTCAGCTGTTCTGTCTTGATCTAAGCATATATTTAATCTTTTTGCTCGAAGGAGACATATGAATCTTAATTCCCACTGCCGATAATTAAACTCAGTTAATTTAGGCACCTTGAGAGAATAGAACAATGGTGAATTTCTTCCCTCAGCCATTTTCTTAGCCTTCTGTCTGCTGTGTGGGGGGAGAGAGAGACAGACTGAATCTTTCCTTTAAAACTTAAGAGAAAAATGTGGCCTTTTTTTCTGCCTGGTAATATTTCTCTTCTTTTTCAATTCCTGAGCCCTGGGCCCATAACCCTTTTGTTGGATTATTTGTAGTAAATAATTAGCAGATTTTAGTACACACAGCTTCAGCTTTAGAAATGTTAATTTCTTTCTTCATCTCTCTCTCATTCACCCCTGAATAATTCACTGCTGAGTCACTTTAAAGTTGAAGTAACAAAACATCTGTTTACTCACAGTTTGTAGTTAGATTATAATCAGACAGAAATGTTATTAGAAATTAGGGAGGCTAACAAACTGGGCAATACAATAAAATGGGTGGTTTCAATTACCCCAATATAGACTGGGTAAATGTAACATCAGGGTGTGCTAGGGAGATAAAATTCCTTGACGAAATCAAGGACTGCTTTATGCAGTAGCTGGTACAGGAGCCAACAAGAGAAGGAAAAATTCTAGACCTAGTCCTTAGTGGAGCACATGATCTGGTGCAGGAGGTAATGGTACTAGGCTGCTTGACAATAGTGATTATAATATGATCTGATTTGATATCGGCTTTGGAGTAAGTATACACAGGAAATCCAATGCATCAGTGTTTTACTTTAAAAAAGGAGACTATGATAAAATGAGAAGAACAGTAATAAAAAAAAAAAAAAAAAAAAACTTAGAGGAGCAACTGTGAAGGTTAAAACTTTTCATCAGATGTGGATGCTGTTCAAAAATACCATCATGGAAGCCCAAATATATTCCGTGTATTAAAAAAGAAGGAAGGAAGTCCAAACAACAGCCGACATGGTTAAAAAGTGAGGTGAAGGAAGCTATTAGAGCTAAAAGAAAATCCTTCAGAAAATAGAAGAAGGAGAACCGACTGAAAATAATAAGAAACAGCATAAGGAATGTCAAGTCAAATGCAAAGCACTGTTAAGGAAGGCAAAGAGGGACTTCAAAAAAAGATTGATTCAGAGGCAAAAACACATAGTACAAATTGTTTTAGGTATATTAAAAGCAAGATGCTGGCAAAAGAATCGGTTGGACCACTAGATGACTGAGGGGTAAAAGAGGCAATCAGGGAACACAAAGCCATAGTGGAGAGATTAAATGAATTCTTTGCTTCGGTCTTCACCAAGGAAAATTTGGGAGAGATATCAGTAGCAGAAATGGTATCCAAAGCTGACAAGTCAGAAAAACTGCTTGAAATCTTTGTAAACCTGTAGGATGGATTAGCTCAATTTGACAAATTGAGAAGTAGCAAATCTCCTGGACCGGTTGGTATTCATCCCAGAGTACTGATAGAATTGCAAAATGAACTTGCGGAACTATTGTTACTAATATTCAATTTATCCGATATCAAGCATGATACTGGAAGATTGGAGGGTGGCCAATGTAACACCAGTTTTTTAAAAAGATTCCAGAGGATATCCAGGAAATTATAGAACGGTGAACCTGACGTCGGTGCCAGGAAAAATGGTAGAGACTATTATAAATAAGAAAATTACAGAGCATATTCAAAAGCATGGATTTGTGAGACAAAGCCAACATGGATTTAGTAAAGGGAAATCTTGCCCCACCAATCTGTTATATTTCTTTGAATGGGTGAACAATCCTGTGGATAAAGGTGAGCCAGTCGATATTGTGTATCTGAATTTTCAAAAGACATTTGACAAAGTACCTCATGAAAGACTCCAGAAGAAATTGGAGTCCTATTGTGGATTAAAAAGTGGTTAAAAGATAGAAAACAGAGAGTAGGGTTAAGTGGTCAGTATTCTCAATGAAGAAGGGTAGATGGTAGGGTTCCCCAGGGGTCTATGCTGGGACCGCTGCTTTTTAACATATTTATAAATGATCTAGAGATGAGAGTAACTAGTGAGGTAATTAAATTGCTGATGACACAAAGTTTTTCATCCTCACCCTTGTCACCTCTCGTTTAGACTACTGCAATCTGCTTCTTGCTGGTCTCCCACTTAGTACCTCTCCCCTCTCCAATCGGTTCAAAACTCTGCTGCCCGTCTCTGCTGCCCGCCAGGGTCGCTTTACTCATACTACCCCCTCTCCTCAAGTCGCTTCACTGGCTCCCTATCCGTTTTCGCATCCTGTTCAAACTTCTTCTACTAACCTATAAATGTACTCACTCTGATGCTCCCTAGTATCTCTCCACACTCATCCTTCCCTACACCCCTTCCCGTGCACTCCACTCCATGGATAAATCCTTCTTATCTGTTCCCTTCTTCACTGCTGCCAACTCCAGACTTCGCGCCTTCTGTCTCGCTGCACCCTACACCTGGAATAAATTTCCTGAGCTCCTACGTCTTTCCCCATCCTTGGCCACCTTTAAATCTAGACTGAAAGCCCACCTCTTTAACATTGCTTTTGACTCGTAACCACTTGTAACCACTCGCCTCCACCTACCCTCCTCTCCTCCTTCCTGTACACACTAATTCATTTGATTTGCTTACTTTATTTTTTGTCTATTAGATTGTAAGCTCTTTGACCAGGGGCTGTCTTTCTTCTATGTTTGTGCAGCGCTGCATACGCCTTGTAGCACTATAGAAATGCTAAATAGTAGTAGTAGTAGTACAAGAGGACCTTACAAGACTGGGAGACTGGGCATCTAAATGGCAGATGACGCTTAATGTGAGCAAGTGCAAAGTGATTTATGTGGGCAGGAGGAACCCAAATTATAGCTATGTAATGCCAGGTTCCACATTGAGTCACCATCCAGTAAAGGGATCTAGGTGTCATCGTTACGTTGAAACCCTCTTCTCAGTGTGCGGCGGCGGCTAAGAAAGCAAATAGAATGTCAGGTATTATTAAGAAAGGAATGGAAAACAAAAATGAGGATGTTATAATGACTGTGCATCGCTCCATGGTGCGACCGCACTTTGAATATTGTGTTCATTTCTGGCCACCATATCTCAAAAAAGATATAGTGGAATTAGAAAATGTACAGAGAAGGGCAACGAAAATGATGAAGGGGATGGGATGACTTCCCTATGAGGAAAAGCTAAAGCGGCTAAGGCTCTGCAGCTTGGAGAAAATCCACTAATTCTGGGATAAGCAGTATAAAGTGTTTTGTACATTTTTGGGATCTTGCCAGATATTTGTGACCTGGATTGGCCACTGTTGGAAACAGGATGCTGGGCTCGATGGACCTTTGGTCTTTCCTAGTATGGCAATACTTATGTACTTATGGAGAAAAGACGGCTGACGGGGATATGATAGAGGTCTATAAAATAATGATTGGAGTGGAATGAGTAGATGTGAATCGATTGTTTACTTCTTCCAAAAATATTAGGGACATGCACTGAAGCTACAAAGTAGTGAATTTAAAATGAATTGGAGAAAAATTTTCTTCACTCAAAATGTAATTAAACTCTGGAATGTGTTGCCAGATAATTTAGTAAAAGCAGTTAGCTTAGCGGGGTTGAAAAAAAGGTTTGAATGACTTCCTATAGGAAAAGTCCATATACCATTATTAAAATAGACATAGGAAAAGTCCACTGCTTTTTTATAGGATAAGCAGCATAAAATGTATTGTACTTTTTTGGGTCTTTCCAGGTACTTGTGACCTGGCTTGGCCACTGTTGGAAACAGGATGCTGGGCTTGATTGTCCTTCGGTTTGTCCCAGTATGGCAATACTTATGTACTTATGCACAGCAGGCAAACAGGTAGAAATGGGTGAAATAAGGGAAGGGACTTACGATCAAGATGGTGTCCGTGTGAGGGAGCTTAGCTTGCAGTCTCCCGAACGCCAGACTCTGCTCCAGCAGCGTTAGCTTTCCTTCACCTAAATATGGTGAAAAGAAAGGGGAAAGTCGGGGTAAAAGCCGCTGCTGGCCCTGGCGGTTCTTTAACGCTCCGGCAGCCGACCCTGGAAAGTTTTGGCCTCCAAGCTTCAGGAGCCCAGGTCCCTGCCCTGGTTGAATCCCCGGACCAGCTAGGGGATCTTAGCACGGAGGCGGCGTCTTTAAGTCCGCCACACCAGACTGCCCCGCCGAGACCAAGCGGAGAATCGGGAGCGATGGGAGAACCCCAAGCGGAGGCTTTGGAGGATAGCGGCGGCCCTGTCGAGCACTCGACCCCGGAAGGAATGACATCAGGTCGTAGGGCGGGAAGTACTGATCTTTCGCCCTCCCCTATCCAGGAGGCTCCGCAGATCGGACTCGACGGGAGGCCTAAACCGGCAGTCGTTACCCTTGAGACCCTCTGGGATGCAATCCAGACCCTTAATTCATCGCTACTTCAGACAACCAATTCCTTCAAATCTGAACTAAAGGATTTAAAAACATCTTATCAAACCCTGGAAGCGAAAGTCAAGCAGCAGGAGGAAAAATGTGAGTTGAACTTGCTTGAAATTAAAAAGCTACAGACAGTTGTAAGTAATATAGTAACAGAAAAAGAACTGACTCAAAGGAAACTTGAATTTATGGATAATCAAATCAGGCATAATAACCTGAGATTTTTTAATTTTCCGAAGTCTCCTTTGATATCACCTTTGGAGATGTTGAGAAAATATTTCCTCAAAATACTTCAAATTCCTAAAGAAGCTTTACCTCCAATTATAAAGGCTTACTACATTACAGGAACTAAAACTACTCAAGCTGCAGCTTCTGACTTAAACTTGACACAATTTTTGGAATCTTCCTTAGAAACAATTACGGAACGCACAACTCTTCTTGCTTCCTTTGCTTTTGAATCCGATAGAAACCATGTTTTCAGACTATACTTTAAATTTATCTTAGCCCAATTTCTGGGTTCGAAGATACAAAGTTTTCCAGATCTTAGTAAAACTACTCAAAGAAGGAGAAGAGAATTTCTGGGACTTCGGTCCCGGGTTCTCTCTCTGGGCGGTACATACAAGTTGAAATTTGCCTGTAGATGTATTATTTCCTTGGAAAATGTATATTTTGTATTCTTTGAATCAGAAAAATTGAGACAATTTATAATTGCCAGAGAAAGTGGTGGTGAATTGGTTATGGATGCTCCGGTAGGAAGCTGAAACCGCTGGCAGGGAATGGACTCTACCCTCACAATTGTTTGTTTAAAGATTTTCCGCAAAAAATTGCCTTGTGTCTTGATCAATATAATGTGGACTAAGTAACAATATCATTACATATTTGTTTTTTTCCTTTAATGGACAAGGATTTGTCATATATAATTTCCTTTATTTCCCACATTTATTATATGTAAATGTATATTTTGAAAATTGATAAATAAAATAATAAAAAAAAAAAAAAGAAATGGGTGAAATATTGTTATGATTGTTTAATAGAATGTAGTAATCCTTCACACCAATATTGCCAGGAAGCTCTCTTCAGAAAACTTAAGTCTGGTTCACCAGCAGAGGTCCCAACTAACTAACTATTCTTAAGAGAATATAGTGTCATTTGATTTCTCCGAGGACAAGCAGGCTGCTTGTTCTCACGACTGGGGTGACGTCCGCGGCAGCCCCCACCAACCGGAAAGAAGCTTCGCGGGACGGTCGGCACGCAGGGCACGCCCACCGCGCATGCGCGGCCGTCTTCCCGCCCGTGCGCGACCGCTCCCGCCAGTTCCTTTTTTTCCGCGCCTGGAGAGAGTCGTGTCTTGCCGCTCTCTCTACTTCAGCCGCCGGATTTTGCGATCGCGTTTACGCGGATCGTGCTTTTTCTACTGTTTTTCGGTTTTCGTAACCGCCCGGTTTCCTTTTAAAAAAAAAAAAAAAAAAAAGAAACCCTGCGCGTGTGGGACACGCGCTCCCTTTTTTCCCTCGCTTCCAGCGGGGACGCCACATTGCGGCCTAGTGGCCGCTCGGTCGTTTGTTTTTCGTGGTGTGATTTTAGCCACCATTGACGACTTTGACTTCGCCGACGCGATTTTTCCGTCGATGTCCTCGAGGGTCCCGAGTGGTTTTAAAAAGTGTGGTCGCTGCGGCCGGCCGATCTCGCAGACCGACACCCACGCTTGGTGCCTCCAGTGCCTCGGGCCGGAGCACAATCTCAAGTCGTGTTCTTTGTGTCTCGGTCTCCGGAAACGGACTCAGGTTGCGAGGCAAGTTCTGCGGGACCGTCTTTTTGGAACTTGCGCCGGCCCCTCGACGTCGACCTCGAAGGCATCGGTATGGACGCCCGGCCCTTCGGTACCGGTATCGATGCCCGAGACATCGGCACCGATGGCAGCGACCCCAGGAGAACAGGTCCCGTCGGCCCGCCGGTCCTCCGGTGAGAGTGGGGGTGAGAGGCCGCGTGGGCAGTCGGCCCCGGTCACGCCCTCAGCTCGTGGCCCACGGGACCGAACCCTGTCTGACCCGGTACCTCGAGACCGAGGGGGATCGACCTCCTCCTCCTCCATGCCCTCCGGCGCCGGTGACGTGCATCGGAAGAAGGACAAGAAGCGTCGTCACCGGTCGCCTTCGGTGCATCCCGATGTCGGAGAGGAGGCGACGCCGAAGCGTCATCGTCGTGAGGAGAGGTCTCCGTCGGTTGTAGAGGTACCGACGCGTCGGGGTTCCGGCACCCAGGTGCCGTCTCCTGGCCCCCAGCAGCTTCCGGCACCGACACCCTTACCGGCCCCACCGCCTATCCCGGCAGCGGGCCTGGACGAGTGCCTCAGGGCCATCCTTCCGGGGATCCTGGAAGGGCTGATGCGCCAGGCTGTGCCGGCGCCGGGGGTGCTTGCGCCCTCGGCGCCGATGACTGTGGCACTGGCGGGCTCTAGCCCGGCGCCGGGGCTGTCGACACCGCCGCCGCTTGCGGTACCGGTCTCGACCGCCACGCAGGTGGAGTCCCCGTCGACGTCGATGGAGGGAGCTCCGTCCCCGCCGGCGCGGGAGTCCACCGCTCGACAACACCGAGACCTCGGTGCCTCGACGTCGAGCCGGGCCCGGTACAGGACTCAGCTACATGAGCTAATGTCCGATACCGAGGATGAGGACTCGTGGGGGGAAGAGGAAGACCCTAGATATTTCTCCTCAGAGGAGTCTACGGGCCTTCCCTCGGACCCCACGCCTTCACCGGAGGGGAAGCTCTCACCTCCTGAGAGTCTCTCCTTTGCCTCCTTTGTGCGGGATATGTCTATCACCATTCCCTTCCCCGTGGTCTCTGTGGAAGAGCCGAGGGCCGAGATGCTCGAGGTCCTCGACTATCCATCACCACCTAGAGAGTCCTCCACGGTGCCGCTGCACAATGTCCTGAAGGAGACGCTGCTCCGGAACTGGGTGCGACCACTAACTAACCCCACCATTCCCAAGAAAGCAGAGTCCCAGTACAGGATCCACTCTGACCCAGAGCTCATGCGGCCCCAATTGCCCCATGACTCAGCGGTCGTGGATTCTGCTCTCAAGAGGGCACGGAGTTCGAGGGATACCGCCTCGGCGCCCCCGGGGCGGGAGTCTCGCACTCTGGACTCGTTTGGGAGGAAGGCCTACCAATCCTCCATGCTCGTGACCCGCATCCAGTCATACCTGCTCTATATGAGCATCCACATGCGGACCAATGTGCAACAGCTGGCGGACCTGGTCGAGAAGCTCCCGCCGGAGCAGTCCAGGCCTTATCAGGAGGTGGTCAGGCAGCTGAAGGCGTGCAGAAAGTTCCTGTCCAGGGGTATTTTTGACACCTGTGACGTGGCATCTCGTGCTGCGGCCCAAGGTATAGTGATGCGCAGGCTCTCATGGCTGCGTGCCTCTGACCTGGACAACCGCACCCAGCAGAGACTGGCTGACGTCCCTTGCCGGGGGGATAACATTTTCGGTGAGAAGGTCGAGCAGATGGTGGACCAACTGCATCAGCGGGAAACCGCTCTCGACAAGCTCTCCCACCGGGCGCCTTCAGCATCCACCTCCACAGGTGGACGTTTTTCCCGGGCTCGGCAGGCTGCACCCTATTCTTTTGCGAAGCGTAGGTACAACCAGCCGGCCCGAAGGCCTCGTCAGGCACAGGGACAGCCCCAGCGCGCTCGTTCTCGTCAACAGCGTGCGCCTAAGCAGCCCCCTGCGCCTCCACAGCAAAAGCCGGGGACGGGCTTTTGACTGGATCCACGGGAACATAGCCGCCCTACAAGTGTCCGTACCGGACGATCTGCCGGTCGGAGGGAGGTTAAAATTTTTTCACCAAAGGTGGCCTCTCATAACCTCCGACCAGTGGGTTCTCCAAATAGTGCGGTGCGGATACGCCCTGAATTTGGCCTCCCTGCCTCCAAATTGTCCCCCGGGAGCTCAGTCTTTCAGCTCCCATCACAAGCAGGTACTTGCAGAGGAACTCTCCGCCCTTCTCAGCGCCAATGCGGTCGAGCCCGTACCACCCGGGCAGGAAGGGCAGGGATTCTATTCCAGGTATTTCCTTGTGGAAAAGAAAACAGGGGGGATGCGTCCCATCCTAGACCTGAGAGGCCTGAACAAATTCCTGGTCAAAGAAAAGTTCAGGATGCTTTCCTTGGGCACCCTTCTGCCAATGATTCAGAAAAACGATTGGCTATGTTCCCTGGATTTAAAGGACGCATATACTCACATACCGATACTGCCAGCTCACAGACAGTATCTCAGATTCCGCCTGGGCGCACGGCACTTTCAGTATTGTGTGCTGCCCTTTGGGCTCGCCTCTGCCCCACGAGTGTTTACCAAGTGCCTCGTGGTGGTAGCGGCCTACCTACGCAAGCTGGGAGTGCACGTGTTCCCATATCTCGACGATTGGCTGGTCAAGAACACCTCGGAGGCAGGAGCCCTCCGGTCCATGCAGTGCACTATTCAACTTCTGGAGCTGCTGGGCCTTGTGATAAATTACCCAAAGTCCCATCTCCAGCCAACTCAGTCTCTGGAATTCATAGGAGCGCTGCTGAATTCCCAGACGGCTCAGGCCTACCTTCCCGAAGCGAGGGCCACCAACCTCTGGGCCCTGGCTTCGCAGACCAGAGCGTCTCAGCAGATCACAGCTCGGCAGATGTTGAGACTTCTGGGTCATATGGCCTCCACAGTTCATGTGACTCCCATGGCTCGTCTTCACATGAGATCTGCTCAATGGACCCTAGCTTCCCAGTGGTTCCAAGCCACCGGGAATCTAGAAGATGTCATCCGCCTCTCCACCAGTTGCCGCACTTCACTGCTCTGGTGGACCATCCGGACCAATTTGACCCTGGGACGTCCATTCCAAATTCCGCAGCCCACGAAAGTGCTGACGACGGATGCATCTCGCCTGGGGTGGGGAGCCCATGTCGATGGGCTTCACACCCAGGGTCTGTGGTCCCTCCAGGAAAAGGATCTGCAGATCAACCTCCTGGAGCTCCGAGCGATCTGGAACGCACTGAGGGCTTTCAGAGATCGGCTGTCCTGCCAAATTATCCAAATTCGGACAGACAATCAGGTTGCAATGTCTTACGTCAACAAGCAGGGGGGCACCGGATCTCGCCCCCTGTGTCAGGAGGCCGTCGGGATGTGGCGTTGGGCGTGTCGGTTCGGCATGCTCCTCCAAGCCACGTACCTGGCAGGCGTAAACAACAGTCTGGCCGACAGACTGAGCAGAGTCATGCAACCGCACGAGTGGTCGCTCCATGCCAGAGTGGTACGCAAGATCTTCCGAGCGTGGGGCACCCCCTCGGTGGACCTTTTCGCCTCTCAGACCAACCACAAGCTGCCTCTGTTCTGTTCCAGACTTCAGGCACACGGCAGGCTAGCGTCGGATGCCTTTCTCCTCCATTGGGGGACCGGCCTCCTGTATGCTTATCCTCCCATACCTTTGGTGGGGAAGACCTTACTGAAGCTCAAGCAAGACCGCGGCACCATGATTCTGATAGCGCCCTTTTGGCCCCGTCAGATCTGGTTCCCTCTTCTTCTGGAGTTGTCTTCAGAAGAACCGTGGAGATTGGAGTGTTTTCCGACTCTCATTTCGCAGAACGACGGAGCGTTGCTGCACCCCAACCTTCAGTCTCTGGCTCTCACGGCCTGGATGTTGAGGGCGTAGACTTCACTGCGTTGGGTCTGTCTGAGGGTGTCTCCCGGGTCTTACTTGCCTCTAGGAAGGATTCCACTAAAAAGAGTTACTTTTTCAAGTGGAGGAGGTTTGTCGTGTGGTGTGAGAGCAAGGCCCTAGAACCTCGTTCTTGCCCTGCACAGAACCTGCTTGAATACCTTCTGCACTTATCAGAGTCTGGCCTCAAGACCAACTCAGTAAGGAATCACCTTAGTGCGATTAGTGCTTACCATTATCGTGTGGAAGGTAAAGCCATCTCTGGAGAGCCTTTAGTCGTTCGATTCATGAGAGGCTTGCTTTTGTCAAAGCCCCCTATCAAGCCTCCTACTGTGTCATGGGATCTCAACGTCGTCCTCACCCAGCTGATGAAACCTCCTTTTGAGCCACTGAATACCTGCCATCTGAAGTACTTGACCTGGAAGGTCATTTTCTTGGTGGCAGTTACTTCAGCTCGTAGGGTCAGTGAGCTTCAAGCCCTAGTAGCTCATGCTCCATATACCAAATTTCATCACAACAGAGTAGTGCTCCGCACCCACCCAAAGTTCCTGCCGAAGGTGGTGTCGGAGTTCCATCTTAACCAGTCAATTGTCTTGCCAACATTCTTCCCCAGGCCGCATACCCGCCCTGCTGAACGTCAGTTGCACACATTGGACTGCAAGAGAGCATTGGCCTTCTACTTGGAGCAAACACAGCCCCACAGACAGTCCGCCCAATTGTTTGTTTCTTTCGACCCTAACAGGCTAGGGGTCGCTGTCGGGAAACGCACCATCTCCAATTGGCTAGCAGATTGCATTTCCTTCACTTACGCCCAGGCTGGGCTGGCTCTTGAGGGTCATGTCACGGCTCATAGTGTCAGAGCCATGGCAGCGTCAGTGGCCCACTTGAAGTCAGCCACTATTGAAGAGATTTGCAAGGCTGCGACGTGGTCATCTGTCCACACATTCACATCACATTACTGCCTCCAGCAGGATACCCGACGCGACAGTCGGTTCGGGCAGTCGGTGCTGCAGAATCTGTTTGGGGTGTAAATCCAACTCCACCCTCCAGGACCCGAATTTATTCTGGTCAGGCTGCACTCTCAGTTAGTTGTTCTTCGTAGGTCAATTTCTGTTGTTCCCTCGCCGTTGCGAGGTTCAATTGACCTGGGTTCTTGTTTTGAGTGAGCCTGAGAGCTAGGGATACCCCAGTCGTGAGAACAAGCAGCCTGCTTGTCCTCGGAGAAAGGGTATGATACATACCTGTAGCAGTTGTTCTCCGAGGACAGCAGGCTGATTGTTCTCACCTACCCTCCCTCCTCCCCTTTGGAGTTGTGTGTTTTATCTTTTGCTAGTCATTCAACTGGCGGGAGCGGTCGCGCACGGGCGGGAAGACGGCCGCGCATGCGCGGTGGGCGTGCCCTGCGTGCCGACCGTCCCGCGAAGCTTCTTTCCGGTTGGTGGGGGCTGCCGCGGACGTCACCCCAGTCGTGAGAACAATCAGCCTGCTGTCCTCGGAGAACAACTGCTACAGGTATGTATCATACCCTTTCTTGGCAGCTGTTTCTATGGATGATATGTTCCAAAAGAATGTTCCAAAAGAAGGCCCCTTCTACCAGTGCGTTCAAGAATTGTTCCAGTACAGCAGGACCATATTCATTATGAATACTTATTCATGCTGCCTGCAGTGCCTGTCACCCAATTATGATCCCTCTCATGGTATTCTCTGTTCATAGATGTGAAAGAGAGGGATCCATGGTTGAGAAAATAAAAGTGAAAGGCTTGTTGGTGATAAGAATAGTCCAGAAACATCGTTGTCTAGAAACATCGGCATCAGAAGCACCAAGGAGTGCCACAACATCCACATTGTCTCAGTCATCAGTAGAGGCCACTGGGAGTGGTTATGATTCAACTTTATCTTCCATCAATGTCAAAAGAGTGCAGTGCAGAACCTTGGGCCAAGGCTGAGACTTGCCAACATTGTTCACCATCTAAACGTTACACCGAGAGCACAGAGGTGCAGAGGTCACTGTAGTCCTTGAAGTGCCTTCGATGTAAAGACTTATCCTCTGTGCCTTTAGAGATGGTGCGACCTAAGACCCCAATTTCCAATTTTCCTGAAGTGGCTCAGGAAAATATGGCTATTCCTACTGCGATGCCCCCACCTTTGTTAATGGTATCCTTTGAGAAGCAGTTCATGCAAAAGTTTGAGGAGTAAGTAGAGGGTTTCTTCGTTTGATACAGTGCTGTATCTTGATGTTGAAGGCAGGGTCGATCCAACTGATACCTGAGACCAGTTCTGGTCGCCTCATCTCAAAAAAGATATAAAGGAATTGGAGAAGGTGCAGAGAAGGGCGACAAAAATGTTAAAAGGGATGGGACAACTACCCTATGAGGAGAGGTTAAGACGGCTAGGACTCTTTAGCCTAGAGAAAAGGCGGCTGAGGGGCGATATGATAGAGGTCTACAAAATAATGAATGGGGTAGAGCAGACAGATGTGAAGCGTTTGTTTACACTTTCTAACAATAATAGAACCAGGGGACACAAGATGAAATTAGAATGTGGTAGGTTTAAAACAAATCGGAGAAAGTTTTTCTTTACTCAGCATGTAGTTAGACTCTGGAACTCATTGCCGGATAAGGTAGTGACGGCAGCTGGCCTTGCTGAGTTTAAAGGGGGTCTGGACAGATTCCTGAAGGAAAAGTCCATTGATCATTATTAAATTTGGGGGTTTTGCCAGGTTCTTGGGACCTGGATTGGCCGCTGTTGGAGACGGAGTGCTGGGCTTGATGGACCTTTGATTTTTCCCGGCATGGCAGTGCTTATGTACTTATGTACAATGCACTATCTGAAACAGACACCTCAATACTGAGGCCTGGAGGGGGCTCAGTATCGAGGTTAGCTGCACTGGTGTCCATATTCAGTGAATTAGGGGAGGAAGCTTTACCCATGCACCGGGAATCCTTGGTGTCTCGAAACTGTAGGAGGCCCGACCATGCTTCCACTAGTGTGAGATAGGCAGAAAGTCAGACTTCACCGATTGAGTTCTATGAATCTGAGTCAAAGCACTTCTGATATTTTGAGGAGAAGCCACTGGTCTCCTTTCAGATCCCTCCCCACCACATGAGAGACACGTCCCCACCAGAGGAGCTCTCTTTCATTGTTTTATACTAGAGATGTCTCAATCTGTCCCATTTCAGTTAGAGACGAAGGGGCCGTCCGAGACTGAATCATTGCATGTCCTCTTAATTCCTCAAACCCTTCCCTACCCTCTTCATTCATATAATGTACAGATGAGAATGTGAGATGCTCCCTCTTAATAAGAAGGTCGACTGTATGTACAAAATCCAGAAAGTGCCAGGATTTGAGAAGCAGCAGTTTCCTCACCAGTCCATGATTCACTCCTGTTGTTCCCTGGCAGACTGACTGGGATATTAAAATTTTTTGGAAAGGGATTGTTTCCAATCATTTTGTTGTATTTCCTTTCCTTTTTCTATTTGATTAAATATTGTTAACTGCTCTGAAAGGCTACACAATGGGTGGTATATCAAGTATTAATAAACTTTCTTTCCACATAACATCCTATCAGCTCTTCACTGACATGTATTTGCAGAACATAGTGTGCAATGTTAAGACGTTTGTGGACACTTTGGGACAGGGCCAATAAACTTCACTTATTAGTAGCCACAGGGAAGGAGTGTGGAAAATTGAAATGGCATTGCAAACTTCTGTCTTGGGAATTGGTGCCTGCAGACTTTTCTCTGACTGTGGGCCTCAGACAAGATGTGCAGGAACATTTTGCTGTGGTGCCATGCCATGGAGCGAATCTCTTTAGAGATAAGATATAAGAAGCAGCTACTCTCTCCGAGCAGTATAATGACACCGTTAAGACCCTCTCCAAGTCAACTTCTGACCCAGCCTCCTCCTCCTGGAGATATCAGAGTGGAAGACAACAGAGATCTTATTATTCTCATATGTTTATATATCTTCCACCCTCATATTCTTCCCAGTCTCAACAAAGTTTTTACTCTCATCCTAGTCAGAAAGGACAGGGTTTGACTGCCTCCATGAGGACATAGTTCCTGTATCTATTCTGGATGGCCTTTTCTGTAGAAGGGAGGCTAAATTTGTTTGCAGGCAGATGGCCCCTTGTAACCTCAGACGGGTTCTCAGAATGGTTCAGTTAGGATACCATCTTGAATTGGCAAACCAGCCTCCAAATTGACCACCAAGAGCAATATCGGAATTTTTGTTTGATTTTTTAAGGAACTCTTCCCTGTTACAAACAGTGCAGTTCAACCTGTTCAGTCATGGAAAAAGAGGGCAGGGATTTTATTCCAAGTATTTTCTGATTACAAAAGACAGGAGGATTCCCCCCAATCCTAGAACTCTGGGCCATGAACAAATATCTCATCAAACAAAAGTTACAGGATGATTTCCTTAGGCTCCCTCATAACACTTCCTGAAAAAGGGGATTAGTTGTGTTCTTTGGATCTAAAGAACGCTTGCAAACACAATCAGCTACATCCTTCAAAGCCACAAGAAATATCTGTGATTCATCATAGTAAAACACCAATATCAGTACTGCATACAGCCATTTGGCCTCACATAACAGCTCAAGATATGCTGCAACAATGGTTAAACATGTAAGTATTTACAAAATGTTTAACCATTGTTGCAGCATATCTGTGCAGACAATGGGGTACATGTGTTTCCCTATTTGGGCAATTGGCTGATAAAAAAATACAACTCGGGATAGAACAGAAATATCTGTTTAACTATTCTTGTGCTACAACTTTCAGTAATAGAGTGGTTGTGTGCACACATCCGAAGTTTCTTCCTAACCAGTCAATAGTCATTCAACCTTTTATCCCTAAAATACATGTCCATAAAGGTGAAAATGCACTGAGAACTTTGGACTGCAAGAGAGCTTGGACTTCTATCTGGAACATACTAAAGCGCATAGAAAATATACCTAGATCCTTGATTCATTTGACCCAAACAGGTCTGCCATTGGCAAACACACTATTTCCAGTTGTCTAGCAGACTACATTTCCTTCACTTTATGCCCATACTGGGCTAACTTTTGTGGTTTATGTCATGACACATGTCAAAAGGATAAAACAACCACAGAAAAACAATACTGCACTGTAGCTCAAATAGAAAAACAATAGCGGAAATGACAGCTCATCCAGATTTTTTTATTTTATTTGTTCATTCATACTTGTATCCAACAGTCATCCAAATATAAGTTTTGGTTCAATGTGGCTTACATTTAACAGTTGTTAGAGATTACATTGATTCAATTACATTTGCAAGGTTGCACGCTGTGTTTTACAGTGATTTGTAAGATAACTATTAGTGTATATGGAATAGTCATTGGGTTTCTTGAGAAGATATAGCTTAGTTGATTTCTTAAATGAAAAGATGCATTACAGTTAGAGTTTCTGTTGTGTGTTGTTGTTCCAGAATGGTTCATGCATATTTTACTCATAGGATTTTTGTGAAGAGGTAGGTCTTTAGGTCTTTTCTGATCTGGAGGTAGTTTATGATGCTTCTTATGATTATGGGAATTAAATTTCACCATTTTGAGCCCAGGTAGCTAAATCCCGCCGTGTAGGTGGATTTGTATAGTATGTTTTTGCAGTTGGGCAGGTGAAGTAGTACGTAACCTCTGGTTTCTGGGTTTGCATTTCTTGGTAATAGTTTGATCATGTCTAGCATGTAATGCGGTGACATGCCAAACAATATTTTGAAGGTGGTTGTGCTGGTTTTGAAAAATAGTCTGGCCTTGAATGGGAGCCAATATAGCATTAAGAGTAGTGGGGTTGCTGTATAATATTTTGACCTTTTGAGTATCAATCTCACTGCAGTGTTTTGGACAGTCTGTAATGATCGTAGTAGTTTTTCTTTGCAGCCTACATATGCTGCATTACAGTAGTCTAGCTGGGACAATATCAGCGTCTGTACTATAAGATGGAATGACTGTCTGGAGAAATAGTCTCTGATTCTTCTCAGTTTCCATGGTGTTTTGAAGCTTTTTGACGTGATTGCAGCAATTTGTTCTTCAAGGAACAGATGTTTGTCAAGAATAATTCCTAGAATTTTTAATTATGTTTTGAATGTGTGAGATTGATGATGTTTTGGTAAGTAGTGGGATTGTGCTGGCTAGATGAAACCAGGAGTTTGGTTTTGTCTTGGTTCAGTTTGTTTGACAGTTGTGGCCCTATTTTCCATGAGATCAAGTCCTGTTTTGGCCTTATTCAGTATCTCTGTGATGATTTTGTTGAAAGGTATGTAGATGGTGACATCGTCTGCTTATATGAAAGGGTTTAAATCCATTTTTCCAGTTTCTTGCCAACTGGAGCCATCAGGACATTGAATAATATTGATGATATGAGGGAACCCTGAGGGACTTACACAGTCAGGGATCTAGGAGGCTGAAATTCATTGGACATCTTGTCAAGGTAGGATCTAGTTCTCAGAAAACCATTGAACCATGCTGCTACTGCTCCAGTTATTCCTATGATGTTGAGCAGAGTGATTAGTATTGTGTAATCTACTAGGTCGAAGGCGCTTGAGAAATCAACTTGTAGTAGTAGTGTTGAATGCCCGTGGCTTATTATTCTTCTGAATTTTATGATCAGGGTGGTTATGACTTTCAGTGCTATAGCATGGTCAGAAGCCTGATTGAGAGCTGTGAAGTACTGAGTAATGCATTAGGTATTCCATTAATTGTTGTGCTACTAGTCCCTCCATTGTTTTTGTCATCAGTGGTATTGATGCCACTGGTCTGTAATTAGTGAGTTCACTGATCTTTCTGGTGGCATCTTTAAAGATTGGAGTGAATATGATGATACCCTTGTCAGAAGGAAAATGTCCTTTTGAGAACAAGTATTCTGTGTGTTCAATCTGGTGGGTTTTCCATCATGTAGTTTGGGCAGCTGTCTAGTAGGCAATTGGCATTGCATATTTTGTCAGTAGTGCTTTAACTGAGCTGGTTGTTGGTTTCTTAAAGGAGGACCAGATTCTGTCTGCCTTGATGTGGTCCATGAATATTTGTGTTGCAGCAAGGTTTGATTTTATTTTTATTGTTTTTACTTTGAAATATTGAGCGAGCTTGTCTGCTGTTGGTGGTTTTTCGTTTGACGTTAGCAGAGATTGTGTGTTCAGTATGTTTTTCATTAGTTCATATATTTTTTTTCCGTGTTTATCTGGAACACGTATGTGCTATAATATTCCGCTTTGGCTGTTTTTATGGTGTGTTTGTACTTGCTTAGGGCTTTCCTCCATGTGGTTTTGTTCGTCTGATTTGTTCTTGGACCATTTTCTTTCCAGTGTCCACAGTTTTTTCATCTCTCATAGTTCCTCGTTGAACCAGGGTTGCGATTGTCATTTCCTCTTAGTTTTCATTTTGAGTGGTGCTGTTTCATTTAGTGTGTTTCCACTTAGTTCGTCCCAGTTTCTCATGAAGTAAAAGTTAATGGGTATTATGTTTGTTTGGTCATTCATCGCTGTTGATCAGAAGCTATGGTTGTCCACTTTTCCTCTGGTTAGGGCAGTGTGTGGTGTCCTCGGGTCTCTGTTTTCCCCTTCCCATTGAAGTGTGAAGGTGAGTTATGGTCTGACCATGGCACCTCTTCCCTGTTATATATTTGTTATTGGCTAAGAGTCTGTAAGCTAGTATGTCTAATTGATGACCTTTTACATGAGATGAGGTGGCTCGTGCCATTTTGACATTCCATTGATTCAGGAAGTTTGATAGAAGCCTGGTGTTGGGCATCATGTTGCTTGTCTAGGTGTAGATTGATATCGCCTAGTAGAAGGACATTTGAGAAGTTTGTGCATATGTTTGATATGAAGTCCATGAAGTCATCTTGGGCGTAGAAAAGTATACTGCATAATTGATCAGTTAATGTTGAGTCTGTGGTTTTCTATGCCATGATTTCAGTCACAAGGGATATATGTTCAACTATGGTTGCTATAGAAATGATAAATAGTAGTAGTAGTAGTTTCTACTGTAAAGAAGGATTTGTATATTAAGGTGACCCCTCCTCCTTTCATTTTAGTTCTGTTGATGTGTGTTATTTTATATCCTGGCAGGCATAAGTCAAGCAGTACTGGGTTATCTCGCATTTGCAGCTATGTTTCAGTTATGAATATTATACCTAATTGCTCACTTTCAATCCATTCTCTGATTATGGCTAACTTGTTAAACGCTGATCTTGCATTTATGTAACCTATTGGAATTGGTACATATGTATCAATGTCGAGATTGGTGTACTTAACAGTCTGTAAATGTCTGTGCGTTCTATCTTTTTTGATGTTGTGGCCATTGCTTTTGTTATTTGTGCTTATCTTTATGGTATTGGTTAGGGTGTTGAACTCTGGTTTGTTTTAGTTTTTATAGTTTGGTCTTTCAAGTTGGTGAGGGGGACATCGTTTTGCTGTAATAAGTACAGGGATTTTGTTCCATTCGTTGATTGAATCAATTTGTAACCCCGTTATGCAGTATTATCATGCGGTAGAAAAACCATGATCTAATATTGGCCATAATGGATATGTTGTGAGACCTGAGGTAGAGTGGTGGTAATTAGAGGTTAATTGCTGGAACCACCAGTAGTCTATCCAAGTCGCTTAGTAAACTTGACTTTATTCCTCAGTCTTTCCCTGATGCACAATGGTGCAAATTGTGTATTATAAAAATGGAGGCAGAAGAGGCAACAAAAAAACTTGTGACAGAAATCTGATCTGTCGTATCTAGGGGACTCCGCAGTCAATTGGACTGGACACAGGGAACCTTGAACACAGAGTGTTTGCCTCCCTGTTATTAGGTAGGGTTTCGCTTTCAGGCTGCTGTTTTTACATAGTCAGTTATGCAGCTGTGATGTAATCAATGTCTTTTATTGAAAACTTTCATTGAGCTCGACTCAACACAAACCATGTTTCAGCTAAGAAGCTTGCTTCAGGAGTCTGAACAAATGATGATTCCAAAATGTAACCAAAGGGCAAGCACACTGAACAGCATGAAGTCTATAATTATGGCAAAATGCTTGTAGATGCAAGAGCACACAATGTGTACTGTTAGCATAAACTTGAACTGTATCAGCAGCTATGTCGGAGATAAATGGGAACGAATTCAACACATCATGAAGTTCCAAAGAGTGAACAGTTGTGGCATGAGAATTTCATAAGCACTATCAAGTTCAAAGTAAAAAAAAAGACGTAATAAAATAAGGCAAGATTTACACAAAGACAAAAACTAATAATGAAATTATCTTAACATTTTTTAAAAGGATATTCAAATCAGAAAGCCTGTGAGGAAGTCATTCGAGCCACTAGATGGCCAAGGGATCAGAGGAGTATGACAGAGGAACAGCAGAAGAACTAAGGGGTGTTTTTACTAAGTTGTGGTAAAAAGTGGCCGCCTTACACCTTTATGCAGGTCTTTCCCACACGTTAAGGTCGTTTTTACCATGGTCATAAAAATGTCTTAACCCATTCAAGATTTTTGAACTTACCATACCCCTTCTTAGTTACCTCCTTTCCAGACTGAAGACCCCTAACCTGTTCAGCCTTTTTTCAGAGGGGGGAGTTCCATACCTTTTATCATCATTGATCCCCTTGTCTCTAACCTTTTCCAGTTCCATTATTTTCATTTTGAGATGTGGTAATCAGAACTGCACATAATACTCAAGATCCAGTCAACACCGTATTTGTTCTTCATTCATTTTGAAATGTGTACCCCTACACAATTTTAGAAGAGCCTTTTTCAATTGTAAAACATATTTTACACATGAGAAATGCTTTATAAAATTTCCTCCTAGAGTAGTTTTTCAAAGACATTTCTGGAGATAAAGTAGTGCTTTATGTGTGGAAATGGCTTATTACAAAATTACCGTAATATGTGTGATTTTACCTGCTGTTTGAGGAGGTGTTCCCGAGGGTGGTGCTGGTGACGGATTTGCTGTTTAGATGTGTAACTCTTCTTGCCTGGATCATCATAGGAGTGGTTATCTTACTATGAATACAGGAAAGTGCCCTTTTATTAAAATTTAGCGTGCGCTAAATTCTAAGATGCCAATTCATAAAAGGCTTCTTAGAACTTAGCGCACACTACTGTCCATCACTAAACATTTGCTAAGCTTTAGTAAAATGGCTCCTAAGTTTTGTTGGTGGGTCCAGGTCAGGATCAGTATTACTGGAGGGCCATTGGTAATAAAATAAAACAGTTCACACTCCATTGGCACTCAGTAACTCAGTCCATAACAGAACTAGGCTTCTGACTCAAAAGGTTTACTGAAATTCAGCCTTTAAGCGAATAGACAAAAAAAAATCTCTCAATAATAACAAAACATAGACAAAGTGCAAGCAAATACTTAGTTCTCTTTCAGGATACTCCAGGCCCTAAGAAACATGTCTATCTCTCGTTTAGGCCTTTAACCCTTCAGGGCTGGCTTACACCCAGATGTGAGCACCACTTCTTAAGACCAGAATACCCTGGGGTGGGTTTTACAATACATTTTATTGATTTTTGCATAATAACAAGAACAGTAAAAACCAAGAGCCAAGGACATAATAACGTCATTGTCAGATACACTTCATAAAGAAGATCAAATAGGAGTATGTTGTTTCCAATTATTTTACTCCTTTGTCCATCTCCTTAGAAGTAGCAATGGGCTGGTTTCCTGTTCTAGCTTACACCTCCAAGCAAGTGCAGAAGCCTCAGCTGCCCCTGTTGCCTCTCACCACTTCTGTACTTGGCCCTATGACGGGTTAGCCAAAGTCCTTGATCTCATCCAGAGGATTGTACAATGCCCATGATATCAGAGCTAATGACTCTTCCCCTCACTCTGCTGTACAGTGACTGAGAAAGCAGAAGTCAAAGACACAGAATTCAAAGAAGTAATTGGCATAAAATCCTAACCAGTTTCCCTCCAAAGGGGTCGTCTCCTACCATTACCTGACTGGTCAGATGAGCCCTTCTTTTCTTCTGGAAGTTGCAAGGGTACTCAGAAGTCAAAGTCCAGTACTTTATTACAGCCACAAGAGTTCTGTTCCATACATTCAAAAATTCAAATATGTACATGTATTTTAACTCAGAAAATCTATGCCCCAAATAACATAAGTACATCTAAGTGCATAGTTTTCCTGGGCAATTTTCAAAGCATAAGTACCAGTACTTTTGCTGTGGAAATCTGGCAGAGTTTACACACAAAAAAAATTAATCATGGACTTTTTACCCCTGCATGCAGCTATAAAATATTCTATATAAAATATTCCAGCTCTTCTAGACTCAGAGCAGCTCACAAAAAATTCACTCTTCTCCAGTCATCTGTGCATGTTCAAGGTCTGCTGGTTCTCGCCCCTTCCACAGCTAATTGCAGGTCTGTCAGCATCTGCTGGGAGAGTTACCACCTTGGAGGCCGCTGAGTGAAGGACTCTGTTCCTCCTTCCCACATTATCAGCCGCGGGAGGAATGTAAGGGGGAAAATGCTGGACACCACAGCAGAGGGGGGAAGGAGAGAAACACTTAAATATAACAGTTTCCCCCTTTTTAAAGGAGAGGGGGGGTTGTTATCTCAGTTTATACTCGGATAGGTTTATATTTAAGTACATAAGTATGTAAGCAGTAAGTTATCCAAAGGTTCTAATCAAATTTTTATGTTATGATGTAGTGAAATTTTGTTTTTTCACAAAAAGCCTAATTGCTCAATGCATAAGGTTTTACGTTTAATATTAGTCTTGCCATGTGACTATGTAAATCCTTTCAGTCTGCCCCACAGAGGATAATCCTGCTACCTTTTGATGAACAGTTTTTTAAGTAATATGAAGCTGCTAAATCATCAAATATTTAGTGATGACAATGAGGAGTATTTTCAAAGCATTTAGACTTACAAAGTTACATATTAACCTATGGAACTTTGTAAGTCTAAGTGCTTTGAAAATTAGCTTCAATATGTTCTAATACTTTCTTCTTGTCTACTTTATTACAGGAACACTGACCCAGAATGAAATGGTATTTAAGCGCCTTCACCTTGGTACTGTGTCTTATGGGATAGATACAATGGATGAAATTCAGAATCACATTATACATTCTTATTCACAGGTACTTTAATGAATTTTTATTTTAATATTATATTTTTAATAATACAGGGCAATAGTTATATTGTTGAGTACATGGCATTGGAAGGTTCACTACCCTAATGTTAGTAATGCGTATCCAGTAAACTATATATAGATTATTTTTTTGTTAAATGTTATAGTATGAACAGTTGACAGCTAAAATTGATCTATACAGTTTTTCCTGTAGTTGGCTAGAGTATATTTATTAGTGCACATTTATTTGTAGTGCAGTATATTGAAAGATCATTAATTAACTGACTACAAAAATGCCAGGCTACAAAAATGTGATACTTGAAAGCAATGACTATATACTTGCTCTGGTTTGGCCATTTTTTGGGCAAGACTTAAGATGTTACCCCAGCACAGTAATCCAAATAAAAGTTTCACTTGCCTATTTTTTGGTCCTGATAGAAAGTGCTTTTACAACTAATTTCTGAGGATCAGCTTTAAAAATGGCCATCAATGAATGCTCTAGATCTTCTTAGCATATGATCACATATTTCTTGTTTTTAGCCATGGCAGATCCAGTAAAATCATTTCAGCTGTGAGTTCTTTATATACTGTAGAACGTATTGTAAAGAGGAAGAAGATGACAAAAAGGAGAGTGATCTCTTGCACGTAATCAGGCTCCATGGTGGGCAGCTGGAATATATGTTTAGTAGTATGTTGTGGAATAAATTGATAGCCTGGGTGGGCCAGAGATTAGTTTCCTGCTATCTTCTGTTATGTTGCTATGTTAATATTCTACTGCGTTTTGTAAGCTACTCCCTTTGCTAAACAAGAGGGAAGATCACTAAATGTTCTGAAAAAGTGTTGAATAGAAACACAAATGGCATCCAGACTCAAAACAGGTAAGCTAAAAAAAAAAAAAAAAAAGAGTTCTAAAATTAGATACTGAGTACTGCAACAAAGGATTCTTTAGTTCACAACTGATCCTCATCATGAAGTTATTATGATCAAACTTTGAAGATAACAAGAAAGACAATTGCTGGTACTTGGAAGCAAATTTGTTTCTTCATCAACAAGCAGGTTGAATCAGCCACACAAGTGTGTGATGTCATCTGATGCCACCAAAGTGAAATAGCAGTTTCAAAGCTGAGAATTTACTGGAAAATCTTTTCCATCATGAGCAGGTCTTTTTACACATTGGTGCCCCTGCATTGATATTTCAGTTTTTTTGTTGTGGTTTTTTTTTTTTTCATTCTACTGATTGGACGTGTTGGCATTCTTACCCTCGAACATTTTTTACGAAATATTTTACGCTTGTTTTTCTTTCTTTGCTTTCCTCTAAAAAATTTTTTTTAATCTTTAAATAAAATTGAGTTTGATTTAGTGCCTTTAGATTTTTATGGTGTCTGGGGTAAAATAGGGCTTTCAGAAATGCCCAGCCTGTGATAGGAAAATGGGCTTCTCCAATGATCACAAGTTACGTGTCCTCTATCTAGGTCCCATTCACAACCAGGAGATATGATATGATTGTGGCTGGATGTTCTTATTGATGTCTCCAAGAACACAAAGAAATCAAAGAAATTAAATTAAAGTGTATCTGGCAGTAATGACAGTGAAGCCAAAAGAGGTAAATTCATCCACTCCTTCTCTTCAAAAGTGTTTACACCTTCATCGAGTGAGGTAGACCTAATTCCCAATCATAGTGACCTCTAGATCCCAGTCATGATAACAGGTGAGAGTGGCCTAGTGGTTAGGGTGGTGGACTTTGATCCTGGAGAACTGAGGAACTGAGTTCGATTCCCACTTCAGGCACAAGCAGCTCCTTGTGACTCTGGGCAAGTCACTTAACCCTCCATTGCCCCAGGTACAAATAAGTACCTGTATACAATATGTAAGCCGCATTGAGCCGGCCATGAGTGGGAAAGCGCGGGGTACAAATGTAACAAACAAAAAATTGTGTTTCTCAAACTGCTCAGACACAGGCTACTAGATGCTATGCCCCAAAAGAGCATCAGTACTAGGTGCAGAGCATTGGTGCCAAGAGTAGGCCTTAGAATCGTGAACAAGGGTCTCTCAGACTACCATGATCACCAGGATTCAGGTACACAAAGCACCTCCTGAAAAGAAGCAGCACTTTAGCCTAGAGCCCACAAACCCTCCATCAAGAGAGAGACAATTTTGCCAGCTCAATCTGTTTCATACAGTGATATTAATTCCAGAGGCAAATGATTCCTCTCTATACCATCACAACACACTGAAACCTGGGTCACCCCTGATGACTCTGCCTCAATCGCGGCCCTATGCCACAAAGGTTATCTTTTCTCCCATTCGCCCCTCCCAGTTGGCCGTGGCGGCGGGCTACTACATTCGCCCTCCTGCAGTTTTCAACCTCTCCTCCTACCTCAGTCTCACTGTTTCTCATCCTTTGAAGTTCACTCCATCCGTCTATTCTACCCGCTGCCACTCAGAGTTGCAGTCATTTACCGCCCCCCTGATAAGTCCCTCCCTTCCTTCCTTACCGACTTCGATGCCTGGCTCTCCGTTTTTCTTGAGCCCTCATCCCCATCCCTCATTCTTGGTGACTTCAACATACACACTGATAACCCATCCAACTCAAACGCTTCTCAGTTCCTCACTCTAACCTCCTCCTTCATCCTCCAACTGAGCTCCACCACCCCTACTCACCAGTCTGGCCACTGTCTTGATTTCGTCCTCTCTTCTACTTGCTCACCCTCCAATTTCCGCCCATCAGCTCCACCTCTCTCTGACCATCACCTGATCACATTCACACTTCATCACCCTCCCCCTCAATCTCGCCCAACACAAACTACTACTTCCAGAAATCTCCAGGCTGTTGACCCCCCCACCTTATCCTCTAGCATCTCTGATCTCCTCCCTTCCATCATGTCCTCCAAGTCTGTTGACAAAGCTGTCTCCACTTACAATGCCACTCTCTCCTCTGCTCTAGACACCCTTGCACCGTCCATCTCCCGTCCCACAAGGCGTACCAATCCCCAGCCCTGGCTGACCCCTTGCACCCGATACCTTCGCTCGTGCGCCCGTTCGGCTGAACGCCTCTGGAGGAAATCTCGCACCCATACTGATTTCATTCACTTCAAATTCATGCTATCCTCCTCCCAGTCCTCCCTATTCCTCACCAAACATATTACTCCCAGTTGACTAATTCCCTCAGCTCTAACCCTCGTTGTCTCTTCGCCACCCTCAACTCCCTCCTCAAAATGCCCTCCGCTCCCACCACCCCCCCCCCCCCCCCCTCCACTCTCTCCCCAATCTCTGGCCAACTACTTCCGTGACAAGGTCCTGAAGATCAACCTCGAATTCACCACCAAACCTTCTCCTCCTTTTCATCCTATAACCCACTCTCTCAGCCAACCAACCCAGGCCTCCTTCTCCTCTTTTCCTAATATCACCGAAGAGGAAACCGCCCATCTCCTCTCCTCCTCGAAATCCACCACCTGTTCCTCAGACCCCATCCCCACCAACTTACTTAACACCATCTCTCCTACTATCACCCCCCCATCTGTCATATCCTCAACCTCTCTCTCTCCACTGCAACTGTCCCGGACACCTTCAAGCATGCTGTGGTCACACCACTCCTCAAAAAACCATCACTTGACCCTACCTGTCCCTCCAACTACTGCCCCATTTACCTCCTACCCTTCCTCAACAAGATACTTGAACGCGCCGTTCACAGCCGCTGCCTTGATTTTCTCTCCTCTCATGCCATCCTCGATCCGCTTCAATCCGGCTTTCGCCCCCTACACTCGACAGAAACGGCACTATCTAAAGTCTGCAATGACCTGTTCCTCGCCAAATCCAAAGTTCACTACTCCATTCTCATCCTCCTCGACCTATCCGCCGCTTTTGACACTGTCAATCACAACCTACTTCTTGACACACTGTCCTCTTTTGGGTTCCAGGGCTCTGTCCTCTCCTGGTTCTCCTCTTATCTCTCCCATCGTACCTTCAGAGTACACTCTCATGGTTCATCCTCCACCCCTATCCCGCTCTCTGTTGGAGTTCCTCAGGGATCTGTCTTTGGACCCCTTCTTTTTTCAATCTACACCTCTTCCCTGGGCTCCCTGATCTCATCTCATGGTTTCCACTATCATCTTTATGCTGATGACACCCAGCTTTATCTCTCCACACCAGACATCACTGCGGAAACCCAGGCCAAAGTGTCGGCCTGCTTATCTGACATTGCTGCCTGGATGTCCAACCGCCACCTGAAAATGAACATGGCCAAGACCGAACTTATTGTCTTCCCACCCAAGCCCACTTCTCCTCTCCCTTCACTCTCTATCTCAGTTGATAACATCCTCATCGTCCCCATCTCATCTGCCCGCAACCTCGGTGTCATCTTCGACTCCTCCCTCTCCTTCTCTGCGCATATCTAGCAGATAGCAAAGACCTGTCACTTCTTCCTCTATAACATTAGCAAAATTCGCCCCTTCCTCTCTGAGCACACCACCCGAACTCTCATCCACTCTCTCATTACCTCTTGCCTTGACTACTGCAACCTACTCCTCACCGGCCTCCCATTTAGCCATCTATCCCCCCTTCAGTCCGTTCAGAACTCTGCTACAAGTCTTATCTTCCGCCTTGACCGATATACTCATATCACCCCTCTCCTCAAGTCACTTCACTGGCTTCCGATCAGATACCGCATACAGTTCAAGCTTCTCCTACTAACCTACAAATGCACTCAATCTGCAGCCCCTCCTTACCTCTCTACCCTCATCTCCCCTTACGTCCCTACCCGTAACCTCCGCTCTCAAGACAAATCCCTCCTTTCAGTACCCTTCTCCACCACCGCCAACTCCAGGCTCCGCCCTTTCTGCCTCGCCTCACCCCATGCTTGGAACAAACTCCCTGAGCCCATATGCCAGGCCCCTTCCCTACCCATCTTCAAATCATTGCTCAAAGTCCACCTCTTCAATGTCGCCTTCGGCACCTAACCACTACACCTCTACTCAGGAAATCTAGACTACCCCAACTTGACATTTCGTCCTTTAGATTGTAAGCTCCTTTGAGCAGGGACTGGCCTTCTTTGTTAATTTGTACAGCACCGCGTAACCCTAGTGGCGCTCTAGAAATGTTAAGTAGTAGTAGTACCATCACAACACTGATTGAACTATCAACCATTATCATGAAGATTTTGCAAGACTTCATGGAAAACAATTTTAAAGATATGCCAACCCAGCTCGAAGAAGACTTAACGTGACCCATATTACAGAAAATAGTTCAACTCACCTATATCACTCTTACAGAGAAAACAGGAGGTACATTATGACCCAGTTCAAATTCAATATATTTTTATATACCGCAAATCAAGGCACACTAAGTGATTTACAAACTCAAAGTACATAAGGGGTAACGCAAACAAAAATGGACATGATTAGAACAAAAATACCTACAAACAGATAAAAAAGGTTAAATGGTTTCAATTTATATAACAGATAGTGGTGCAGGGGAGGCTGTCATTCAGCCATTCAGATTCAGCCTAAGAAAAATCATTGGGTATTTTGTTAGATGAAACTGGATTCATACCACTCTGTGAAGTCCACAAGAGACAATGCATGGAACCAGTCAAAATATTCAGAGCTATCAAAATCAGAAGAAGAATTTTCCAAAAGGCTCCCATTGGGCCCTTTTCCACCAGCTAGGAACACTGTACTGTACAAAGACATTACACATCCTAAATTTCTTCAAGAGATGTCACAAGATGTTTATTTGTTATCTAGCAAGACACTGTATCTCAGTCAGACTTTTCAGTTTACCAAAATATATATAAGCATTAAAAGAGAAGTGGTTAGCGGTCTCCAACCTTGTTCATGTAAAGGCCTGCAAAGTAGACACGGCAAAGCTCTGGGGGCTACCAAAAGGCTTACATATGTAATTTTAAATGCTAGTTTTGATTCTACAAGGATATATTTTTTAAAAACTCACTTTGCTGCTGGTGGAGACGAGGATGGGATTTGAACCCAGGAAAGCAGGAGACATACACAGAGGATCTCCGAGGGACAGGAAGGGGTTGAAATATTGTTTCTAATTCTGGTAAGTTAATTATTATTATTATTTGTTGCATTTGTATCCCACATTTTCCCACCTATTTGCAGGCTCAATGTGGCTTACATTATTCCATAATGGCGATCGCCATTTCCGGAATAAGAAATACATGAGGTATTGCATTAAAGTTCATAAGTGACAGAGTAGATTAAGCAGTCAAGTGTAGAGAATTCATATTCTGAATGAGAAATAGAGTGGTATTGCGTTTGAGTTCATTCGTGACAGAGTAACTGAAGCAGTCAAGTATAGAGAGTTTGGTTTTGTCCAGTTCTGGTATAAGTTTCGTTGTCTGGTGTTTAGGATGGATCATTGTGGTATGCCTTATTGAACAGGTTGGTTTTTAGTGATTTTCAGAAGTTAGTTAGGCCGTGCATTGTTTTTCTCCGAGAACAAGCGGGCTGCTTGTTCTCACGATTGGGTCGTCATCCGCGACGGCCCACGAGACTGGCAAAATTTACATAGCAAAAAGAAAGAGCCTTCCAGAATGCTGCATCACGCGGGCCGAACACACAGCGCATACGCGAATGGCTTCCCGCCCGCGATGCAAGCATGCCCTCGGTTGCTTTTTTTCTGTGACGGTGGTAGAGTTTTTCTTATTCTGTGTTGCCTTCAGCGCAGGAGATCTCGTAGTGAGTCTTTCTTTTTATTATACTTTCTTTTGTTTAGTTTTTCTGAAAAGTTTTTTAAAAAATTGTAGTTTAGTATCCTTATTTTATTAGTTTTCTCAACCATTTATTCGTTTTCTTTCTTTTCGTTGCGGCCCACTTTTGGCCGCGCGGTCGGGGTTGATTTTCCCTTTTTTGTAACTTTTTTGTTGGTACAATCGCATCTTTTAATTTCACAGCCACCATTTTTCCATCCATGCCATCAAGGACACCCAGCGGCTTCAAGCGTTGTACTCTGTGCAACTAGACCATCTCGGGTACCGACCCCCACGCGTAGTGTCTACAGTGCCTTGGGCCCGATCATCTCCCAGCTGCTTGTAAGCTCTGTCTTTTGATGAAAAAGTGGACCCAAGTTGCTCAAGAGGCTCAGCGCGAAAAACGTTTTGCTGATCGGTCCGGTCCTTCGACGTCGGCACCATCATTGGTACTGAGGTCGGTGGCATCGACGTCAAAAGAAGCATCGACTTCGAGAGCGCAGGTAATGGCTGCCGAGTGACCACATCGCGCTGAGAGCAGTGAGGCATCGAGTTGGTCGCCACCTGTCTCGAGGCCTACTGCTATGAAAGCCCCCCGGGACCGACCTTTGTCGAACCCGGCCCCGAGGATGCGTGAGGATTCCACGTCCTCCTCTTCGGTACCGAGGAGTCTCGATGACGGGTGTCGAGTGAAGGCTAAGAAGCACTGTCATTGATCTCCTTCCATGCACAATACTGAGAGCTCCAGGAAGTCGAGGGATTCGGCACCCAAGAAGCGGCGGCGCCGGGAGGACCGCTCACCCTCTATACAGGAGGTGCCGATGCATCGGTCTTCTGGCAGCCTGGTACCGGCTCTCGAGCCCCCTCAGATTCAGCCACTGACTCCTGCACCGGCCCTCCAGCCTTTTCCGATGGAAGCTCTCGACGAGCGTATCAGGGCCCTTCTTCCAGAGCTTCTGGAGGGACTGCTGCGTCGATTTGCTTCAGTACCAGTGGTGCTTGCGCCTTCTGCATCGACTGTGGAAGCGGCATCTGGTCCTTTGCCTGTGGTGAGGTCCCCGACCTCGGCGTCGGCTGCCACCCGGGTCGATTCTCCCTCAACGTCGGCGGAGGAAGCTTCGTCGCAATCCAGGCAGGAGTCGACTTCTCGACATCCCCCTCGAGGTCGTCGATCCTCGACGTCGAGACAGGCTCGGGTTCAGGCTGCTCTTAGAGAGCTTTTGTCTGATATCGATGATGAGTGCTCGTGGGAGGAGGAGGAATATCCAAGACGCTTTTCAGAGGATGAGTCATATGGGGTCCCCTCTGATCCTACTCCGCCAATTGAAAGAAGGTTGTCTGCACCCGAGAGTCTTTCTTTTTCCTCCTTTGTTCGGGAAGAAAAACCTATCTCTTCGACAAGATATATCACAAAGATCAGCATGTGTAATGGTATAATCTAACATGTGTAAATGTATAATCTTTAAAACTTCCAGACTGTCTTATAATGTCTTTCTGCTTTGACACCTTCATGTATTTCTCCACCATGTAACACAAAACCCTCTGTAAACCAAATGTATCTTCACTGCTATTTCCAGTATCCATGACGAATTGTAAGCCACATTGAGCCTGCAAAGAGGTGGGATAATGTGGGATACAAATGCCATAAATAAAAATGTCTGAGGACATTCCCTTCCCTATGGAGGTTGTGGATGAGCCCAGGGCCGATATGCTCGAGCTCTTGGATTATCCTTCTCCACCTACAGAGGTTGCAACGGCTCCCTTGCATAACACAGTCAGGGAACTTCTTATGCGAAACTGGTCGTTCCCTCTTTCTAATCCAGTGGTCCCCAAGAAAGCTGAGTCCCAGTATAGAGTCCATGGAGAACCTGTAATGGTGAAGTCTCAACTGCCTCATGATTCCATGGTGGTGGACTCTGCTCTCAGACGAACCAAGAGTACTAGAGACTATGCCTTGGCGCCCCCAGGCAGAGAGTCTAGGACCTTGGACTCTTTTGGGAGGAAAACGTATCAGGCCGCTATGCTCGCCACCAAGATCCAAACTTACCAGCTCTACACGAGCATCCACTTGCGGAACTCAGTGAGGCAACTGTCCAGTTTGGTCGAAGCGCTTCCTCCAGAGCTCGCTGAGCCTTTCACCAGGTGGTCAGACAGCAGAAGGCGTGTCATAAATTTCTGGCCATGGGTACTTACGACACTTTTGATGTTGCATCCCGAGTAGCTGCTAAAGGTATAGTGATACCCAGACTGTCATGGCTGCGAGTCTCTGACCTGGATCGTAAGACCCAGCAGCGAATGGCGGATGTTCCTTGCCGGGGGGCATAACCTTTTTGGCGAAAAAGTAGAGGATATGGTCGATCAGATCAAAAAGTACCACGATGCTATGGACTCTGTCTCCCGCCGGGCGTCTTTTGCTACCACCTTCTCATCTAGGAGGTTTTTTGGAGGGAAGAGGAGTGCTCCCTATTCCTACAATGGGCGTAGGTACAATCCTGCTTCTCGGCAGCCTGTCCAGGCTCAGTCTCAGCACGCTCGTTCCCGTCAACGGCATGCAACTAAGGCCCCGGCGGCTCCCCAGCAAAAGCAAGGGACGGGCTTTTGACTGGCTCCAGTGCAGCATAGCCTCAGAAAAAGTGTCCGTGCCGGATGGCTTGCCGGTTGGAGGGAGGTTGATATTTTTTCACCAGAGGTGGCCTCTTATAACCTCCGACAGGTGGGTTCTTCAAATAGTCCGGTTAGGATACACTCTCAATCTGGAATCCACGCCTCCAAATTGACCACCGGGAGTTCATTCTTACAGCTCCCAGCACAAGCAGGTACTTGCAGAGGAACTCTCCGCTCTTCTAAAGGCCAGAGCTGTCGAACCCGTTCCACCAGGGGAAGAAGGGCTGGGATTCTATTCCAGGTACTTTCTAATGCAAAAGAAAACAGGGGGGATGTGTCCCATCCTAGACCTAAGGGCCCTGAACAAATTCCTAGTCCAAGAAAAGTTCAGGATGGTTTTCCTGGGCACCCTTCTTCCCATGATTCAGCAAAACGATTGGCTATGCTCTCTGGAATTAAAGGATGCCTATTGTAAAGCTCCCGGCCGCTGGGTGATTCAGAAATGCAGCCCTCTGCTGGCCGGGGTCTCACTTGCCAGTCTCCTCGGAGTCCCCTTGGCTCCCAAGCAAAGCAACATACTGCAATTGACCTGGCATACTGCTCAGCCACAGGCAGTTCCAACCAAAGCAGTTCAAAACAACTTATGGTAGATCCCTGGTAACTCCAGCCAAACAGCACAGAGGCAAACAGTTCAAAACAAAGGGATTTCCTTTATCTTCCCCTCCTCTGGGTATTCTTGAACTAAGCCCTCTTGAGGCTCCCTGGCACTTGGCTTCAGGGCAATCAGTAAGGACACATGCCCTTCTTGCTTTCTATCCGGCCTCACTGGTCCTGGGCTCCTGAGCAGGACTCCAGCTGGTCTTCTCCCAGTCTCTTGCAAGCACCCACCTCTATATCTGGGGCTCCTGCCTCACTCAGGGTGACTGCTCGGGCATGCCTTCCTTCGGCTGGAAATCCTCCCATGTCCAGTCCAGTGTGCCCCGGTCACCCCTCTGATCCACGGGCCGTGACCCCTCGCACTCTCCTGGAACTTCAACTAGGATTCTCCAGCCTTCACATATATGCAAATGAGACAGTCATCAAAATGCAAATTCAGTTTATTAGACTATACTTTAGTCTTGTGGAACTCACTTCTTTCGAGCCGTTAGTCATTTAGCATAAGTTCTCTCACTGAGCCCATCTACTGTGGGGAACCTGGGTCTCAGTGTCTAACATCCTCCACCCCTGGATATGACTTTCTTCACTCACATTGACCTTACAGTCCTATCCTCCACCCTACGGCTGTTAGTTCATTTTAAATAAGTCACAAGTCCATCACAACCTGGTCTGGTAAGTACCTTCCTAGACTTTTAGAGTCTCCTTTCCTCTCTCTTCCACCTTCCCAGTACTCCTCCTCCAGCAGGCTTTCCAGGCACTCATCTCATCTCCCCTTTCTTCTTTTCAGGAACTAGGGTTTATATAGGGCTGCTAATAGCCCACCACACCCTTTCTGGGCCCCTCCTCCCCGTTCTGGAAGAGTCCAGAGCCTTCTGGGTGCCCTTCTCTTAACAGGGAATCTCAACTACATACTCCCTGGTCCCCATGTTCAGGCCTTAGCCAAAGCTCCCTCTGCTGGCTCCTTCAGGTCATTAGCCTGATGTCCCATTCGGAGAACCCCCTAGGGATCAGAACAGGGCATTTTCGCTATTTCTTGGAGGAGAGCGCCATCTAGTGGCCTCTTCAGGGTAGGGCAACCACTGTGTTTATTTTTTTTTGTTACATTTGTACCCCGCGCTTTCCCACTCATGGCAGGCTCAATGCGGCTTACATGGGGCAATGGAGGGTTAAGTGACTTGTCCAGAGTCACAAGGAGCTGCCTGTGCCTGAAGTGGGAATTGAACTCAGTTCCCCAGGACCAAAGTCCACCACCCTAACCACTAGGCCACTCCTCCACTATATCCACATCTCGATACTCCCAGCTCACAGGAAGTATCTTCGGTTTCGGCTGGAGAATCAGCACTTTCAGTACTGTGTACTGCCCTTTGGCCTCGCGTCTGTGCCCAGGGTCTTCACAAAGTATCTGGCAGTTGTCGCAGCATCACTACGCAGACTGGGACTGCATGTGTTTCCTTATCTCGACAATTGGCTGGTGAAGAGCACCTCGGAGGCAGGCGCTCATCGGTGCATGCGGATGACTATTCGGGTGCTAGAGCTACTGGGGTTCGTGATCAATTATCCCAAGTCCCATCTTGTCCCGGTACAAAAATTGGAGTTCAGTGGAGCTCTTTTGGATGCATGGATGTCTCGAGCTTATTTTCCTCAGGCAAGGGCAATCTCCTGGCCCTAGTGTCCTTGGTTCGAGCATCTCAACAGATCACAGCTCAGCAGATGTTGAGACTTTTAGGACACATGGCCTCCACAGTTCATGTTACTCCCATGGCACACCTACATATGAGATCAGCTCAATGGACCCTAGCTTCCCAATGGTGCCAGGCCACAGGGGATCTAGAGGATGTGAGCCATCTCTCCACCGACTTTTGCAGTTCCCTTCAGTGGTGGACCATTCGATCCGATTTGACCTTGGGACGTCCATTCCAAATTCCTCAGCCACAAAAAGTGCTGACAACGGATGCATCCCTCCTGGGGTGGGGAGCTCTTGTAGATGGACTTCACACTCAAGAAGCTTGGTCCTTTTAGGTAAAGGGTCTTCAGATCAACCTCCCAAGGCTTTCAGAGATCGGCTGTCCAATCAAATCATTCTGATTCAGACAGACAATCAGGTTGCTATGTATTACACCAACAAGCAGGGGGGCACCGGATCTCGCCCTCTGTGTCAGGAAGCCGTCCGGATGTGACTTTGGGCGCACCGTCATGGAATGTTTCTCCAAGCCACCTATCTGGCAGGCGTAAACAGTCTGGCCGACAGGTTGAGCAGGATCATGCAACATCGCGGGTGGTTGCTAAATATGGGCGTTGTCGACAAGATCTTCCGAGCATGGGGCACCCCCTCGGTAGATCTTTTTGCCACTCAAATCAATCACAAGGTCCCTCAATTCTGTTCCAGGCTTCAGGCCCACAACATACTAGCATCAGATGCCTTTCTCCTGCATTGGGGGCAGGCCTTCTGTATGTGTATCCTCCCATACCTCTAGTAGGGAAGACTTTGCTGAAACTCAAGCAAGACCGCAGAACAATGATCCTCGTTGCTCCCTTCTGGCTTCGTCAAATCTGGTTTCCTCTTCTTCTGGAGTTGTCCTTCGAAGAACCGAGGAGATTGGCGTGTTTTCCGACCCTCATCACACAGAACGAAGGGTCGCTTCTACATCCCAACCTCCAGTCTCTGGCTCTCATGGCCTGGATGTTGAGAGCTTAGAATTTGCCTCTTTAGGTCTGTCAGAGAGTGTCTCCTGAGTCTTGCTTGCTTCCAGGAAAGATTCCACGAAAAAGTGTTAGTTTTTCAAATGGAGGAGGTTTGCCATCTGGTGTGACAGCAAGGCCCTAGATCCTTTTTCTTGCCCTACACGGACCCTGCTTGAATACCTTCTACACTTTGGTCTCAAGACCAACTCTGTAAGAGTTCACCTTAGTGCAATTAGTGCTTATCATCAACTTGTAGATGGTAAGGCTATCTCTGGACAGCCTTTAGTTGTTCGCTTCATGAGAGGTTTGCTTTTGTCAAAGTCCCCGGTCAAACCTCCACCAGTGTCTTGGGATCTCAACGTCGTTCTCACCCAGCTGATGAAAGCTCCTTTTGAGCCACTGAATTCCTGCCATCTGAAGTACTTGACCTGGAAGGTCATTTTCTTGGTGGCTGTTACTTCAGCTCGTAGAGTCAGTGAGCTCCAAGCCTTGGTAGTGCATGCAGCTTATATCAAGTTTTATCATAACAGAGTAGTCCTCCGCACTCACCCTAAGTTCTTGCCGAAGGTGGTGTCGGAGTTCCATCTGAACCAGTCAATTGTCTTGCCAACATTCTTTCCCTATCCTCATACCCGCCCTGGTGAAGACAAGTTGCACACCTTGGACTGTAAGAGAGCATTGGCCTTTTACATGGAGTGGACAAAGCCCTACAGACAGTCCGCCCAGTTGTTTGTTTCTTTTGATCCCAACAGGAGGGGAGTCACCATCGGAAAACGCACACTCTCTAATTGGCTGGCGGATTGCATATCCTTCACTTATGCCCAAGCTGGGCTGACTCTAGAGGGCCATGTCACGGCTCATAATGTCAGAGCCATGGCTGCGACAGTGGCTCACTTGAAGTCAGCTTCTATTGACGAGATTTGCAAGGCTGCAACGTGGTCATCAGTCCACACATTCACATCTCACTACTGCCTTCAGCAGGATACCCGACGCGACAGTCGGTTTGGGCAGTTGGTGCTGCAGAATCTGTTCGGGGTTTAACTCCACCCTCCTAGGCCCATTTCTGTTTTGTTCCAGGCTGCACTCTCACTTAGTTGTGTTTCTTTTCAGGTCAATCTCTGTTATGTTCTCACCGTTGCGAGGCCTAATTGACCAATGTTCATTGTTTTGAGTGAGCCTGGGGGCTAAGGATACCCCAATCGTGAGAACAAGCAGCCTGCTTGTTCTCGGAGAAAGTGAAGATACATACCTGTAGCAGGTATTCTCCGAGGACAGCAGGCTGATTGTTCTCACAAACCCACCCTCCTCCCCTTTGGAGTTGTTTCAGTTCTCTTTTTGCTTTTTGTTCAACTGAGGAGGGCACGCTCGCGTCGCAGGCAGGAAGTCATTCACGCATGTGCGGTGTGTCATTCTGGAAGGCTCGCTCTTTTTGCTATGGAAATTTTGCCAGTCTCCTGGGCCGTCACGGACGACGACCCAATCAGCCTGCTGTCCTCGGAGAATACCTGCTACAGGTATGTATCTTCACTTTATGGCATTGGTAATGCATTCCATAGTTGCGTGTTTATGTAGGAGAAGCTGAATGCATATGTTGATTTATATTTTAGTCCTTTGCAGCTGGGGTAGTGGAGATTCAGGAATGTGCGTGCTGACCTTTTTGTATTCCTGATTGGTAAGGCTATGAGGTCTGACATGTAGACAGGGGCCTCGCCGTGAATGATTTTATGAACCAGAGTACAAATTTTGAACGCAATACGTTCTTTAAGTGTGAGCCAGTGTAGTTTTTCTCTTAGGGGTTTGGCACTTTCATATTTCGTTTTTCCAAATATGAGTCTGGCTGCTGTGTTTTGGGCAATCTGGAGTTTCTTAATGATTTGTTCTTTGCATCCAGCATAGACCTGTGTATGCATGCATGTATTGCACTGTCTTATGTTAGCACACAATTATTATGCAGGACCTATTTGCATATTATTTACTTAATACAATGGGGAGGAAAACTTTGGCATTACTCTTGTGTTAGGAAGTCATGCCCTAATGAAAGATTTCTGCCTTGGCCCCTCAGAAACCCTGGGGAAAGGGGTTATCTTCCTTGTCCATGTTATATCATATTACATTTTTAAAAAAATGAAAAAATATGGAGAAAAGTCTCCTTCATAAAAACAAGTTCATGTATTCAGCTTCAGCCTGTATTTTCATGTTTTATTCTTTCCATTTACATCTGAGAGAGAATTTTCAAATGGACTGCTTTGGTGTAAAGTTCATGGGTATTTTTTTAACTACTAGCTTTGTATTAGATTTCAAAGGGAAATGTACATGTGTGCAGCCACAGCCTTTTGTATCTTGCTTTTTGTGGAGATAGAATTTTTATGGAAAACACATGTATATTTGAAAATATAATCCACACGCATCGTTTTTTGTTTTCATACAAATTGCACACACCCTTGCCAGAAATACTTTCCCCAATATGCATCTAGAAGTATACAGGTTGTGGAACACCACATAGTTTTAACAGAATTGAGGAAGCAGTTTTCAAATAACCAGTTTACTTGGGTAAAGCACTATTTACTCACTTAAAAACACACACACACAAAAAACCCCCAAACCTTTGAAATTGGCTTCTCCAAAATAGCCCTGAAGCCCCATCTCTCTTGCTCTATCATACTTGCCTGTACCCATAGCAAGTGAAATTGCTTATCTGTATTGGGTTGTCTCTAATGACAGCAGTGCAACAATCCACATGTCTCTCTGTTCGGAGGAGTTATTTACTACTGTTTCAAGATTCTGTGGATTTATTAATCTGGTGGGTATGCCCAGAAAGCTGTCTTTAAGAAATCGGTGGAAACGTTTTCTGTACTGGTACAAGATGAATTCTTGTGTCTTCCCTTGCACTTCTGTCACCATTATTATTATCATTATTATATCTTCTTGAGCCAGTCAGCGCATAGGGCAGACAGACGCAGCTTCCATACTTGTCAGTCTCATGTGCCATCAATTGTTTCTGACCAGGTCCTTTTCGTCTGTTTGGTGTCACAGGTCAAAAGAAAAAAAAAGTTATACTTAATTATTTTAGTAAAATTACTTACTAGAAGATTTTAGTACCTAGACTAAAATGAAAAATCAAACAGGTACTCGGGTTTCAGGCACATTACATTGTTCCATTTTCTTCCTAGGACTGCTTTCAGTTTTACAAATGAATAGCATGTAATAAATGCTTGCTTTATTTGCAAGCAGCAAAAATCTCAAAGGTGAACAAGTCGTTTAAGTCCAAACTAATCAAATATTCAATTATTGTGTCCTTTCTTGTCTCCCCCCTCAAACAAAATTATATATTGAATGTTTTTTTTAATCTAGGTTAATAAAAACTGCCAGTAAGCTTGCCAGTTAGTCATTCTTATGTGCCATTGATTTTATCCCTTGTTTGTGTGCTATTTTATTATTAAGATGACAAGAGTCTAGTAGTCCACTGTAATGTAGCGCACAGATCTATTATAACCTGATTATATTTCCCCACTGGAAGCATTTTGTGACAGAGGGCATAATCTTTAATGGAATTTGTGTGAAATTAAATTATACAAGCATCAATAAACATAACATAATTCAGAAGGAGTAAATCGGCTTAATTTATTTGTGGCTATAATGGCATCAGTGTTAGCAGAATGCAAATGCAGAGGTTTAAGGCAGGATCTGAAAAGCAATGCCAGATGAGCAGAAAAGTTAAACCCTTTATTAGACAACACTGTAATTTGATGGGCAGAATATTCACGGTTCAGTGGATCAATAATACCCAGTCAAAAAAAAACCAAGAGGCTTGGTTTCTAACAGGAGTTGCTGAAGAGTTCCTCTGAAGTTAACAGTAAAGTGTTTGATAGTAGTGATGGGATCAAGGAAGGTTGTCATTTCACATCCTGACCTAAAAGATCTTTCTGTAAGCAGAAGGTTAATAATCAAAAATAATCTGCTTCAGTGGAGGAGATAAATTCTGTCAGATATAGCAGAGCCTGAATGGAGCTTTGCATACATAATAGTGCTAAATTGATGGTTGCCTAAAGAGCATCATGACTTTTAAATATGACAAGAGAATTACTTTTATGTTTTGAATGTGCAGCTTTTGTTAAACTATTGTGGCCTAGAAGAATCTGCAGACTGGAGCTTAAAACAACTGCATCTTAGATTTTATGGATTTATTGAATGTTTGGGTTTATGTTTAGCAAAACAGTAACAATGATGCGTGATTTATATAGATGCATATTTTTTAGTTTAGCAATAACCTCTGTTGAACTGGGTGTTTTCTTATATTTACCCTCTTATTCTCTAATGATCACCTAAATTTAAGCACTTTTTGTACACTTAGTGGCCCTTTACTACAGCTTTTAACATTCACTAACGGATTTAGTGCATGTTAAATGCTAAGAAGCCTTAGGTATAAAATGGGCTTCTTAGCATTTAGCACGTGCTAAGCTTTAGTAAAAGGGCTCCTTAAATGCATAGAATACTAGCATCTGCAGGGATAAATGTGCACTTACATAAATGGCAATAGCTCACCTAAACACTATTCTATAATTGCACACTAAAATGGCACAACTCAAACTTGTTGAGCGTTCCCAGGGGAGGGGCTGTGGGCAGGACATAAGCTATTTATAGAATACTGTAGGTTATGGATGTTAATGTCACATTTAGACACTAAGGTGCATGTGAGCACATTGATGCATCTTTATGCTAGTATTCTATAAGGTCACTTATGCACATTAGTATGGATATACAGTTGAATAGGCTCACTGCCTGCAGTAATATGGTGCCTAAATGATGGCACCCTGTTATAGAATTGCCTCCTTAATCCAGGGCTACTGAGAGGGAGAGTGGGGGAGGGCAAGATTCCTCGGGCCTGCCTCCAAGTAGAACCTGGCACCAGCAATCCAAAGAGACTGCTCTGCCGGCCAAAAGTTGTTCTTCCTGCCGCGTCTTGCCTGTGAAGATGCAGGAAGTTACTTCACAGGAGGCGGGACACGGCAGAAAGACAGACCTATAGCCGACAGAGCTCGTTTGCTGCTGCGTCAGGGAGGAAGTGGCGGTGGGGGGGGGGGGGGGTCAACAGCAGGGCCGTGAAGATTGTTTGCCCCAGGCCCAGCTTTGTCTCTCAGAAGCCCTGCCTTAATGCCCTGATTGGAGTGATTTTGTATTGGGCCTTTTTCCCTATGTTGTTATGAGCTAACTGTAAGGTTGATGAATGTATTACTGTTGTAGACTAAAATCTGTCAGCTGTTTTGTTTTTTGTTTTTCTTTTATCCTTGCACACCCTGTATCAGTGGTTTCATTTGTGCAAAGGTATTTTGAGATCCAGCCAATTACATTATTTTAAAATGAATGAGATATTCTAGGTAACTGTAAAGTTATATTAATGCAGCAGAAATGTCTAAATTGAAGCAGACTGAATAGCAGCGGTTTGAACAAAATGTAATTCCTGCACCAAGGTTTCTGCTTATCATGCTGGCAGGAACTTGGAAGTTGCTATGGAGTCAAAGTATATGTGAACTTGGTTCCAAAGATGAACTGCAGTCTTGTGGCACCCTACCAATTGCAATTGCTATGCTGACTGAGTTATAGAAAGTACCTCAGTTTGACTTGGCTTCCCCTGGTAGGTAGATGGTTGAGTCAGGTTCCTGCTGGACTGAAAATGAATTTGTGAGGAAAAAATGAATCAGGTTAAAGTCAAACTGAAAAGAAAATGACAGTAATGTATTTTATAAACTGGTTTCATAGCCATTAGTTTATATTCTGTTTAATGAAAACTGTAAGACACAGTAAATATCCCTATATATTCTATTTATATTCATTGTATTGCATTGAATGAAGACACTATGATTTTCAAGATGTTATGAAAACTAAATTCTAGTTACAATTTTAACAATCTCATTCCTCTGGGGTTCCTCAGGGGTCTGTGCTAGGACTGCTGCTTTTTAATATATTTATAAATGATTTAGAGATGGGAGTAACTAGCGAGGTAATTACATTTGCTGATGACACAAAGTTATTCAAAGTCGTTAACTCGCGACAGGATTGTGAAAAATTACAGAAGGACCTTACAAGACTGGGAGACTGAGCGGCTAATTGGCAGATGACGTTTAATGTGAGCAAGTGCAAGGTGATGCATGTGGGGAAACAAGAAACCGAATTATAGCTACGTCATGCAAGGTTCTACGTTAGGAGTTACGGACCAAGAAAGGGATCTGAGTGTCGTCGTCGATAATACACTGAAACCTTCTGCTCAGTGTGCTGCTGCGGCTAGGAAAGCGAATAGAATGTTGGGTATTAGGAAAGGTATGGAAAACAGGTGTGAGGATGTTATAATGCCGTTATATCGCTCCATGGTGCGACCGCACCTTGAGTATTGTGTTCAATTCTGGTCGCCGTATCTCAAGAAAGATATAGTGGAATTGGAAAAGGTACAGCGAAGGGCGACTAAAATGATAGCGGGGACGGGACGTCTTCCCTATGAAGAAAGACTAAGGAGGCTAGGGCTTTTCAGCTTGGAGAAGAGATGGCTGAGGGGAGACATGATAGAGGTATATAAAATAATGAGTAGAGTGGAATAGGTGGATGTGAAGCGTCTATTCACGCTTTCCAAAAATACTAGGACTAGGGGGCATGCGATGAAACTACAGTGTAGTAAATTTAAAACAAATCGGAGAAAATGTTTCTTCACCCAACGCGTAGTTAAACTCTGGAATTCGTTGCCGGAGAACGTAGTGAAGGCGGTTAGCTTGGCAGAGTTTAAAAGGGGTTAGACGGTTTCCTAAAGGACAAGTCCATAAACCGCTACTAAATGGACTTGGGAAAAATCCACAATTCCAGAAATAACATGTATAGAATGTTTGTACGTTTGGGAAGCTGCCAGGTGCCCTTGGCCTGGATTGGCCGCTGTCGTGAACAGGATGCTGGGCTCGATGGACCCTTGGTCTTTTCCCAGTGTGGCATTAATTATATACTTATGTACTTATTAATTACAATCTACTTTTTCTGTTTTAGGGTACTGCTATAATTATAACCAAATATTTATTCTAGTCTTATATGAGTAGATACTAAACTTTATTAAAATTAGTATTTTTAGCACAGCCACTTTACCTCAGTACCACAGGTTAGTGACTTGCACAGTAATTTGTATTTTACATTGCTGCAACCCAGAATATTTTGTGTTCCTGGCTCAGCAACAGAAAAATAGCAAGCCCAAAATCAGTCCCACTATCTTTTAAAGGAGCCAGTGGTATCTGAAATGTCCTCCCAATCTCTCCCACCATAGAAAGCCTCCTACCCCTCCAACTCTTCTCCTGGCATTTACCAGGAGGCTTCCCCAGTGGTGGATAGTGGGGTGATGAAGGGCAGATCCTCAGTCTCGTCTGCCCCTCAGCACTTGGGCAGTGCAGAAAAAGAGCAGAGCAGATATACCAAGTGGTGAATGCAGGAGGCAATTTATTAAAAACAAGAGATAAAATAGTGCCTGAGAACTTCTGTTTTGTAAACAATATCTAATTATTTCAATTGCCTCTGTTTGGGATATATTTGTGTAAAGGGACTCTATTTCCATGGTCACAAAGGTGATATAGCCTGTGATTATCAACTCATCAAGAATATTGATGATGTGTGAAGAGTCGTGTGTGTAGGAAGGAATGGAGGGGGTCAACGGTCTTAGGAATATGTCAACAAATGTAGTGGTTCTAGAATAGACCCGGTAGCAGATACTGTCAGTCTTACCAGGTGGTGAAATAAATGATTTGTGAATTTTGGGTAAGAGAAAAATGACTGGAATTCTGGGGTGAGGGTTATACAAGAAATCATATTACTTATTAGTGAGGAATCCTGCTGCTTTTCCAGTGTCTAATAAGTGCACCACTTGCTTTCATAAGGTCACCAGGTAAATTTTTATGAAAGTTTTCATCCTGAACCTGTCAGTGAAATTCCATCAACATAATCTTGTTTATCCATGCTAACCATTGCACCCCCTTTATCTACTTGTTTTATGAATTGATGGATTAGTTTTCAGGGACATGATGGCTTCTTTCTCACTCCTTGTTAGATTAAAAAAAGGTTTCTTATTTTTGATGTTCTAGTGCTTTCATTTCTTTAAGGATGAGTTTTTCATATACCTGTATGATAGGATTGGTGTTTGCAGGAGGATTCCAAGTGCTCTCTTGTTTCACTATTGATTGATTAATACTGGTGATGTTCTTATTAGCAAAGTAATCAATAATTTTCAATTTTCTGTTGAATTTGAATGTTCTGGTGTTCAAAGCATTATATTTAGGCGTTGGTACAAAGGACATATCTTTTTTCAAGACTGAAATCTCCACGTCATTTAATGGTCTTTCTGACAGGTTAAAAACTTTTTCTAGTATCAGTCTTGATTCAGATGTGTCCTTTGTTGCCATATCCTGTCTGTTGTTCTGTCTCTGTTGTATGGAAAAATGCCTCTTCTCCTTCTCCCTCTGTATAATACAGTAGGTTTCCTCTTGTTGGTCTTTGTGGTTTTTGGGTTTTATCCCCTCCATTCCTTCCTATACACGTGACTTTTCAGATATCATCTATATTCTTGATGAGTTTCACTGTGGTAACAGCAGTTAGCATATCTGGGTTTAAAAAAGGTTTGGGCAACTTCCTAGATGAAAAGTCCATAGTCTGCTATTGAGACAGACATGGGGGAAACCACTGCTTGCCCTGGGATTGGTAGCATGGAATGTTGCTACTATTTGGGTTTCTTGCAGGAACTTGTGACCTGGATTAGCCACCGTTGGAAACATGCTACTGGGCTAGATAGACCATTAGTATGACCCAGTATGGCTATTCTTACTCTCTTATGAGTTGACAGTCACAGGCTATATCACCCTTTACCCAAATATACCCCAAACAGAGGCAATTGAAAATATCAGAGATTGTTCACAAAACAGAAGTTCTCGGGCACTGTTTTATCTGTATTTGGTCTGCCTCTATACTTGGGTTCAGAATGGTACAGAAATCTCTCTAGCAGTAGTCTCATGGAGGTACCACTAGAGGCCAAGATGCCCAGTAAGCTGTCACTAGAAAAACCCATGATAGATGTCATGGGGTGTGAGGCATCATATTCTTCTGGAAGTCCAACTGGAAACAACTTCTCAGATATTTAAAATAGACATTAAGACATGGTAATTCAGGTAAGCCAATTAATATTGAGTAAATGTCTATTACACCTTTAGTATCTATCCTTAACCATTTTAGGATCTATCCTTACCCCTTTCTATGCCAGATGGGTTTTTTTTTGTTTGTTTCTTTACAGTTGTCTTTGGGTAGTAATTGTGCTAAACATTCTTTTCTTTATGCATCTGTTCATGTTTTGTTGATTTTTATTTTTGTGAGATTTTTATTTCACAATATTTTAATTATGACTGTATACCACGCTGATGTTTTTTTGAAGAGCAGTGTATTGAATGATGGGTTTTTTATTGGTATTGTTTATTCATCTCCCTTTTTTATATTTATTACTGATTTATTTTTAAAGACAAATTCTCAAACCAGTGGAAACAACACCAGCACAACACCTTCCAGAAAAACCCATTCTTCAGCACCCAAAGTCCGGAAGACTGTTACCAGTCGCATCCATGAAGCAGTGAAAGCAATTGCTTTGTGTCACAATGTGACTCCTGTGTATGAATCACGTAGTGGAGTGAATGGAGAAACTGAATATGCAGAGGTGGATCAGGACTTCAGTGATGAAAATCGCACTTACCAAGCTTCCAGTCCCGATGAGGTCAGTCTCTAATGTTAGGATTTTCCAACATTTTTTAATCTTTACTGTGTGAGACAGTCCTCTAATGTCATAAATCGTATCCTATGATTGTTTTTATTGGCTGTGAGAAAAGCATGTGACAAGGAGAGCCATGTCCACAAGACCAGAAAGACATTGAGAGACATATTTTCTATGGGATTTCTTCCATCTTTAACCATGGGGAAAAGTGGTAGGCAAGTTTTTTTTTTTTTTTTTTACTTCTTCACCTTAAGTGAAAAACCTGTGTAGTAAATGTCAGGCGCATGTTATATATGTGTAATACTATATATATTTTTATATACCTGTTTATGAATGGAATTTTGCTACACTTTTATTATGTATGTATACTTTCATCTGATTATATCTTAATTTTATTAAGTTTCATAGATTTCATGACCCCTGAGGCAGGCGGTTTTTCCTTCGATACACGATCCTGTGTCGGGTCTTTTGAGATTATTTGAGGTGCTTTTATAATAAACTTGCTTGAATTAGACCTCTAGGGTCCTCTTTTGCTTTGTTTGTGGGGATCCTATTGTCCATCCCTACTCTTTATTGCCTTGGATTTTTACATAGGGACTGATTTTCTGGTTTCTTTATGTCAGATCCCTGATATGGCCACCACTCTGTGCTCAACACCCAACCCCCTCCCCCCCCCCCCCCAACTCACTTACCCAAAGGTATTCCTGGGTAAGTGAGGGGAGGGTTGGGTGAAGAGCTGAGGAGGGATTCCAGGAAGTGAGTTCGGATCAGGAAGGATTCAGATTAGGAATGAGGGTTCTGAATGGGATGGATTGAATTGGGAGAGGGGCGATGAGTGGTTGCTAGGTTTAGGCAGCAGTTGCACTACCTGACTGCTGGTAGCATAGATGCCCTTAACACCACCTCTTGAGGTATAGTTAAGAGTACTTACTGTACTGGAAGCAGGGACAGCATGTTGTAATGCAATATATGCTGTCGGTGAGTCACAAATGTGATTGCTTGCAAGACAGTATATCAAGTGATCAATAAACATAAAACGTTTCTCTCCATTTCCCATTCCCCCATCTCTTCGCTCTCATCTGTACCCTTTCCCTTTTCTTACCTTCTGTTCACCGTAACACAGTAAATAATGGCATCCAGTCTTCCCAACGTTCTCCCAACAACCCTCCAGGGGGTGAGGAGGGGGGATACACCACTCCACCCTCACAGCCTGTCACTCCAGTGCAACCTCCACCTGCCCCCGAACACAGAGTTATATCTTCCATTCTGTGCAGATTATATTCCTTTATTATTGAACACTGACATCACAAATAAGGCAGTTGGCAATTCGCCACCATGCCAACTCCATATAGGCAGTTATATATGATGCAGTCTTGTACACAATACCACTTCATCATGCCAATATCTGAAAAGTGGTTTTATTATGGTCTTCCCCTCCCACATTCAGATATACTGTACTTGCAATCTTAGCATGTGGTATGAATGTGATATAAAATACATGTTTGATCCTGATCTGTCTTTTCCATTTTTGGGAGATGGACCATGGAAGTCTTCTCGGCACTGGCCTTACTTTCCTACTACTGGAGTTGCCATTGAAGTCCATTCCTGCCCATAACACCTCAATAACTATGAGGTCATTTAAGTTTTATTTTCATTTGTTTCCCTCCTTTTTCTCTTTGTTTATCCCACTCATTTTTGAATTTGATAACTGTTTTGTCTCCAGAGACTGTTTTGTCTCTGTGAAAAAATATTTCCTGATGTTACTCCTAAGTTTACCACCCTGCATCCAGAATATTGCCCTCTGGTTCTGTTGCTTACCCATCTCTGAAGAAGATTTGTTCATCATTTATTAATATCTTTTAAGTATTTAAACATCCATTGTACACATTCAGGAGTTCCTGTCTCTTCTCATCTTTTGGCACAAACTCCATACCCTATTTGTTGCCTTCCTCTGAACCACTTCATGTTTTCTGATATATTTAGAGAGATCCAACCTCTAAAATTGAGCACAATACTCTAAGTGAGGCCCCAGCAATTCAGTGGTATTAGCATTTCCTTTCTTCTGCTGGTAATACGTGTCTATACAGCCTTGCTTTCTTCAGGCTTTGGCCTCTTCCTTGTCACATTGTTTCACAAGTTCTCTCTCCTGGTCCATGAATGTCTGCCTTTTGAAACCTAGCATATACAGTTCCTTTGGATTTCTAATGTCCAAGTGCATCAATCTGCACTTCTTTCCAATAAGTTTTAACTGCTAAACATTAGACCATTCTGATTTTTGTAGATCACTTCACATTTTGTCTGTTCCTTCCAGAGTGTCTACCTTGTTACAAATATTTGTCATCCGCAAAGAGGCAGACTTTTCTCTCTAACCCTAAGGCAATATAACTAACAAATATATTGATTAAAATCGGCCCCAATGCTAATCCTTGAGGCATCCTACTATTCACCTTTTTTTTCCTCCAAGTGAATTTTATTTACCACCATATTCTATCATATGTAAGCCGACCAGTTTGTAATCCAGTTCACCACGTTGGGTCCAAATTTCAACCAACTCACTTTATTCATTATAAGGGACCATGTGGAAGGTTTTATTGAAATTCAAGTAGAGTATATCTAACATGTGTCTTTGATCCAATTCTCTGGTCAACCAGTCAAAAAAAATCAGATTCATTTGGTGCATTTTTCCTTTGGTAAAACCATGTTTCCTCAGATCTTTGTAACCTGTTGGATTCCAGGATGTTCATTATCCTTGCCTTCATCAGAGCCTCCATTACTTTACCAACCACCAAAGTGAGGCTTACAGGCCTGTAATTTCCCACTTCTTCTCCGTCACCATTTTTGTGAAGAAGATTTATGGGAAGTTCTGAACACTGTAAAGACTTTCAGGAATCAGTTGTCCAACAAAATCATTCTAGTTCAGAAAATCATGTGGTCATGTTCAACCTATATATATATATATATATATATATATATATATATATATATGTATATATGTAAGAAGAAACAGGTTCTGTGCTATTTTGTTATGGGAATTCTCAAGGTGTGAAACTGGGCCTTTTCTCATGGGACAGCTCAAAACCGTGTATACACAGCATCCTGAAATAAAGTCTCAGTTATTAGCTGGACCCATTCAAATGTTCCCTATATCAGGATGTGACAAACAGAATCTTCTTCAAATGGGGCGTATGTGATGTAGACCTGTTTGCATCAACCCTAATAGGAAGGTACCACTCTTTTGCTCTGAGAATATCAGAAGACATACTAGAAGTAATGCCTTCTCTTGGTGCCTGGTCAAAATAGCCCAGACAAAAAAATCCCCTACAAAAAAGCCCCAGCAAAAAGGCCAAAACACAAAATAGCCCCAACAAAAAAGAAAAACAGACAAAAAAAAGCCCCTGACAAAATAGCCCCTGGCAAATCAGCCCCTGACAAAAGAGCCCGCCCTCGAGTATTTTACCTGCTTCTGGGACTGTGTGTCTTTCTGAGTCCCGCTGTGCTTTGAGCTGAGATATGTCTCCCCTTTGCTCCAGAAGTATGCCCTTTGTTGTTTTCTGCCTCATCTGATGCAACTTCCTATGTCTATTTTGTTATGAGCCATTTTTTTTCAAGGGCTATTTTTTTACAAGTCTATTTTGTCCGGGCTATTTTGTCTAGGCTATTATGTCGGGGTAGCTGTTCAAAATAGCCCAGACAAAAATAGCCCCAACAAAAAAAAACCCCAGACAAACATGCCCCTGACAAAAGGGCCTGCCCACAATTTGGCCCCTGACAAATGAGCCCCCTGAATAAAGAGTCTGCCCTCAAGTATTTTACCTAATCCTGCTGCTTTGACTGTGTGTCTTTCTGAGTCCTGCTGCTGTTTTGAGCTGAGGTATGTTTCCCCTTTGCCCTGCAAGTGTTCCCTCTGTTGTTTTCTGCCTCATCTGATGCAACTTTCTATGTCCATGTAGGCAGGACACAACAGAGAATGCTTCTAGGGCCAGTCAAAGCAGCTTGTTGACACTGCCAGTGGGCCACAGGAACGTTGAAGGATTGCCAGGGGAGGAAGGCGGGAGAGATACCGGATCATGGAGGGCAGGCAGGAGGAAGAGGGAGACATGTTGGACTATGTTGTGAGGTGGGAATAGAAGAGGAGAAGAGATGCTGGACCCTCAGAGGGAGGGAGACAGAGGTTTTACTATACTTTTTATTTTTGTGAAGGGCTCTGGGCTATTTTTTTTGTTATGGGGCTATTTTGTCAGGGATTATTTTCTCATGGGTTATTTTATCTACAAGCTATTTTGTCCAGGGTATTATATCAGGGTGCCCCGTCTCCCTTTATTAATCAATGGATTCCATTTGATGTGTGTGTCTTCCCATACATCATGGGGTCAGAACCTTGATAAAACTCTGAATGAAGCAGAGAGCTGAGATCCTAATTACTCCTTTTAAGACAAGACAGATTTAGGTTTCCATTTCTTTATGAAGTAATTAATCAAATTGGAAATGCTTCCAGCAATGATAATGCAGATCTATAGAATGTTACACTGCCCCAGCATTCAGTCTGTGGCCATCACAGTCAAATTGTAGTGGCTTACTCATCTTCCACTAGATTCCATCAAAACTGCACAGCAGTTCCAATGATCTAATACGGTTTCATGCTTTAATCTATTTGTGTTCCATTATTCATCCTTCAGCTACATGTACATAAAGGAGAGGTTATACTTTGCACATTGGATCATGGGCGTAGATAGTGGGGGCCTGGGCCTCCCACCCCCTACTTTGGGCTCAAGCTCCTTCCGTTTAATGGCTGGCGGGGATGCCCAAGTCTCACCAGCTGAAGAGTTCTCCTACAGGAATCCCTGTTCATGCTGCCTGAGCAGCGCTTAAGTCAGCCAGTGCACATCAGCAGCCGATGCCAGAAATCTTGCACATTCTCAGTCCAGTGACTGATGTTGAACTGAGCATTTTTCAGGGGTGCTGGCATCGGTGGCTGATGGAAGTTAGCCCACACGTATTGACAAACCTCCAGGATGTTAGGTTTGGACTGTCCATTCTTTAAAGATGGTTTGAGATGTAGAACCTAACTTACTTTTGCTTAGGGTGCAAGTTTATAGTTTTGTGTTTTATTCATTGTTCTATTTAATTTAATTGCAAAAAGAAGCAATTTTGCCAAAACCATGCATATAGATAGATTTTTTTTTTTGTTGTTGTTCTTCAACTTTTAACTGATCAACCTTTGGTGAATTTTATTAGGGTAAATTCCAGTATCATTGATGACCATCTCACAAAATTCAAATCTGATCAATCCACTTTAAAATTATAATAACTCCAGATGATGCAGAAAATCACCATAGAAGCAGTTTTCAGACATGTACAGCATTTAAAGAGAGAGAACAAACATTAAAATTGGAGTGTTTTCTGCAAAAACAAATTTTGTGCTTGTTGGCATTTGTCTTGAATTTCTCATATTGTTTGAAAGACAGCCCTTATAATATATTCTCTGACAATAATGTAGTGAACCACACTTCTGCCTCCACCCCCTACTCCTTCCCTCCCTCCTGCCTGACACATACATACATAATCACCTTGAAGAATTTTTTAAAATTCCTTTTCTTTCAAGCTTAGCCTTAGCTAATCAACAAACTTATCTGCTGAAGGATCATCTGCACCCTGGAAGCCATTGCACATACCTTAAGGTTTCCTAGAAAGATCCTCACCAGTACAGAAGTTTATATGGCATATGAATGACTATTGTCATTAGAGAACGCTTATTACAGGTAAGCAATTTTCCTTTATGATCTGGCAAAAAAGAATGGTATAAACTAAAGTGTTCTCCAGATTGTACCACAAAATGTGATCTAAGTCAGAAATTACTAGAAGAGAGAGTAAAAAAAAAAAAATCTGAAGGCTCAAGGATTATGGGCCCTGTTCACTAAGAGACGTTATAGGCATGCTATTTATAGGTACATTAAAAAGCTAATGCACCTTAGTAAACAGGGCCCTATGAATACTGGCCTCCCTCACATAAAGTATTGAAATTATGAAGTCTTATTAGAAGGAACATTTCTAGTGGGCAATTCTACAGTTTGTAATAGGTTTATCATAGGATGTATATTATAAACACCAATATAGTAGAGGTTTGTTATGGCCATTATATAGGGTTTATTTTGTCTTTCTCACTTTATCTCGTTACCTCTGTGCTTTACAGTGGAATAATCAGTGGATTTTTTTTTCTATTTATGAGCTAACAGTTTTAGTTTCATAATTGGTAACATGCATTGTAAAATGTGAAAACAAACCCCACTGATTTGACCTTTGTGGAAAGAAATCTTTAAAAGACAAAAGAAGTAGAAAGTTAGACTGGAAGGTCTTTATCATAATTTTTTAAAGAGCTCTATTGATGCAGTGTTTGCAAATCAGTGGAGCCTAAGGAAAATAATGTAAATGGTTCATTATTTAGCTTATTGAACTTTCCTGCAGTTAGGTTGACAGATGATGCCAATGTTTCCCAATCAGGAAAGTACCATTTTAAAAGCATTTTTTATTGAATAAAGTATTCTGAATATTGCACCCTGGAGCTTTATTTAGGGAAATGGCTGAACTGATGTTTTTTTTCTTAACCTCCACAATGACCTATCACAACACATTTGGTTAATAAGCAACATTATCATTTAATAAACAGTTTCATACATAGTACTTTCTAAATAGAAAAGCACATTCTCTGTATACATTTATGTATAGATCTAGAGGGATTTAAAAATCTTTGGGAGTACTATGGGATTCCATAATGAGTAACATCCCAGTGCACTGTAAACCAGTAAGATTCGCTTTGAATTTATTACTTAAGAACATAAGAACTGCCATACTGGATCAAACTAAAGGTTTATGAAGTCCAGTATCCTGCTTGCTGCAGTGGCAATCTAGGTCATGAGCACCTGGTAGAATCTCAGATAGTAGATATTCAGTGCTGCTTACGCCTGTGGATAGGCAGTGGCTTACCTGAATTTACCTGGTTAATTTTGATTTGTGGACTTTTCCTCCAGGAACTTGTCTAAACCCAGCTATACTAACTCTTTTACCACATCCTTTGGCAAAGAATTTCAGGACCCTGTTTACTAAGGTGCGCTAATTTTTTTTTAGCAGGTGCTAAAAATTAGCACACACTAACTGTGTAGATACTCATAAAAATATTATGGGTGTCTACATGGTTAGCGTGCTCTAATGCTTAGCACACGCTAAAACCACTAACGCGCCTCTAGTGTGGCTTAGTAAACAGGGCCTTCAGAGGTTAACTGTGCATTGAGTGAACAAATATTTTCACTACCAGCCAAATTTAGAAATGTTTAGGATTAATTGCTCTTTAGTAAAGTGTTAAAAACATATTTTTTTAACTACATGTCATGGGGAGTGGTAAATAATTTTGTTTTAAGCTTTATGGAATGAGTGCTCTTGGTTTAATGTATTTGTGTTGGGGTAGAGAAGATGAGATAATTGTAAGATTTTACTGTGGGCCTGAAATTCAACAGATTTATGCCCTGAGAGTTATGCTTATAATTTGGCCTCTTTGAAAGTTTACTAGGGCTGCGTGCATAAATATTTACTCAAAATTTCACTAAACTCTTCAATTTAAGGGCATAAAAAGTGTGTGGCAACAGGGGTGGATTTAGGGTAGGGGAAAAGAAGTCGAGGTCTTAGCACTGATTTTCAGTAGTAGGCTCATAAATTTAAGTAAACAAATGACAGACCTAAATTTATAAGCATAATTTTTAAGCTCCTAAATTAAGATGAATTTTTAGCTGTAAAGTTGTGCTCCTAAATTTAGCTGAAAATAGGGCACAAATTTAGGAGACCAATTTAGGTGCATAAATTTAGGAGTTCAGCATTTTCTGAATATTGAGCTCTATATTTTAACCTTTTTTTAATCTACACTGTCTAGTCATATTGACTGAAAATTGCTAAATATAAGTTGTTCCAACCTGATAAGAGGAGTTTGACTAATATATGTAAAGTTAGTTTGGAGGTGTCCCTTTAAATTGTTAGAGTTTTTCTAAATATAAGTTGTGAAATTAAGTTAAAATTAAATTACATTTTTAATTGTTCTGCTTAGTAATTTCCTGGCGCATCCACTTGTCTTTCTACATTTTGAAATGGTAAACCACTGACTTGTGATTTCCAGGAACCCCCCTCGTGATTTTATAGACCATCATATTTCCCTTCAGCCATCCCTTTTCCCTCTTTAGCCTTTTCTCAAAGGGGAACTGTTCCATTCCCTCTATCATTTTGGTCGCTCTTCTGTTTAGCTTGTCTAGTTCTGCTGTCTCTTTTGAGATCAAAACTGCACACGTTATATAAGGTGCAGTCACAACATGGAGTGATACAGAGGCATTACTGTATTCTCAATTTTATTCTTCATTTATTTAACAGTAATATTCTGTTTTACCTAGGTCCTTTTCCTTGGTAGTGACTCCTAAAATGAAATGTAGCATTGTGTAGCTGTAGTTGGGATTATTTATCCCTATGTGCATTATTATGCACCCTCCTCACAGTCTTGCAAGATGGTCTTGCAGTTTTTCGCAGTTCCCTTATGATTTAGCAACTCGGAATAATTATGTGTCATCTGCAGATTGGTCACCTTGCTACTTGTTCTCTTATCTTGATTATTTATGATTATATTGAAAAGCATCAATCCCAGTACAAATACCCGGGGCATTCCACTGTTTACCTTTCTACATTTATAAAACTGATCGTTTAGTCCAATGCCTGTCTTCTGTCTCTTAACAAGTTCCCAATCCACAATAGCACATCACCTCCTAGCCAATGGCTTTCATGAGTGACTTTATTCAAATGTCTTCTGATTAAGTTTCAGCAAATACAGAATGCTGCATCAAAGGTGATAATAGGTTCAGCACAGTGGAAAAGGATCTTCCTTCTTGCAAAAGATTGTGTCAAGTTTAACGTGCTGTGCTTGGCATATTAATCTATGGTGGAGCACAGAAGTACTTAAAAGATAGGATTGTAAGAAGGGTTGCAGAGTATTACAATCTAGTGAGGCTAGTGTGTTGGATTTGCCATTGGCAAAGAGTTTTAACTCAAAATAGATTATAGAGTGATGTTTTTCAGGGATAGTACAAAGGTTTTGCAATATCCGACTTCAGGAGTTAAAGACAAATTAAGATTATTACCAGTTTTCTCAGAGATTAAAAACCTGGTTGTTTGGTAGAGTGTTGATTGAGGGATAGAAGAGAAATTTATTATGATAGCTGGGGATTGCAGGGATTTTGAATACTTTTTAATATCTACTGAAATTAATTGTGTGTAACATTTTTCAGATTTTATGTGTTAATAGTTTTGTTTTCCATATTTTGATTGTAAAGATTATAAAGGTATATGTACAGTGCACGTCGGATAAGCGCATGCTCTGTTTAACTGCATTCCGTACTTCGGTCCCGTTTTTGGCACCATCAATTTCTATGGGGAGAAACCGGTTTAGCGCACCACTGATAAGTGCAAGATACACTTATATGCATGGTTCATGACCGCTCCTCTGCAGGTAAGACTCCGCATAAGTGCGCATACGGAATATGGAAGCCGATTGGCACGTGACAACCAACCAACGAGATTTCAATTTTACCACCCCTTTAACTGCCACAGGCAGAATAAACAAAAGAATGTTGTTAGAGTGTACACTGGGGTCGGCGTCGCGGCAGAACTGTAAGATTTTAACACTGGCTGAATGAATAGAAGTTCGTAAAAAATTAGAAAACAAACAAAGTCAAGCATCTATTGCTAAAGAATATGGTGTCAATCCCAGTCAAATTTCACGTGTCTTGAAGCAGAACGAACAGCTTCTGGAAGACTGGCAAAACTATACAAATCCACAACGAAAACGGGCAGGAAAAGCTGAGGAGGTAAAAGATGCTCTTCGGTGGTTTTCTCAAGTCAGGAGCAGACAGTTTCCTGTCAGTGGTCCACTGCTTATGAAGAAAGCTAACCAGCTAGCTGAAAGTCTTGGACTAACTGAATTCAAAGCCAAAGTTGGATGGTTGGAAAGATGAAAGGAGAGGAGCAGCATAAAATTCAAGAAACAGCATGGTGAGAAACAAGACGCTGATGACTTTGGTGCTGAAAATTGGGTTGTTTCAGTTCTTCCTACCATCTTGAACGAGTTTGCTCCTCGTGACATTTTCAATGCTGATGGAAATCGTCTCTACTGGCCAGCGATTCCTGATGGAACACTTGCATTCAAACATGCCAAAACTACTGGAGGTAAAACATCAAAGGACCGACTGACGATCCTCCTTTGCTGCAATATGGATGGGAGTGAGAAGTTGGAACCCCTCGTCATTGGAAAGAGCAAACAGCTGTTGCTTCAAGAAAGTTAAGCGACTTCCTGTGTCATACGAGGCTAATGCAAATTCATGGATGACTGGGGAAATTTGAAAGCAGTGGCTAAAGAATTTACACTAGAATGCAGGCACAAAAGCATCAGATTTTGTTGCTTTGTGATAATTGTGCTGCACACAGGGATGATGCCAGGCTGTCTAACATCAAGGTGGTCTTCCTGCCACCAAACACTTCCTCTCTGATCCAACCTATGGATCAGGGCATAATAGCCAATTTCAAACAACATTATTGGGCTCTTGTGCTACGTCGTCTGATGAGCATTATGGATGACCAGACTGTGCTGTTGAACTGGCTCGTAATCTATCACTGTTGGATTCCCTACATATACAGAAAGAAGCCTGGAATCATGTTACACAGGCAACCATTGTGAACTGCTACAAGCAGGCAAGCTTTGTTAAGGATGTGGAGAGGGACGAAACAGATGCAGCTGTTGCAAACGCATCAGATGAACAGGTTATTGACATCCCAGCCGGTGTTACTGAAGAGGAGTTTCATTGCTACATAGATGTTGATTATGATCTACAAACAGCTGACGACAGCACTGATGTCGAGATATGCGCCTACACGCAGGCAACAATGGCTGATGATGAAACAGAGGATGAAATGAGCAGCGAGGCACATGCTGATGAAATTCAACAACCTTCTCTTGTCACTTTTGCAAGAGCGCTGGAGAGTCTCAACACCGTGCGGGCCTATCTGGAGGCCACTGGATGTCAGTACTATGACAGTTTTTACCGTCTGGCAGACGTAGTCTATGGAACTCACAGACCTAATAGTGTACAGAGGACTATAACTGATTATTTCAAGTAAGCCTAACGTCAGTTAACAGAGACTGTATACTGTATGTATAATAATAAACAGTACTGTACATATCTTTATCAGATGTCAAGCTTCTTTGGGTCACAGCTGTTAAGTGCACGCTCCGGTTAACTGCATGCATTTCTTTGGTCCCAGACCCTTCCACTTAAGCGGATTTCACTGTATTGAACTTAATTTAAACATCAGGAAACAAATGCTTCTTGAGGGTTGTTGATTTGTTTTTTTTGTAAGTTTCTTTCTTTCATATTGTAATTTCTATTTTCCTGATCAAGGAATATCCTTGTATTATATTCAGAAAACTCTATTAAAGATAAAGTATACAGAATAATTTTAAAAATTCAGGGGTCCTGAATCCTTTTACCAAGCTGCAGTAAAATGACCCCTGCAGTGGCGCTGGCATGCCAGAGTGCCTCCTCCCCAAAGCCAGAACTCCTCCTTGAGCCCCCCCCCCCCCCCACACACACACACATTACACTCCCTCAACTAGATCCCCCCCCATCAGTTACCCTTACATATAAACATGAGTTGTAGTGGTAGTACCCTAGCTGGTGCCATTTTGGATGACGGTGCAGCAAATGAAGCACTTGCCGCATGGCTATTTCAGGGAGGAGCCCTTACCGCCACCCATTGAGGTGGTGGTAAGTGCTCCCACACTAACCCGATGGTAATCATTACCGCCAGTTACACACCAGTGCTTCAAAAATAAATATATTTTTGTAGCGCTGGATATGACAGCATGCTAGGGATGGGAACTACTGCCTTGATTGGGGGGGAGGGGTAGCATGTGAGGGTTCGGCTTGGGGAGGCACTCTGGCTACACTAATTTGTTAGGTTGCCAGCCCCTATAAGATGTCAGACTATCAAGCCATGGCTTGGCAGCCCAATGCTCCCAGGCTGAAGAAATAATGCTGCTTGCAAGCAGTGTTATTCTTTATACATGGCCATCAGCAACCTGTGGTACTGAGATGCTGTAGGCTGGTGACGCCCATGATAACTCGAGGTTTGGTAAGAGCCTGCCTTTACTGAACCTCGATAACTCTCTTAGGGCCCCTTTTACCAAGCTGCAGAAAAAGGGGGCCTAAGCTGGTGTCAGCACGTGTTTTTGACTTGCCCTTGTTGGGCAGACTGGATGGACCGTCAGGTCTTTCTCTGCCGTCATCTACTATGTTACTAGTTTCTCTAATGTGTAACTTTGACCATATAGTAACTTACACAGCCAAAATTAAGCATTAGCTGGAAGTTTATTTTTAGAACAAAGCACTTACATGATCAAACACCTGCCCACCACAGAAATGCTTTTGAATTTTGACCTTTATATATTTATTATTTATTTAAAACATTTCTATACTGTCTCAAAGCTATCCAAAAGTGATTTACAATGCAAGAACTAGAATAAACAAAAACCAAGAAAAGAATAAAATTTGTAAAAGCCCCCATGTTGGTGATGGGTCCTTTACAAGTTCAAGCTAAAGCTGAGCTATTTTTAAGAAATGTTTGAAAAATTCAATAAGTTTTTTATAAGAATGATGTACGATTAAAGTTTTGATTGTGTATATGAACATTTCCCTATGTCTACAGTTATTGAGGTGTTGGGCTGTTTTTGAGTCTATTTGTGTGCCCCCACTGATTGAATTTTGCACTGTTGAAATTGGATGTAGACATATTATGCACTGGTTACATGCAGCGGGAGTATCCATTTTATAACTATAAGTTTCTAAAATATCTATGTGGCCAACACACCAAACATTTGTCAACCATTTTATAAACTTACATGTTTATTTTATTTGATGTTGACCAGAGTCTGATATACCTTCCATGTTTTGCATTTGGAGTGTGGGGGGGAGGGCATTGACCACTAGGGGAGTAAAAGGTAGCCACCTCTAATACCTGCAGTGGAGCTGCTCAATATGAACACTTTTCTGAAACCTAGATATTCCAGGTAGCAAGTGTAAAACCCAAGATTAGTCTTTTTGGGCATAGACATGCATTCCCCTTCTGAAATGTGGAGTACGTGGTTTCTTTAGGCCTGCCCTAGTTCCACCCAAAACATATGCATGTCTGTTGAATTTTAGATATGTGCATCGTGGCTTTGTAAAATTGGGATTTAGACATTTGTGCAATATAAAAATCTAAATGCCGATTTATATGTGTCTAAAACACAAACAGTGCTCCTAAATAAGCTCTTTAATCACATTTTGTAAATATCTAGGGTTATCCTGGTAAAATAGTTCTTTAAAAGTAAGTACTTTTGTATTCATCCTGGAGAACCTGCTCATGTTGTACTCATTATTTCTTGTGATGAGTGATAATTATATCATTTTCTGTGAGACTAGAAAGTTTTATTTTGGTTATCATTGTGTACTCTACACCTGTGCCATAGCAAGCAATGGATTCAGCATAGGAAAGTCATCAACAAAATCATAACTATATTAAGCTCAATTGTCATAATAAGTGTATGGCCACTTCAACTGTGGAAAAGCAATGCTGACCTAATGTAATGAACAATAATAAAAGGATAACTAGGGATAGAAATAAAGGCACAAAGGTCATCTGCCCAGGTAATCCAAGGGCATGCTGTGAACAGGACCCTTTGAAGACCTTTGATCCTCTTTGGTCAAAAAAAAATTGATTGGTCATGATTTCCAATGACAGCTTACACCAATAAACTAGCTATTTATTACTTATGCTTTTTCCAATGTAGTCATGTTCCCCAACATGCCTAAGTGGAGAGTTTAGAATTTTTTAAATATTATTCTACACAGTACTGGAGGGCAGATTAGTGCTTCTTCATCTCTACTTTACATATATGACAATGTTTTTGACCACATAATTTCTATAGATTCAATTCAAACAAAAATACTGTTATATTCTGGGTTAATCAACAGAAACAAATGTTTTAAAAAGTAGGTATTTTAAATTACAGCTTCTTATTAAAGCAGCAGTTTAGTTTCAAAATGGCAACGCTGTAATATGAAGCCTGCTATAGTTTTTATTTCCTTGTATTTTACATGCTTATTGAATCGAGACTAATTGTGCTGTTTTGTCAATGTATTTGTGAAGAGCAAATCATTGTCAGTGGCATAAAACCATCACTTCCATGACCTTTGGGACCCACATAGAATGATTGGGCCATATGATGTCTTAAATATTGACATGCAGTTTTTCCAGATGACCAAGCAGTATTTTTAAGCTCATAATTGTATTATATTTCAATAGTGAAGCTTCATAATTGCAAATGATAAAATTTATATATTCATAAGTCATTTGCAGAGCCATGGAAAGAGCTGCATGTTACTGCATCATTTAGTGACTTTAGACATTTCAGTTGAACCTTTGGGAAAAATTGCAAACAAAGCTGAGAGACAATTCTGTGGAAACTGAAACACACTTATCATGGTTATGTTTCCCAATGTTCCAGGAAGGCAGTTTATAAAAATTTAAATAAAAAAAGATTCATCTCTGGCAGAGTCATTCATTTACAAATGATTAGTGTGCACTGTCTACCACGTGGCCTGTAGAAATAAAGTGGACCCTGCGGCAGATAGTGTGCACTAACCATTAGTAAATGATTCCCTGGACGCTTTCTTTTTCTTTCCATCTTTACCTAAATATAATGTTCTACTGATATGTAAAGTTTTGTAATAGCATGGAACTAAGAATGTATGGAAATAACAACATTTGTATTGCATTGAAAATGTATTTTAATGCTGAAAGCCTCATTTTGCATAGAGGGTCAATGTGAGAAGTGGGATACCCAGGTTGGGATGTTCACATTTCTAGATTATTTTATTAAAGGCTAGGTGTCTAAGCACCATGTTCAGAGGGACTTGTGATTACTACTACTACTACTACTATTTAGCATTTCTATAGCGCTACAAGGCATACGCAGCGCTGTACAAACATAGAAGAAAGACAGTCCCTGCTCAAAGAGCTTACAATCTAATAGACAAAAAAATAAATAAAGTAAGCAAATCAAATCAATTAATGTGAACGGGAAGGAAGAGAGGAGGGTAGGTGGAGGCGAGTGGTTACAAGTGGTTACGAGTCAAAAGCAATGTTAAAGAGGTGGGTTTTCAGTCTAGATTTAAAGGTGGCCAAGGATGGGGCAAGACGTAGGGGCTCAGGAAGTTTATTCCAGGCGTAGGGTGCAGCGAGACAGAAGGCGCGAAGTCTGGAGTTGGCAGTAGTGGAGAAGGGAACAGATAAGAAGGATTTATCCATGGAGCGGAGTGCACGGGAAGGGGTGTAGGGAAGGACGAGTGTGGAGAGATACTGGGGAGCAGCAGAGTGAGTACATTTATAGGTTAGTAGGAGAAGTTTGAACAGGATGCGAAAACGGATAGGGAGCCAGTGAAGGGTCTTGAGGAGAGGGGTAGTATGAGTAAAGCGACCCTGGCGGAAGATGAGACGGGCAGCAGAGTTTTGAACTGACTGGAGAGGGGAGAGGTGACTAAGTGGGAGGCCAGCAAGAAGCAGATTGCAGTAGTCTAAACGAGAGGTGACAAGGGTGTGGATGAGGGTTTTGGTAGAGTGCTCGGAAAGAAAGGGGCGGATTTTACGGATGTTGTAAAGAAAGAAACGACAGGTCTTGGCGGTCTGCTGGATATGAGCAGAGAAGGAGAGAGAAGAGTCAAAGATGACCCCAAGGTTTCGAGCTGAGGAGACAGGGAGAATGAGAGAGCCATCAACAGAAATAGAAAACGGGGGGAGCGGGGAGGTGGGTTTGGGGGGGAAAATGAGAAGCTCGGTTTTGGTCATATTTAATTTCAGGTGGCGTTGAGACATCCAGGCAGCAATGTCAGACAAGCACGCTGAAACTTTGGTTTGGATGCAAGGTGAGATATCAGGGGTAGAAAGGTAGATTTGGGAGTCATCAGCATAGAGGTGGTAGGAAAAGCCATGGGATGAGATTAATGAACCAAGGGAAGAAGTGTAGATAGAAAAGAGGAGGGGACCAAGAACAGAAATACACTTATAAGACGTATCAGTTTCTCAACTTCCATATGTAGATGTTCTCATTTATATGTGTAGTTGCTTGATGTCACAAAACTCTCTATATAATTGGTGGAAATTAAATAAAGAAGCCAGAAAAGGTTTGTTTTTGGAGGGATGAGGAGTGATTTTGTTTTTTGTTTTCTTTTTTTAATTTTGAAGTAAACATAAGAAATGTAAGACTAAAGAAACCTAGGGGGTCTTATACAAAGACACGCTAGCAGTTTTAGGGCCCCATTTACTAAGGTGTGCTAGCAATTTTAGCGTGTGCACAAAATTAGCACACACTAACTGTGTAGGCACCCATAGGAATATTGTGGGCGCCTACACAGTTAGCACGTACTAATGGTTAGCACGCGCTAAAAGCACTAACGCGCCTCTAGTGCGGCTTAGTAAGCGGGACCCCTAGTGCATGCTAATGATTAGTGCTTGCTAAATGCTAGAGACGCCCATAGAAATATATGGGCATCTCTAACATTTAGCTTTGCTAATTTTAGCACACGTTAAAAATGGTACCGTGCCTTTGTAAAAGGATTCCCTTAATCCCTTGTTTAAATCTCTGACCAAAACAAACATATTTATTAAACGTATGCATGCCTCACAGCTGGTTCAAAGGCCAGTGGTGAAATTTGTATAAATATACATATATCCCCATTGTAAAATGGAAAAATACATTTTTGGCCTACCTAAACCAAATCCACTTAAAATCTCTGCATTTTGACAATCTACATATATTGATAGCTGCTTTCTGAAATCTGATCTACACATCATCACCTGAAAGCAAAAGTGATGTACATGTGCTTGTTTCAAAACAGAGAAAATTAAGTGGAGTTTTATGTGCTTATTATAAATCACCAGTAATGTATGAAATCTAAATTTTTTACTAGAGATATCCTTTCAGAAGTTACAACAGTTTGGCATTCAAGACCAGTGTACTGATTTATATATGTTTCTCATTTCATGTAAAAATTGCACATACAACACTTTTGTTTTGAGTGATGACATGTAAATGCAGCTATTTACATATAAATAGTTCTAAAGTGATCTAAGCGTGTTCACTTAAAGTTATAAGGCAAACTAGCTTAATTGAGGCAACTAGTTTAGGGGCCCTTGTGCTAAAACTTAGTGTATGCTAACAGACATTAGTGTTCACTAAGGGCCCTGTTTACTAAGGCACACTAGCATTTTTAATACATGCTTAAAATTAGCATGCGCTAATGCTAGGGACACCCATGGTTCGGGATAAGGTATCTTTCAAAGATATCACCAAAACAGGGAAGATAGGGTATCCTGATAGTGATGTTGCAAAAGAGACCATCGTAGATAAGGTGTCCTTAAATAAAAATAAAAAGCAGACAAAGATTGCAAATTAATACTGTCAAGTACTGAGCATGATGTAAATAGGAACAACAAACATACTTTGAAACGTCTATATGCGAATGCCAGGAGCCTAAGAAATAAGATGGGAGAGTTAGAATATATTGCACTAAATGAAAAGTTAGATATAATAAGTATCTCTGAGACCTGGTGGAAGGAGGATAACCAGTGGGACACTGTCATACTGGGGTACAAATTATATCTTAGTGATATGGTGTATCAAATTGGTGGAGGGGTAGCATTGTATATTAAAGAGAGCCTTGAATCAAATAGATTGAAAATTCTGCAGGGGAAAAGGATAGTGATAGGAGTGTACTACCGTCCGTCTGGGCAGGATGAACAGATGGATGAAGAAATGTTAAAGGAAATTAGGGATGCAAACAAACTGGGCAACACAACAATAATGGGTGATTTCAATTACCTCGATATTGACTGGGTAAATGTAACATCGGGGCACGCTAGGGAGGTAAAATTCCTTGATGAAATCGAGGACTCTTTATGGAGCAGCTGGTACAGGAGCCAACGAGAGAAGGAAAAATTCTAGACCTAGTTTTTAATGGAGCACATGATCTGGAGTGGGAGGTAATGGTGCTGGGGCCACTTGATAACAGTGATCATAATATGATCGGATTTGATATTAGCTTTGAAGTAAGTATACATAGGATATCAAATACATTAGCGTTAAAACTTTTTAAAAAAGAGACTATGATAAAATGAGAAGAACGGTGAAAAACAAAACTTAGAGGAGCGGCTGCGAGGGTCAAAAATTTACATCAGGCGTGGATGCTGTTCAAAAACACCATCCTGGAAGCCTAAGCCAAATATATTCCGCGTATTAAAAAAGGAGGACAGAAGACCAAACGACAGCTGGCATGGTTGAAAAGTGAGGTGAAGGAAGCTATTAGAGCTAAATGAAAATCCTTCAGAAAATGGAAGAAGGAACCGACTGAAAATAATAAGAAACAGCATAAGGAATGTCAAGTCAAATGCAAAGCGCTGATAAGGAAGACTAAGAGGGACTTGGAAAAAAAGATTGCGTTGGAGGCAAAAACACATAGTAAAAATTTTTTTAGGTGTATTAAAAGCAGGAAGCCAGCAAAAGAATCGGTTGGACCACTAGATGACTGAGGAGTAAAAGGGGCGATCAAGGAAGACAAAGCCGTAGCAGAGAGATTAAATTAATTCTTTGCTTCGGTCTTCACAGAGGAAGATTTGGGTGGGATACCGGTGCCAGAAATGGTATTCGAAGCTGACGAGTCAGAGAAACTGAATGAATTCTCTGTAAACCTGAAGGATGTAATGTGGCAGTTCTACAATCTGAAGAGTAGCAAATCTCCTGGACCGGATGGTAGTCATCTCAGAGTACTGCTAGAACTGAAAAATGAACTTGCGGAGCTGTTGCTAGTAATATGTAATTTATCCTTTAAAATCGAGCGTGTACCGCAAGATAGGTGGTTGGCCAATGTAACGCTGATTTTTTTAAAAAGGTTCCAGAGGAGATCCAGGAAATTATAGACCGGTGAATCTGATGTCAGTGCCGGGCAAAATGGTAGAGCCATATTCAAAAGCATGGATTAATGAGGCAAAGTCAACATGGATTTAGTGAAGAGAAATATTGCCTCACCAATCTACTACATTTCTTTGAAGGGGTGAACAAGCATGTGGATAAAGGTGAGCCAGTTGATATTGTGTATCTGGATTTTCAGAAGGCGTATGACAAAGTACCTCATGAAAGACTCCAGAGAAAATTGGAGAGTCATGGGATAGGAGGGTAGTGTTCTATTGTGGATAAAAAACAGAGATTAGGGTTAAATGGTCAGTATTCTTAATGGAGAAGGGTAGTTAGTGGGGTTCCCCAGGGGTCTGTGCTGGGACCGCTGCTTTTTATCATATTTATAAATGACCTAGAGATGGGAGTAACTAGTGAGGTAATTAAATTTGCTGATGATACATAGTTATTCAGTCGTTAAATCGCGGGACGATTATGAAAAATTACAAGAGGACCTTGGGAGACTGGGCGTCTAAATGGCAGATGGCGTTTAACGTGAGCAAGTGCAAAGTGATGCAAAGCGACACTCCACTGTTCACCCTCCTCCATTGAGAGAAATGACCATTTAACCCTACACTCTGTTTGCTGTCTAATAACCAATTCCTACTCCACACCAGAACATTGTCTCCTATCTTATGACTCTTTAATTTTCTCAGAAGTCTCTCATGAGGAACTTTATCAAAAGCTTTCTGAAAATCTAGATACACTACATCAACCAGCTCACCTTTATCCACATGTTTATTCACACCTTTAAAAAATGAAGCAAATTGGTGAGACAAGACTTCCCTTGGCTGAACCCATGCTGACTCTGTCCCATTAAACCATGTTTGCCTATGTGTTCTGTAATTTTCTTCTTTATAATAGTTTTCACTATTTTGCCCAGCACTGACGTCAGGTTTACCGGTCTGTAACTTCCCAGATCACCCCAGAACTCTTTTTAAAAATCTGCATCACATGGATCACCCTGCAATCTTCAAGTACTACGGACAATTTTAATGACAGGTTTGAGGGCGGGACCAGAGCTGAGAGAGACAGAAGGGAAGAGTGACGTGCCGAGTCTGCATGGTTTTCGCTTCTGCTGCTGCCCCGACTAGGTAAAATTACTTTTAGAACTCAGAAGAAGGGAGGGAGGGGGATCTCGGAACTCCGAGGGCAGGCGGGGGATCTCAGAACTCTGCGGGCAAGCGGGCAGGTGGGGGATCTCGGAACTCAGCGGGAGAGAGGGAGGGAGACGGGCGGACCCTGGAAACTGGAGAGATTTGGACAAGACGCACCAGAGCACCTAGGTTTTAGAGGTGTAGCTGTAGCATTTTTATACAGTCTTATAGTCTGAAATTTTTTTTCCTATTTCTCTCCTCTAAAATCTAGGTGCGTCTTATGGTCTGGTGTGTCTTATAGTCTGAAAAATACGGTAAGCGGCAATGTTTTCTGAGAAATATATGCCAATATTCAGACATATAGCTGGTTATCTTTTACTGCTGAAAATGTGGGGTTATAAATGGACGGTTTCTCTTAGCCAGTTTCCTCGGCGCTAGCCATGCTGCTGAATATTGGCCTGCTGGTCTTTTAATTCCTTTGTGCCAATCATCTGGCTCTGTTTTAAGGCACACAATTAAAAAAAAAAAAATCAGCCTTATTAACTTCATTCTGTAAATCCTCTGTCTCTCTCACCAGAGAAGAATGATCAGTAAAATAAATAAGAAAGAGTTCTACACTTTTAAATGATCTAAGTCCATTTTCAGTGAATGGTAAACAGTGCAGATATTGAGTTGACTTTATTAGTCCTTTAATTCAGTGTTCAAAAAAGCATTTCCCACAGTGTTTTAGATGCTTGTGCTCCACTCCGTATCAAGATTTTGCTGGCACACCAGCCTCAGTTTGTGGATGGAGAAAGGAATAAAGAAAGCCATAAGGTCAAATACTTTACCGCTCTCCTGCTTTCTCATGTGTAATCCTTGGTCCTCTTATCTCAGTCTTGAATCAAATTCTTGGGTCTTTGGCTTTTTTTCTCTCTCTCTCTCTTTCCAAACCATAGAGAGAGAACCCTTTAACTACAGGCATAGTTTATATGCTTAGTTAAGAGGGCAATGGGTGCCAATCGGACACTACCATCTGGACATTTGAGGAAGCAGTGCCCTCCTCCCCCCCCCCCCCCCCCACCCTCACACTGACCAAACTATACATTGCCCCTAGCTCCTCTCCACTGTTGCTTCCTCCACCTCTCCTTAAGTATTTCATTTATGGTGTCAGTGAGTCTAGAGTTTGTACTACCAGAGTCAAATTGGTCCACCCCTTACAGAAATCTTCTGGGAGTTGTAGCCCTAATTCTCAATTTGCATTATCTGGATGTTTCTTTTACCAGCCACTGATCCTCCCATTCCCACCCACCTCTTAATGCCATCTCACCTGCTCTTATTCCTTTTATCTGTCACATTCTCAACCTCTCACTTTCCACTGCAACTGTCCCTACTGCCTTTAAACATGCTGTGGTCACACCTCTCCTTATGAAGCCTTCACTCGACCCTACTTGTCCCTCTAATTACCGACCCATCTCCCTCCTCCCTTTTCTCTCCAAATTACTTGAGCGTGCTGTTCACCACCGCTGCCTTGATTTTCTCTCCTCACATGCTATTCTTGACCCACTACAATCTGGTTTTCACCCTCTCCACTCAACCGAAACTGCGCTTTCTAAAGTCTCCAATGACCTATTACTGGCTAAATCCAGAGGTCAGTATTCCATCCTCATTCTTCTTGATCTTTCCGCTGCTTTTGACACTGTCGATCACAGCATACTTTTCGATACCCTGTCCTCACTTGGATTCCAGGGCTCTGTCCTTTCCTGGTTCTCTTCCTACCTCACCCTCCGATCCTTTAGTGTTCACTCTGGTGGATCCTCTTCTACTTCTATCCCTCTGCCTGTCGGCGTACCTCAGGGTTCTGTTCTTGGTCCCCTCCTCTTTTCTATCTACACTTCTTCCCTTGGTTCATTAATCTCATCCCATGTCTTTTCCTACCATCTCTCTGCTGATGACTCCCAAATCTACCTTTCTACCCCTGATATCTCACCTTGCATCCAAACCAAAGTTTCAGCGTGCTTGTCTGACATTGCTGTCTGGATGTCTCAACGCCACCTGAAATTAAACATGACCAAAATCGAGCTTCTCATTTTTCCCCCCAAACCCACCTCCCCACTCCCCCCGTTTTCTATTTCTGTTGATGGCTCTCTCATTCTCCCTGTCTCCTCACCTTGAAACCTTGGGGTCATCTTTGACTCTTCTCTCTCCTTCTCTACTCATATCCAGCAGATCGCCAAGACCTGTCGTTTCTTTCTTTACAACATCCGTAAAATCCGCCCCTTTCTTTCCGAGCACTCCACCAAAACCCTCATCCACACCCTTGTCACCTCTCGTTTAGACTACTGCAATCTGCTTCTTGCTGGCCTCCCACTTAGTCACCTCTCCCCTCTCCAATCAGTTCAAAACTCTGCTGCCCGTCTCGTCTTCCGCCAGGGTCGCTTTACTCATACTACCCCTCTCCTCAAGTTGCTTCACTGGCTCCCTATCCGTTTTCGCATCCTGTTCAAACTTCTTCTACTAACCTATAAATGTACTCACTCTGCTGCTCCCCAGTATCTCTCCACACTCGTCCTTCCCTACATCCCTTCCCGTGCACTCCGCTCCATGGATAAATCCTTCTTATCTGTTCCCTTCTCCACTACTGCCAACTCCAGACTTCGCTCCTTCTGTCTTGCTGCGCCCTATGCCTGGAATAGACTTCCTGAGCCCCTACGTCTTGCCCCATCCTTGGCCACCTTTAAATCTAGACTGAAAGCCCACCTCTTTACCATTGCTTTTGACTCGTAACCACTTGTAACCACTCGCCTCCACCTACCCTCCTCTCCTCCTTCCTGTACACATTAATTGATTTGATTTGCTTACTTTATTTTTTTGTCTATTAGATTTTAAGCTCTTTGAGCAGGGACTGTCTTTCTTCTATGTTTGTGCAGCGCTGCGTACGCCTTGTAGCGCTATAGAAATGCTAAATAGTAGTAGTAGTAGTAGTAAATGGCTTTCCCATTGGGGGATAGGTGTTGTTTGTCTCAAGTGACGATATAATTATCAGTTTTAGTAGATAGACCCCTTTGTATTAATGAAATGTTTTTCCAGTAGTATTTAAAACAGTTTGATTGCATTCTTTCTGGATACAGTAAAAAGAATCATTTTGTGTCTGGCATAGAGCATTCTTGTGGCCTTAAGAATCTACTTGCTCTCTAGAATACTACCAATTAGAGAATGACACGGGGACAAAGTTTGTCCCTGCCCCGTCCCCGTGAACTCTGTCCCTATCCACAGAAGCCTCACTGTTTAACCACCCTTAAGATTTACCTTTGGGTTTAAAAAGCAAAATCATGTACATGTAAGGACTGCATAAACAAATTAAAACAAATGTCCTTAAAATGTAATAATACTGGACTGGTATGGTATGGTATTAAATAAAAATATTTCTTTTTTACCTTTGTTGTCCGAGCACTTGATTTTTCTAATTGGGCTGCTCCCAGTCTCTTTTCCACTTTCCACGTGTCAGTCTTCTCTAAATTCTTTTCCACATTGGCATTTCCATTTCTTCTCTCTCCTCTTGGCTTCTTCCTTTACATCTGTCTGGCAGTGACCTTTTATTTCATGTCCGTCTTCCCCCTTATTTGTGTTTATTCCCCTTTCTCTCACCTTAGCCTCTGTTTCACTTCTCATCAACCTACTAGCTTTTACCGTTGCTCCCTCTGTTTCTCACTTAATATCCAGTCTCCTAAACCCCTATCTTTCACCCACTTCCTTAGCCCCCCATTCCCATCCTATTAGCCCTCATCTACCCTCCACTGGATCTCATCACCCTATCAGTCCCCAACTCCATCCTTGTTTCTCTTTCATTCCCTTGCTTCCAAGGCCCTATACTCCATTCCCTTCCTTCCTCTCCCCCCCCCCCCTTGCAAGGTTGTGTCACTCTCCTTCCCTCCCTCCAAGATCCAGTGTCGTGTTCCCTCCCCCTCCGCAAAGTCTGATGTTGCTTTCCCTCCATACCACCCCACGCTCCCCCCTCCCCACAAGGTCTGGTGTCGCTTTCCCTCCTCCCCTCCCCACAAGGTCTTGTGTCGCTTTCCCTTCCAAGTTTGGTATCGCTCTCCCAATCTTCCTGCCTCCCCCCCCCCCCCCCCCCCCACACACAGGGTCGGTGTCACTTTCCCTCCCTCTCTCCCTCCATTCTCACAAGGTCCGATGTCACCCACCCTCCCTCTCTCCCTCCGTTCCCACAAGGTCCGGTGTCACCCACCCTCCCTCCCTCCCTACAAGTCCGGTGTTGCTCGCTCTCCCATCCTCACCCCCCACCAACACCACCATCGCCGCCGGGTCCGATGTCACACTCTCCCTCCCCCCTCTGCAAGCTCCAGCAACACCAGACTTGTAAGGATGGGAGGAAGGACAGGAAAAAGGTAGGCATCCGTTTTACCACGGGTGCAGTGGTTATTACCGCTCCTGTGGGGCAGGGAATTAACCTCTGTGGGGCAGGGAAGTAACCACTGTAAAACTTTTAAAAAATTTTCCCTTTCCTGCAGTTTTACTTCGGTTTATCGCAATTACTCGCTCCCGTGTCATTCTCTACTACCAATAAGAATTCTATAAATATGAACTATTTTAAAATCTGGATTTTCCACTCATTCCTCTACAAACTTAATTGAAGTCTCAGATGTGGTTACTTGTACTTAAATGGATCTCAATATTAACTATCTATACATATATTCACAACATCCCTATATAAACAATTTTAATATGTATATATGGGATCATCAGAAGGTAGGCTAGGATTGTCCTTGTATATTTATGCTTCATAACATATTTAGTATGCCATGCCTATTTTCCTCATTGGTCCAATTTTCTTTCTTTTTTTCTTTTTTTGAATTTTTCAATATTCAACAATCAGAATTACTTCAATATCCAACTCACAAAAATATCTTCAATGTATCTAACAATTTGACAAGTACTTATCTTCAAGCGCTGTGTATATCCTCATTGGTAACCTGTTAAAATAAATTGGACCGCAATAACTTCCAAAGATTCTTCCACTAGTTCAACATAGCGCCACATTTTGCCGTTACAGCTACGTCAGGGACTCTCCAGCACATTTCTTCACAGTCCGCTATCATTACAAAATCCAAATGCCAATCTGCAAACTTAAAGCAGAAATTCATTTGTCAACCATAGCTGTGCCTATGCTGGCAATAGTTTCTTTGAGTTGTCTGCATTTAGGTTTATGTGTGATTATATAACAGTTCAAGAGCTAAGGAAAATGAGGAAGGTATACAACTGAACAAAGATAAGATCGCATCCCTCTCTCCCCTTTTGTGCTATAGTTCAACTTGGATACTTACTGTCCTTTCTTTCTCCAGCCCCCCCCCCCCCCCCCCCCCCCCCCCCCCGGCCATGTATTATATGCCCCTGAATATGGACAGCCTATATCTGAAACACTGGACCACCCTTAATTATAGCAGTTTGCGCAAAGTGCAACAATAATTACAAGGTCATATTGAGAAATCCAAAAAGGCATTTAGAAAAGGTTACAGGCATCTGTCAACATGATAGCAAAGGAAGCACACAGTTCTATGTTTAGAACTTTAGATTTCAGTTTCTGTACAGCTAAATCTACCAAGGTTTCCATTGATTTGAAATAAAGTAAAACAAATTACATTTAATGAGAATCTGCTCATTTCTTATTAAAGCTGGACATTTGAAATCTGTGAAACAAATCCATAATCATTCATCGCATTGTGTTCACCTCAGTTGTTGCTTACTATCTCTGCCAGTAGCTTGGTGAGGTGGTATGCCTAGGCAGGAACAAGTACAAAACTGAGTGATGGATTGAATCATCATGTAAATACGAATATTTCAGGAAGTGAAAGTATCTGATTTGTGAAAATTACCAGGGGGAGAAGTCAAGATGGTGGTATGCTGGGAATCCTGAACTCTGATGAAGTTTGATCTCCATTTAAAAAAAATTCTTTTGTTTCCTTGTTTCCACTATGATGCCGCATAAACAGACGGGGAAGGTAAGAGCCCCATTTGCCATGGGCTCGGTGCTTCCCACACCATTGGCGTCTCAATCCTGGATTGAAGAATTTCTTACCCAGCGTGTGTCCGAATCTAGTAGCGGAGGCCATACCCCTGCTGCGGGCGTTGTTGGTGGAAACTCCGACCTGCTTGGGGGTGAGAATTCTCTCAGCCCTCACAAGCACTCACGCCTCCTCTCCAAAAAAATTTTAAAAAATTAATATTACATGCTTAGCACACACAGATGGCTAAACAAATGCAGAATGCTTTATCACATCCTTTGTTCGGCCATTTTTCTTGCATTAAACACTCAACACTAAAAATTAAATTTAGTAAAAGGACCCCTAAGTTTGCACGCGAGGGAATGGAAAGTTAAAAGAGCAGTTCTATAAGTAAGTACCTGCAGTTAGGCCCCGCCTTTATGTGCGCGTATGCATAAAACCGTAATTCTTAATAGGGCTGTTCATTTAATGCGTTTTAATATGATTAACATGTTAAAATTATTAACTTGTGTTAATAATGTTTTTTTTTTGTTTTTGTTTTTTATTAATTAATATATTTCAACATTTCACTACAAACTGTGAGTATGCAATCGGCATTACAATCAGGAAATCCCTTATAACATAAGAAAAAAAAAATCTTTAAGGCCTATTTGTCCACAATTAAAGGAAAATTAGATTCCAAGAATACAGAAACATAAATAACATAAAGTATTTAAAGAAAGTAATTTAACGGTTGCTACCTCGGGTTACCGACCCTAGCCTGCTAATTATGGAGGGCATACAACATTCATATCTACTCTAGCATCAAGAAATTCTTTTAACTGTTTTGGGTCTACAAACTGAAAATGTTTACCTTTAAGCAGTAAACTACATGTTCAAGGAAATCGTAATACAAAATTTATTCCCAATGCCAACGCTCTAGGGCGCTGCTCCAAAAAAGCCCTGCGCCTAGTTTGTGTAGGCTTTGAGAGATCTGGAAAGATACGGACCTTTGAGCCCAAAAACAAGTTTTCTAAATGTCTTAGAGAAAGTCTTAGAACAGCATTGCGATCAGGCTCCAGCACAAAAGTGACCAGCATAGTTGACCTCTGAGTAATAATTTCCAGTGAACTCTCGAGGAATGAAGTCAGATTCATTCCATCCCCCACTACTGGGGGGTTTCCATCGCCCCCCTTCGGGTTCCAGTTGTAATAGGCCCGTGTTATGGGGGGTAGCGAGTCCTTATCCATTCCAAGAATGTCCACCATATACTTTTTTACTATTTCAACAGGTGAAATTAGAGGAGATTTGGGAAAGTTAAGAAACCTAAGGTAAAGTCTCCTAGCCTGATTCTCCAAATACTCCATTCGTTTATGCAGAAAATTATTATCCTTAACCAATGCAGTTTCTAAAGTTCCCATTTCTTGCAATTTAGTATTCACATTTTCCAGTTTCAAGGATTGCTGTGCAGTCACTTGCGCTTGAAGTAGCGCAGCTTCAGAAAGAGTTTTTATATCGTCAGTATTTTCTTTTAATGTAGTTTGCATAGAGGTTTGAATGTTATAAACCATGTCCCATAGTGACTCTAATGTCACAGTTGCTGGTCTAACCACACCACTAGCACCAGGGAGGGATTGAGATTGAGCCTCAGCACAAGATAGTCTAGAAACAATGTCCTGAGGTAATACCTGTAGAGCTGATTGAATTAATACCTCTCGTGGTTGGGGTCTGTTCTCAGTCGCTGAAGACCTTCCCTCGAACAGGTTAGGTTGAACCTCATCGGTTTCCGTCGCTGCTCGGGCTGCTAGCAACTCCCTCCCAGGCTGAGGCGGAGCAATGCGCTCCACGGGGCTCAGGGAAGCCCCGATTAGCGCTCTCAATTGACGCCGATGCATCGAGAGTTGCAGTAGGGGTTAAAGTTCCTCGAGGACCCGGTTGTTGCTTCGGGAATCATAGAGTCGTCTGCTGCCACGCCGAAGATGTTTCAGGAACCGAGGGATGTTCCTTAACCTTTCCCCTCTGTTTCCCCATCGAAAAAGACGAGGCTACAGCGGTACCGAAGAGGCTGATCAACGGAGCTACCTCGGAAGCCAACACAGGTGCGTCCGTTCACAGCGCCATCTTGGAAAAAAGAACTTGTGTTAATAATGTTAATGCATTAGTCGCACTATACTGCTCTGTCCTACCTCTGCCCCCCTCCCTCCTGAAGCTTGTTGTCTCCTACCATACACCAGAAACCTTCTCTCTCCTGCCACCCCACTCTCTGGCATCTCATTCCCCCTGCTACCGCCCTCCGAACTTGCCTTGTACACATGGTGGCATTAAGCACACAGTTCTCCACTCCTGTGTAACCAGAGCCCTCCCTCTCTACTGTCCGACTCCTCTGATGAAACTCCTGTTTCCTGCTACAGAGGGAGGGCTCCGGTTACAGAGGAGCAGAGCAGCATGTGCTTAATGCCACCGTGTGTACAAGGTAAGTTAGGAGGGCTGCGCTGAGTGGGGAATGAAATGCCAGAGAACAAGGGGTGACAGAGGAGAAAAGGCTGCCAGTGTGCGGTGAGGGAGGGGGGGGGGGGTGAGATGCCAGAGAGTGGGATGGTAGGAGAGAAAAGACTGTCACTGTGGGGGATGGGGGTAGGAGAGAATGCAGGGCAGCTGGATATTAAAGGTTGTAGGAGCGCCCGGAGAGGAGAGTAAGGGAAAGAATGAGATGAGTACCAAATACACATGCTTCTTTGGTGGTGGTGTATGTATTTTAGAAAGGCTTCGTGTTTACAGAGCCTTTTCTAAAATACCTACACAACTTATTCAGAGTTATTCTCTTTACATCTATATGGCTGTAAGCCATTTAGGTCTGGTATAATTTTAAGTCAAAAAGAGGAGAATAGCTTGTAAAAGTTTCTTATCACATCCATAGAGGTAGCAAATAATCTTAGTGAAGCATAGAAAAATGTAGGCAGATAAAGACCATATGGCCTATCCAGTCTGCCTATCCATGCCATCTACTCTCCCTATCACTCCCTTAGCGATCCTATGTACTTGTCCCAAGCTTTCTTGAATTCAGATAGTTTTTGTCTCTGCCACTTACACCAGGAGGCCATTCCACAAATTCACCACCCTTTCTGTGAAGAAGTATTTCATCAGGTTACTTCTGAGTCTATCCCCTTTCACCTTCAGCCTATCCCCCCCCCCCCCCCCCCTCGTTCCAGAGCCAAAGAGACTTGCCTTCTGTGCATTTATGCCACGTAGGTATTTAAATGTCTGTCATATTTATTTAGATATATTATTTATTTAAAACCCGTCCTTATCCAGGGCGAGGTACAATATACACACACAGATTATTGGGATTTATTAACCGCGTTTACGAAGAGATTCACCCAAGGCACGTATCTCCCTTCTCCCACTTTTCTTGCAAAGAGTACATATTGAGATCTTTAGGTCTGTCCCCATAAGGCTTTACAATGAAGACCACTGACCATTTTAGTAGCCGCACTCTAGACCTACTCCATCCTGCTTATATCTTTTTAAAGGTGTAGTTTCCAGAAATGTACACAATATTCTAAATGAGGTCTCACCAGAGTCAAACAGGGGCATCATCACCTCATTTTTCCTTCTGTTGTCACGTCTGTGGTCGTGACCACCCTCAGACTTACCCTATTTCTGGGAATCAGTGTCTGTGCTGGTTTCTGTCTACTTCTGAGTTGGCTCTGTTTCTGTCTCTGGGTGCTGGCCACTTCCAGCATGGCGCTGATTGCCTCAGTATACTGCACCTGTGTGGGTTTAACCTCTCTGTGCTTCAGTATACTGTTCCTGAGTTAGCTCTATCTCTGTCTCTGTGGGCTGGCTGCTCTAATGGCTTCACTACTCTACACTTGTGTGTATTGGGCCTCTCTGTACTTCAGTGGGCTGTTCCTGAGGTAGCTCTGTCTCAGGCTGGGTGGGCTGGCTGCTTCCAGCCTCACTAGACTACACCTGTGTGGGTTAGGTCTCTCTGGGCTTCTGTATGCGCCCTGCCTGTGGCCTGAAGGGGTGACCTCATCTGTCAGAGCCTTCTTAAGGCACTGGTGTTCTAGTCTTCAGTGCCTTTGCATTGCCAATGCCTCCGCAGTGCCTTAGGTCCCGAGGTTAGTGTGCTGTTTGCACAGTTAGCTTTCCTTGTCTTTTCTTGTGGGCTTCCAGCCCTTCTGCTTTGCTAGTTACTATCACCTGTGGGCCTTGCCTTCTGGCTCAGGGTATTATTGCTCGTAGGCTTTCTGCCTAGTCTACTATTTACCTGTGGGCTTCTTGCTTTCCTGCTCAGGGTATTATTGCTTTGTGGGCTTTCAGCCCTTCTGTGTTTATTGCTCTGTGGGCTTCCATCCCTTCTATGTCTATTGCTCTGTGGGCTTCCAGCTCTTCTGTGCCCATTGCTCTGAGGGCCTCCAGTCTATCTGTGTATATCCCTTTTATCTGTGGCTTCCAGGCCTTCTGGGTGTATTACTGCGGCCTGGGGGTTTCCAGCCTTTCTGTGAGCTTCTAGCCTTTCTGGGTGTATCTCTCTGACCTGTAGGCTTTCAACCTTTCTGTGTATATTATTCTCTGTGGGCTTCTAGCCTTTCTGTTATCCCTGTGCAGTGGCTCTGCTCCCTGTCTGAGGTTGGTTAGCGGCTGATGCTGCAGCCATTTCTCTCCTTTCTATCTGTTAGCTACTGTAGCTCCAGTCTAACCCTTCCTCTGGCAAGCGTAGCTGTCATTCCCATTCCCTTGAGCTTAGCTTGTATGTAGCTCCTGTGTCCTCTTCCCTGCCAAGCTAAGCTTCTATGGACACCCTGCCTGCCTAGTGAACCCGGATCCAGTCAAGCTGTGCCAGTTTCCCGAATCCTGTGGGAGAAGCCTGAATTGAGTGTCCTGTATCCTGCTTCTCAAGCCTGAACCCTGCTGTAGGACGTTGTTCCTGGATTCCTTGTTGCTTTCCTCTTCAGCTCCAGCCCAGCCACTCCAGTCCTGTCTACTTCAGCCCGTCTTAGGGTTGTCTGTTTCGTTGGGTGGTTTTGCCTGCTGCTGCCACCTCCGTGACAGCAGCCCAAGGGCTCACATTTCCCCGAGAGACCTGACATCTGGCCATTCCTCTCCATGTTCACCCAAGCTTTCTTCTAGCTTTTGTTGTCACCTTTTCTACCTGTTTGGCCACCTTAAGATCATCACAAACGATCACACCCAAGTCCCACTCTTCTTTCGTGCACAAGAGTTCTTCACATTGTAAATTGTACCGTTCCTCGGGTTTTTGCAGCCCGAATGCATTACCCTGCATTTTTTAGCATTAAATCTAAACTGCCAAACTCTAGACCATTCCTTTAGCTTTGCTAAGTCCTTCTTCATGTTATCCATACCATCAGGGGTGTCTACCCTTTTGTACATGTTGGTATCATCCGCAAAGAGGCAAACTTTAACCAGACAGCCCTTCAGTAATATCGCTTACAACAATGTTAAAAAAAAACCAGCACAAGAACTGAACCTTGCAGCACACCACTGGTAACATCCTTTTCCTCAAAATGAGCTCCATTTACCACTACCTTCTGTCGCCTTCCACTCAACCAGTTCCTTACCCAGTCAGTCACTTTAGGGCCCATACCACGGGAACTCAGTTTATTTATTAGTTGTTTATATGGAACCGTGTCAAAGGCTTTGCTAAAATCTAAATACACTTCATCTGGTGCTCTTCCTCAATTCAACTTTCTGGTCACCCATTCCAAGAAATCAATCAGAGTTGTCTGACAAGACCTTCCTCTAGTAAAACCATGTTGCTTTGGGTCCTGTAAGCCATTGGATTTCAAGAACTTTACTGTTCTCTGTTTTAAAAGCTTTTCCATTAATTTATATACCATCTAAGTCAGACTTACCAGCCTGTAGTTCCCAACCTCTTCGTTACTTCCACTTTTGTGGAGAGGGACCACATCTGCTCTTCTTCAGTTCTCTGGGAACACTCCCGACTAGAGAAGCATTGAAAAGGTCAGCCAGTGGAGCTGCTAGAACTTCCCTAAGTTCCTTCAGTACCCTTGGATGTATGCTGTCCAGCCCCATCGCTTTGTCCACCTTTAGATTAGCAAGCTCCTCACAAACACACTCCTGAAAAATGTTCAGGAACTACAACCCATCCATTCTTATTTGTGTTTGTCTTCTGCAGTCCTGCTCCCCGCCCTTCAGCTTTGAACACAGAGGTTCAAATCTGTTATCTGGGATATGAAGTAGGGTATGAGTTAAGCCAGGTGGCATTACGAGTTCTGACTGTGACTACAGAGCACTGAAAGTAAAGGATGAAGAGATAGTAAAAGTATTCTAATCCTTCAAGTTCAGTGTGAAGTGAACCAATCCTGGTTTCTAGAGTCACATCTCTTGGTCTTATGTTATTAATCAGCCAACTTGAAAAGTTCAAAATGCAAAACTTCAGGTGCCAGAAATTTCAGAATAATTACAGTTGGAAGTTAAATATTCCAGGATTGGTTCAGAGTACATTTTGGATTAGAGTTAATTGAGAGGTAGGAAGCATTCAAAATCAGTTCTCTCAGTGAGTATTATTCAATAGGCTCTATCTGTATTTGTGTGAATCTAAATACAACAGCATGTTTAAAATGAAAGGTATATTTGAAGAAAATAACTAACAGTAGCTATTGTTACTGCTGTTTCACAACACTGACTAAGCATGGGCCCTTGCTAGTAGCATGAAGTATAACTTTCTTTCAAGAACTAGTGTCCTAAAATCATGTAAGTACACTAAATTATTTTACTCCAGGTCCTTTTACTGTAGTTGGAACAATAATGAAGTATTTAAAATTCTAATCAGCGTACTCTATTTCTGTATTGCTGTTTCGGCATCTCTTCCTGGCAGACCTGCTAATTTTCCTTGTGGTTAACTGGATAAATAAATAGTGGGAGTTAAGCAGCTGAATTTTTCTATTGTGTACAGTACAGTGTGTAATTGCTGTCACATTTTATTTAAGAAATGCTCTTATTGCTTTCAAAATACCTGAGTAACCAGAATATGTAATATTTGTTTCTTGTCAAGGAACTCCACCTGAATATTAAAGCGAGTACATTGTTTTACAGAAAGAGAGAAAATTTTTGTTTTCCAGAAGCACATTTGAGTATGATAAATGTTGCTATTCCCTCCTTAGAGAGACATCAATTCCAGTTTTTCTACTTTCTCGTGAATTTATTTGTGGTTTTGCATTAAAGTTTCTATACACTTTTTGGACTAAAAAACTGATGTATCGTAAACAAGACTGACAGAATGGTAGGCCAGGTATAAGTTAAACAAGTTGTAAAGCCAAGCACAATAGATATCAGTTGCCCAATATAGTTCTTGCAGCAACAGTACACCATTGAGAAAGATAGGGGTATTAGAAAATTTAAAGTTCAAAATTAAGCTTGAGCACTGGATCTTTTGCAGCTTCAAAGTTTTATCAAAGAATAAAACGTTTTATAATGCCTTTAACATTAAGTCAAAAGGAATATTTTTTAAAATTATATTTTTCACTTGGTTTCCTTAAATTTCTTCTTGTCTATTCTTCAGGCTTCCATACGTGTTTGATAGATCTAAGATCACTCTCATATGTGATACCACAGAAAAGCAGAATATGTGGCACTTGGCTAAAATGAGAAACATAATGTAAAAGGGATGAGTATGCTGGTACTTCTCTCTGTATCTTTGCTGGCTATATTCAAAACTCAAAACCCAGCACTAGACTGTGGGTTAGTTTTATCATTTTTTAATACTAGGTTAGCACAAATGACCCTGATCTCAAAAGATATCCTCCATTACAGCTGACTTCATTGTAGATCTTCCATTACAGCTGACTTCATTATAGATTACTAATACAAGACTGTGCTGAATTCAGATCAGGGTTCCGCTGTCAGCTCTGAAGTACTAGAGCTACAAGGAAGAAAATGTGAGGCAAAAATAACTACTGTTAACTAGCCAGTTTTTTGATGAATCAGCCAACACATGTGAATCCTGATCTATAGGCTTACATGCTGCAGCCTCTGAATATTGGATTTGTATCAGCGCTAGATTTTATTTCTAATTGCTTAGTCGCTGCTATATATGATGAGAAATAGAGAAGAAGAATCTGTTAAATAGAAAACCTTAAGCTCTTGTTTAAATATGTGGAAGACATTGTCGCATTATCCAACATTAACAATACATAGCCGTGTGATCATTTATTTTACCTTAAGTTCTTTTAATTTAATTTCTCAGAAGACCTGTCATCAGAGTTATGGGGCAGTATATTACTACTATTTAGCATTTCTATAACGCTACAAGCCGTAAGCAGCGCTGCACAAACATAGAAGAAAGACAGTCCCATATTAGTTTTAGCCACCACTCCTCCAATCCTCATTGGTCTCCTTGATTTTGTAATTTGTCGAATGGATGACGCTAATTTAAAGCGGTCTATGATTGGTGGAAGATTCAATCAGTTGTAAATAAAACAGCTGCCAAAAAATGCTGCCGCCATCTTGCATCGGTGAGAACAGGACATGATACCGAGACAGTTGGTGGCTGAGAATTCTATCAAGCTAAGTATAACCTATTATTATTTTTTGAAGTACATGGTTATTGATTGAAGGTTTTTTCTACAGGGGAGATATCCTTGAGACAGCCTGAATGGCGAAACACGAAATCGTGTCAGATGACAGATCCCCTAAAGATCAGACTCATTAAAATTGAAGTTAAATGCTTCTCTAGCAGCAAACTTTAAGAAAAATTAAGGGAGCCAATTAAAAATATGGAGCATGCCTCAAATAAAAGAAATAGGAAACTAACAAAAATTTAAAAATTAACAAAATACAAAATCGAGGAGACCAATGAGGATTGGAGGAGTGGCGGCTAAAACTAATATAGTGCCCCATAACTCTGATGACAGGTCTTCTGATAAATTAAATTAAAAGAACTTAAGGTAAAATAAATTATCACAAGGCTATATATTGTTAATGTTAAGTACCATTGGGTCTTGTGCTATCTCGGAGCCCGGGGAAAGTTGTCACATTATCCAAGGCATCTCCTTTAAAAAAATGTAATTAAAAAAATATTCATTCAGCAATTAAATATTTATTTATTGTCCCGATAAAATATTATTTAAAATGCTTTATACTGATAATAAAACAATAAAAGATCAAAAAATAGAAATTTCTTCTCTCCCCCTTCTGACCATGCTTTATATTTTGATTTCTATCTCATTTCTAAAGACACTAATTTTTTAAACTTTTAAAATCTTTTTACTTATAGTCTAAACCATTATGAACCTAAACAAATTAGGATCTGTTGTGCTGGCACGTATAACCCTTGCCACCATCATACTTATCCATGTGACAAATGAATATAGAATAGACAACCATAGATTGACTTCATAAGTTGGTTTTTAAATATAGGATTTGACCAGAATAAAAAGTTTTTATTATTCTGTGAAGATAAAGTAGATTTCCAGTCATACTAATGGGTGTCATCAGAGTTGCTCATCCCATTACAATCTCTCCCAGAATTTTCAAAGAAATTCTTAGAAATCTTCCTTAGTAATAGCAGCTCCCTTGTTCCTTCATCCCCTCAGCATGCCTTAAATTCATTTTTCCATGTAATAGTGCACACATTTTTTTCAAACCACGGTGTTGTATTAGTTCATAATACACCTGATACTGGAGAGAATCTATGTTGCTATTACTGATTGACACCAGAATCTGATTTGTTTTTTAATATCCGAGTTCTGTGGCTGCTCTGCCCTCTCACTGGGTGTGATTGGCATGCAGCTTAAACCAGAGTATAGAACATTACTGTGAGAAGACTCAGAACTCTTGAATCAAAATCATCTTTAATGCATTAATTATACAAGGAAAAATAGCTTACAGTTCAGATGTGCTGGACAAGAGTTTTTGCCTTACAAACTGGGAGTCTATTCTCCATCAGCGCTCTCTCTATGCAAGAGAGAAGCTGGGAGGAATTCAACAACACGCTGAGAGTAGTGCTGTTTATACTTCTGCACTGGTAAAAATCTGTATAGCGTCACAGTAGCTTGAAGGGGATCATATAGCAGAATACAGCATAAGCAGTTTCAGTTCACAGAGGAGATATGTTGTAGGCTAACTATTACAAACCCAATGGGGAGAGAAATAGGGAGGAGGCAACTAGCCCAGCATGCACAGAGAACAAGGCAAGCCAATAGAAAGAGTCCTATTCATGAGCTGTGCATGTGCTCTGAAAGAGCCTATTACAGGGAACTACAAGACTGTAGCAATTTATAGTTCAAGGGTATGACCCAATTCCCTGCCTCCATACAAATGGGGGCAGAACAATGGGAAATGTCATAGTTCTGCTCTGTACCCATTGTTATGAGAGGGGTTCCTTCGGATGCAGAATATATATTCAAAAAGAAAAAGAAAGAATCATAGCACAGTTTGTAACACCAAAATAAAATGTGTTATTTGTAAAATATACTATGGTTCTTGCATTTTCTTTTTCTTCCTGTGTGTGTGTGAGCATCTCCTTTGATTTTTGCAGAATATATATTTACCTTAAAATTGTGCTGCTTCAGTGTGCAGAACTTGATGTGTATGACATTAGTGTCCCAGGCTACATAATTAAGCTGCTATAATTTTTTGGTGCATATAAACAGCATTGCAGAGTTGCTTTTTTATGATATAGCCTGGGAATATTTGCTTTGTTTATTCTTCAAATAGCTACCTAACTAGTGTTCTGAGTGAAGGGCCCCTCTGCTCCCTAAATGGAGCTTTGAAGAGGCTGTTATCAGGTCAGATGTACCCATGAACTATGACCCAAAACATACATTTTCAAAACTATCCTCTTTATGATATTTGTTTTCTATATTTCATTTTAATAGAAACAGTTGCCTAACCTGTCAGGGACTGGATGCCTGGAGTATCCAGAAGTCAGTTTAATTATTTGTTGGCAAATTAAAAGAGAACATCTAACAGTGTTTTGCATGGTGTCTGTAACACTCTTTGAACTCAGAAACCAGATAATAGATGTTGTGAACCCCTCCGAAGGGACACCACCTTGAAGCGGTGGAGGGGCTTCCGTGTTTCAATGACTTAGAGGGCTAGGCTGAAGGTTTACCCATATCAGACAGGCCTCTGAGGAGAAACCAGACAAAAAGTGTCCCAGACTGGAGGATCCAAGATGGCGTCAAGGGAGGACGTACGTTAGTTGAGTTCCTGTTTTACACCAGAATACCTGAAGAAGTAGGCGCGCTCCCCAGAGAATGGGGAAGAGAAAAGGCAAAGCTGTGGTGTTATCCTCCTCGAACACGGCTGGGGTTCCCACCACTTCTCAGTCTACTTTGGAGAGATTCGGGGTCATAACATCGGGGATATCAGTTCCTGCTTCGGGGAACAACAAGGCTTTATCGCCGAATCTCAGTGGAGAGGGAGTGACTTTGAGTCCCCTGTTGGCATGACCTCTCCAAGACCCGGAAACAGTAACACTTCGCTATGGAGGTCGACAGTGGAAATGCCCGAAGTGGGTTAGGATTCTCACGCGATCTGAGGAGGTCATGGCGCAGCATTGACTCCGGATAATAAACCAACTGGGGGATTGGAGAGTGAGCTCTTCCCCCCCCCCCCCCCCCCCCCCCCCCGAAGATTGGAGAGTGAGCTCTTCCCCCCGAAGATATCTGGAGCGGTTTCTGTGGAGAAATTAGACTTGGTGAAGCCAAAAATGTTATAATGGATGCGCTATGGGAAGTGCTGCAGAGAGTGAATAACTCTCTTGTTCAAATGTCAAAAATTTTTCAGGAATAAATATGTGATTATATCAATATTTATCTAACAAAGTGGAAGTCCAAGATATAAAAATAGAGACTTTGATTACAGAAATGGTTTCTCTACGAAAATCAGTTAATCTGGTAAAGAAGGACAGTCATGTTTCTTGTAAAAAAATTGGAATTTCTGGAGAACCAATTAAGGAAAAATAACTTGATAAATTTTTCTAAAATATCCTATATAGAGAGTTATATTATTAGTAACTTTCGTCTTTGATTTAGATAGGAACAATGTTTTGAAATAGTATTTCCGACACATGGTTGATAGTTTTTTGGGTTCAAAGATAAATATATTTCCTGACTTATCAAGGGAATCTCAGACTGGGAGGTGTGAATTCTTGGCTTTTAAGCCAAGAATCATTGCCCTAGGTGGGACCTTCCTAGAGCGATTCCCTTGTAAGTGTTTTATTTCCTTATTACTTATTTGTTGAACCCAAGAAATTACAAGAGTTTGTGGAGTTAAAAGAACAGATGAAGAATCCTCTGCAGCAACTTCCTTTAGTTACCACTGTACCGGCTGCAATTACCGATTAACCTTCCTCCCTCAAAATATGAATTGTAAGATTAACCATTTTGTGTTTTTCTTATTTTCTTTGAGATTGTTTTCCTGATCTTGCATCCCCCAATTGTGGACAATTATTATAATATTGATGAGAGAAAATGTTTTCTTTTTCCATTATATTAATTTCTGTATTTCCTTACATTTATGTGATAAATGTGAATGTAATTAAGTAAAATGATAAATTAAAAAATAAAAAAAAAATAGATGTTGTGAAACTTGACAGGGAAGTACTTGGGGGAGGTGGGTCACTTGTATGTCATAAGCTAGAATTTATGGTGCCACTATATTTCTAGTCTTTGGCATTAGTGTTTTTTCACAATCAGGACTTTACGAGCAGACAGTACACCCTAAACTGCTTTTTTTTTCCTCCGAAGAACATGACTCTTCCAACATATTGATCCAACTTCACTTCTCTCACTAGGTTCAGCTTCCCTCCCCACCCCCTGCTTTTTTGAGTGCTTCTCATAAGTACATAAGTATTGTCATACTGGGACAGACCGAAAGTCTGTCAAGCCCAGCATCGTGTTTCCAACAGTGGCCAATCCAGGTCACAAGTACTACTACTATTTAGCATTTCTATAGCGCTACAAGGCGTACGCAGCGCTACACAAACATAGAAGAAAGACAGTCCCTGCTCAAAGAGCTTACAATCTAATAGAGAGAAAAAAAAAAAAGTAATCAAATCAATTAATGTGAATGGGAAGGAAGAGAGGAGGGTAGGTGGAGGCGAGTGGTTACAAGTGGTTACGAGTCAAAAGCAATGGTAAAGAGGTGGGCTTTCAGTCTAGATTTAAAGGTGGCCAAGGATGGGGTAAGACGTAGGGGTTCGGGAAGTTTATTCCAGGCTTAGGGTGCAGCGAGACAGAAGGCGCGAAGTCTGGAGTTGGCAGTAGTGGAGAAGGGAACAGATAAGAATGATTTATCCATGGAGTGGAGTGCACGGGAAGGGGTGTAGGGAAGGACGAGTGTGGAGAGATACTGGGGAGCAGCAGAGTGAGTACATTTATAGGTTAGTAGAAGAAGTTTGAACAGGATGCGAAAACAGATAGGGCAAGATCTCAGAAAAGTGCAGTACATTTTATGCTGCTTATCCTAGAAATAAGCAGTGGATTTTAACCAAGTCCATTTTAATAAAAGCTTATGGACTTTTTCTTTAGGACGCCATCCAAACCTTTTTAAAATCCTGCTAAGCTAACTGCTTTTACTACATTCTCTGGCAAGGAATTGTCGAGCTTAATTACACATTGAGTGAAGAAAACTTTTTCTCCAATTCATTTTAAATTTACTACTTTGTAGCTTCATTTTGTGCAACCTAGTCCTAGTATTTTTTGGAAAGAATAAACAAGCAATTCACATTTACTCGTTCCACTCCACTCAGTATTTCATAGGCCTCTATCATATCTCTTCTCAGCCGTATTTTCTCCAAGCTAAAGAGCCCTAGCCATTTTAGCCTTTCCTCAGGGAAGTCGTGCCATCCCCTTTATTGTTTGTGTTGCCCTTCTCTGTACCTTTTCTAATTCCACTATATCTTTTTTGAGATGCAGTGACCAGAATTGAAGACAATATTCAAGGTGCGGTCGCACCATGGAGCAATACAAAGGCATTATAACATCCTTGTTTTTGTTTTCAATTCCTTTCCTAATAATACCTAACATTCTATTTGCTTTCTTAGTCTCTGCCACACACTGAGCAGAGGGTTTCAGTGTATCATCAACGATGACGCCTAGATCCCTTTCCTGGTCGGTGACTCCTAATGTGGAACCTTGCATTACGTAGCTAAAATTCGGGTTCCTGTTTCCCACATGCATCACGTTTGCACTTGCTCACATTAAACGTCATCTGCCATTTAGGTGCCTAGTCTCCCACTCTCATAAGATCCTCTTGTAATTTTTCACAATCCTCTTGTGATTTAACAACTTTGAATAACTTTGTGTCATCAGCAAATATAATTATCTTACTAGTTACTCCCATCTCTAGATCATTTATAAATTTTTAACATATTTGTAAATGATCTAGAGATGTTTTTTTAACAAACAACAGTCCTAACAAAGACCCCTGGGGAACCCAACTATCTATTCTTCTCCGCTGAGAATACTGATCATTTAACCCTACTCTCTGTTTTATATCTTTTAACCAGTTTTTAATCCACAATAGGACACTGCCTCCTCCTATCCCATGAGACTCCAGTTTCCTCTGGTGTCTTTCATGAGGTACTTTATCAAACGCCTTTTGAAAATCCAGATACACAATATCGACCGGCTCACCTTTATCCACATGTTTGTTCACCCCTTGAAAGAAATGTAATAGATTGGTGAGGCAAGATTTCCCTTTACTAAATCCATGTTGGCTTTGTCTCATTAATCCATTCTTTTGAGTATGCTCTGTAATTTTGTTCTTTATAATAGTTTCCACCATTTTGCCCAGCCCCGATGTCAGGATCACAGGTCTATAATTTCCCTGAACTCTGGAACCTTTTTTAAAAATCAGTGTTACATTGACAACCTTCCAATCTTCCTGTACCATGCTTGATTTTAAAGATAAGTTACATACTACTAACAATAGTTCTTCAAGTTCATTTTTCAATTTTATCAGTACTCTGGGATGAATACCATCCGGTCCAGGAGATTTGCTACTCTTCAATTTGTCAAATTGTCCCATTATATCCTTCAGGTTTATAGAGATTTAATTCAGTTTCTCTGACTCGTCAGTTTTGAATACCATGTTTGGTACCAATATCTCTCCCAAATCTTCCTCGGTGAAGACCAAAGTAAAGAATTCATTTAATCTCTCCTCTATGGCTTTGACATCCCTGATTGCCCCTTTTACCCCTCAGTCATCTAGCAGTCCAACAAATTCTTTTGCCGGATTCTTGCTTTTCAAATGCCTAATAAAATTTTTACTATGTGTTTTTGCCTCCAATGCAATGTCTTTTTCAAAGTCCCTCTTTGCCTTCCTTATCAGCCCTTTGCATTTGACTTGACATTCCTTATGCTGTCAATTGTCTTATGACAAATACTTCACCCAAGCTTTGAAAAAATCTTGAAACTCAAAACCCAGGTTCACACCGGCTGCGTATATTGACCATAAACATTACAGCTGTCACCACTGGCATAACAGTACCATACACTTACTGGTGGAGAAAAAAAGCCTCAGTAACGCCACCTAGCCAGCCCAAAATCAGACTATAAGGCGTGGGCCCAGCACACCATCATCTGGCTCAAAAAAAAAACTCCACAATTACTCAGTGTTTCCAGGCATATCTTATAAACCGTTTTTCCTACAAATTTCTTTCACAGTGACAGACCTGTACATATATTCCTTAGAGTATAGAATCTCAATCAGTACAATTCATGCAGTTTATAATAGTTCAATATCCAATCAATCCTGCATTTATACACTCCTGATGATTCCAGCCATAAACCACTTAGCTTCAATCCAGTCGTTATTGTGTTTATGCTGTCCAAGAAATCACCGGCTTTAACCCAACAAGGAGTCCCCGTTTCACTTCCGCTGCATCATGGGTTCAATGCTCCATCTCGGATGCCAGTCCTGTGACTGCTGTACTCAAAAAATCAAAAAACATGAATTGTACTGATTGAGATTCTGTGCGCTAAGGAATATATGTACAGATCTGTCACTGTGAAAGAAATTTGCAGGGAAAACGGTTTATAAGATATGCCTGGAAACACTGAGTAATTGTGGAGTTGTATTTTTTTAGCCAGATGATGGTGCGCCGGGCTCACGCCTTATAGTCTGATTTTGGGCTGGCTGGGTGGCATTACTGAGGCTTTTTTTCTCCACCACTAAGTGTATGGTAGTGTTAAGCCAGTGATGACAGCTGTGATGTTTATGGTCAATATACGCAGCCGGTGTGAAGCTGGGTTTTGAGTTTCGAGATTCCTTATGCTGTGTCATATTATTTTCAGTCGATCCCTTCTTCCATTTTCTGAAGGATTTTCTTTTAGCTAAAATAGCTTGCTTCACCTCACTTTTTAACCATGCCAGCTATCATTTGGTCTTCCTTCCTTCGTTTTTAGTACATGGAAATTATTTGGCCTGGGCTTCCAGGATGGTATTTTTGAACAGCATCCACGTCTGATGTAAATTTTTGACTTTCGCAGCTGCTCCTCTAAGTTTTTTTTTTTTTTTTTGGGGGGGGGGGGGGGGGTCACCATTCTTCTCATTTTATCACGGTCTCCTTTTTGAAAGTTAAAATTTAACATATTGGATTTCTTGTGTGTACTTACTCCCAAGCTGATATCAAATCTGATCATCATATAATCACTATTATCAAGCGGCCCCAGCACCATTACCTCCTGCACCAGATCATGCACTCCAATAAGGGCTAGGTCTAGAATTTTTCCTTCTATTGTCGGCTGCTGCACCAGCTGCTCCATAAAGCAGTCCTGGATTTTGTCAAGGAATTTTACCTCCCTAGCATGCCCTGATGTTATATTTACCCAGTCAATATTGGGTAAATGTAACATCAATAAAGGGTATGGAGACTAATACAATTTTTCCTTTTTTAAGTCGGACCTTTCCTCTCTTTATAGTTTGGATTCTAAGGAGACCGTTTCAAAACAAACCCTCTGAAGCTAGCCCAGTAATCAGATTGCCCTTAGTAACCTTTGGAAATATTCTACTTCCTCAAACCATAATTAACACCTAATCAGTTCCGTAGCAGTGCTACCTCTGCAGCAGGCAAGAGCAGAAAATAAATTTGCTTAAATTATGCTAGTGCAGCTTTGTAAAAGAGGTCCCTTTGAGGCATATTTTCAAAGCACTTAGCCTTCCAAGTTCCATAGGTTTCTATGGAACTTTGGAAGGCTAAGTGCTTTGAAAATATGCCTCAAAGGGACCTCTTTTACAAAGCTGCACTAGCGATTCCTACACAAAAATGAGAGGAAGCCCATTCAATTCCTATGGGCTTCCTCTCTTTTGTCATGGGGGAATCACTAGTGCGGCCTTGTAAAAGAGGCCCTAAATCTAGGGGTTCCATTTTTTCCAGTGTTTATATATGGATGTGTAAATATATGTGTGTGTGTATGCATGCATGTGCATATATGCATATAGATAGAGATATGTACAGTATAAGTTTTGGAAAAGCCTTGGCTAACATTTTGTATTTATTAGCTATTCATTGAAAGGTCAAAAAACAGTATAGGTATGCAATTTAAAAAGAATGCATTTTGAAATGTGGGAAATAAAACATCAGATGTATTACATATTGTTCCTCCATCACACATTAAATATTAATGCAGTTGCAGCACACTGGAGCACCACATTTTAAGGCCCTTTCCAAAACGACTGGTGGGTATGTCCAAGCCTTGCCAGATGAAGAAATCTGCTGCCCAAATTCCTCTTTCATGCCTGAGCAGAGGAAGTTGGCAGCATGCTTCAGGTGACAACAGCACTCCCACACATGTTCAGTTTGCCACGGATTTCCTCGCTGCTCAGGTATTATGACGGAGGTACTTGGGTAGTGGATCTTGGCAGGGCATGGGCATCCCCACCAGCAAAGGTAGGACTGAAAAAATTACTAGACTCTAAGGGTGCTATGAATTGAAAAGTTTGGGAGCCTCTGTTTCAAGCATATTTGTGGACATTAAACATTAAGGATGTTGTTTACTAATAGTTAATGTGCCCCAATTTATTCATGTGGGTCCTGCAGCAGATAGTATACACTAACTATTAGTAAGTAACCTCCACATGAATACATCTTGCATAGGAACAAACTAATTCTGCTTTGCATGCCCCATAAACTTGTATGGTATGGAGCAGTTTCTGAATGTGTTTTAAAAACACATTTAACATCTAACATTTAAACATGTTTTTCTTTAGGTAGCTCTAGTACAGTGGACGGAGAGTGTTGGCCTCACTCTGGTTAATAGAGATTTGACCTCAATGCAACTAAAGACCCCAGGTGGACAGATTCTAACATATTACATTCTCCAGATTTTTCCTTTCACTTCAGAAAGCAAGCGTATGGGAATAATAGTGAGGGTGAGTATGTTGCAATTATTTATCATAAAATATTTGTCAAAGCTTTTTTTATTTCAGAAACAAAACACACTGAAGCACAGTTCTCCAAGACAAGTAGCATGACATATGAGATATAAAATAAAGTAATTTGCAAACTGGAAGTTAAAATAGTTTTACAAATGTTGGTTACAGATCTTTCATTTTTCTGAAAAGGAGAAAGGCAATTCTTGAAGCATATGAGAATTATCAATATTATACTTATGAATTTTACCAATGTGTTAAACTAGTTTAAAAATAAGATATGGATAAAATCCTATTAATTATTTTGTTGTGGTCATGATGCTAAAATCTTCTGTGGATAAAAAAGAAAGAATGGGAAAGGATCAATTCAATTCCAGCACAAGGGTGAACTAAATGAATTTGTAGGACAAGTCTTTAAAAAAATGGTCTTCATTACAAACAATTAAGCAAGTTGGTCTCTGTCATTATATGTGCCAGTATCTGAATATCATCTAAGAGATGGAAGTGGGTCTCCTGATCTGCTGAGCTCTGATGCAAAAAGTCTTCAAAACTCTCTTCCATTTGAGTCAGCAGCCGTGTGTTACAGCTAGGCCTCCTGCCATCTGCTCTGTAGTGCTGGCACGTATACTGACAGAGATCAACTTTCTGTGTTGCAAAATCAAGTTCTTGAAGACAGTAGCAGTGCGGCTTAGCCAGTGTTATGTTTACAGAATTGTGTACTCTTGAGGCAGGCGCTTTTGCACCGAAACGCAGATCTGCATCGAGTCTGTACAATAAACCTACTTACATTTTTGTAATGAAGACAGTTTTTTTAAAGACTTGTTCTACAAATTCATTTAGTTCACCTGCGTGCTGGAATTGGATTGGCCCTCCCCCATTCTTTCTTTTTTACTCTGTGCGTTGGGAGATCTTCTTTTTCTTTTTTATGCCAAAGGTCTTTTCTGGGCCAGTAAAACACTTTTCTTGCCAGCTGGTTATGAAGAAAATTCCCAGTTCGTGACGAAGATTTGCTGCTTGTCACACAGTGGTGAATTTTCAGCCTGTTGTACACACTTAGGAGGTAATTTTATAATAGAGTGCCTAAAAAATTGTGAGACATCTGTTTTTCTTATTTTATAAAGGCAACAAAATCACCGATGTGCTTTTATAAAATAAGCTCCCAGAACCAACCCCAGTAGTGCACAAATCTTTTTATACATAGTTATGTCTGCTCCAATACAACTGTAAACTAGCATACAATATAGTACAGATATGCATGAGCAGAAATAAAGAAAAGGATAAGAATGATAGTCATTTAGGGGTAATTTTATAAGGTGGCACCTAGTTTTAGGCACAAACAATGCAGTGACAAGAACATACGTACTTTTATGCAACATGGGTGTAGATGTGTTTGATTTACACCCATACATCTATGTTTACTAAGATGTGCTATGGGTATGTTAGCGTTTTTAATGCACATTAAACGCTAACACACCTGTAAAAATGTATAGGCATGTTAGCTTTTAATCCGCCTTAAATTTAAGGGCCCGTTAGAAACACTAACGCATCTTAGTATACATACCCCTTATTTTTGTAATGCTTTTGAACATTTACTCCTGCTTCTGTGCCTCAGTCCATGTGACTGCATTGTAGTCCTGAAAGTTCCTATGTTAGAACATGTTTAGAATACTTTTTCTGCCTGTTACTAAAAACAAATCTAATTGAGTCATGCAGTTATACAATAAAATTGATTTCTACTGTTCTCTATTAAGCTTGGACAAATACAGTTATTTTTTAAAAGCTTATTGATAAGTGACTATATTTGTATATTTAAAAAAAAAATGGGAATCAGAGAAAAACGGAACAAAAGTAAAAAAATTTTGCAGGGAGAAACATTGATTGTTCACTGGCATTGTCAGTTACATTTTATTATGGTAATTTGAAAGTTGATTATTTTTTCATATAGAAGCATTTATGCAAAGAAAAGTTCCTCGTGCCTTATTTCTAAATTTCTTATGCTACAGGAAGAATCATCAGGAGAAATCATGCTGTATATGAAGGGAGCAGATGTTGCAATGGCCAGCATAGTACAGTACAATGATTGGTTAGAAGAAGAGGTAAAGACATCTCTTTGCTTAAGTAGATAGTTGCTAGTTTAAGTTTAGAAATCCTGAATAATAATCATATGCCATAAAGAGCTATTGGAGAAATTGTCAAATGTTCTCAAACATATTTTAATTGTCACTCTTGACTCATGTGTTCACCAACAAATGCCCCAAATCATTAGCATGTTGTAAAATGCTCTCCTCTTCATTATAGAAGAAGTTAAATGCTTTTTGTCGTCCCCTACTTGTTACAGGAATCTTACTGGAGTTAAGTGGGGTTTCAGGTATTCCTATGTTCTGTATATGTGAATGACTATTATCTGAAGTGAATTTTAAAAAACAGATTATGTTAATACCAATAAATAAATGAAATGGGGATATGGTTAGTACAAAAAAAATTCAAGTTATGCTATACTCACTGATAGTAATTTTATAACAGGGTACCTTCCTTTGTATAATAAGCCCACACTTATGCCAGTTCTCCAACTTGCACAAAATTGGTTTATATTTTCTTTAAGGGCATCTTCATATTTGAAAAGCAAAGTGTGGGGCTATGGTAATAAGATCTAATACTTTTTCAGTAGGGCTTCAATATGTATTTTGTGTTTTGTATTGTTCATTGCCTAGAAAAGTGGATGGGCAGGTTACGAATAATTTTAAGTAAATAAATTGATTGAGGGTTTCATTTTCAATGGAAGTTCACATTTTGCAGGAACACTTTCAATGCTTCTTTTTGCTCCGCATTAGTTAACAGGCGTCTTCTTCATCCAATACTGCTTTTGGAGTGGGGGAGTAGCCTAGTGGTTAGTTCAGTGGGCTTTGGTCCTGGGGAACTGGTTTCAATTTTCACTGCAGCTCCTTGTGACTCTGGGCAAGTTACTTAACCCTCCCTGTATATACTATGTAAACCACTTTGAATGTAGTTGCAAAAACCACAGAAAGCCATTATATTAAGTCCCATTTCCCTTTCCCCTTTCATAGTAAGATGTATCTAATCTTTCAACTGAGCAATTGATAACATTTGATGATTGTTTCTGCACAAGACCCCTGACACAGGTAGTTGTGCCAAAACACGGACCTTGTCGGGTCTGTTTCATAAAGTACTGATTTGACGTCCCCTTATTCTTGAAGGCTCCTTGTGGGTTTTTGGCTATTTTGCTCTGTTTGGGTGTGCTTTAGATTCCCTCTACTATGTTTCTGTAATTCAGAAAGAATACAGGGATAGGCAGCACTTCCCTTCCAAGGCTGCTTCTCTCTACTACAGTTTCTATTGAGCTCCTGACAGTTGACATGTGTGAAACTGTGTCTGCCAATGCCTGTGAATGAAGATATACAGCTTGATTACTATTCTGTGTCCACTAATTATAGATCTTGCTTACAAAGCGCTTTTAAATGTATTTACAATGTTATAAGTATTTTGAGATATTCTTTGTGATGGAAGAGCAAAGAGCAAGGTAAATAGTATAAATTCAAGAAAAATAAAATCAATCTTTTACTATCTACAGCTTTAACTGTGGATATGGGACTAATGTTGCCTAATAAGAAAAGATTATACAACTACTGTTTTACACAAAATACCCATTTTCCTAGTGTGGTGGGTGCCTGTAATTATTGTAATCTAACACGTCATGCAAACAGCATGCTAATACAGTGATCAAACCACATATGTTCATAATGGTATTGGCAATATGAATCAATAACTGCTTCTGGGCAGTTTGATTTAATCAGGGACATGAATAAATTAAATTCCCTCAAGACCTAGCAGAATGTCATAAAAATTGCTTTTGATGGTAATGATGCAGTATTAATTGTAAAATACGTTTTAATTTATTTAACATTATGAGGTCAAATCAATAAGTGTCTTGCACCTAAAGGACAACAGCAGCTTGGTTTTTGAAGGTAGTCTATTACTGTATTTCAATGATATTACTATATAATCATCATCTCTGATATTTTTTTATCTTATTAGGCTTGCTTTCAGTGGCATTCTGACAACTAAAATCAAGATTTAATAGAGCTATTGGTTTGTCAGAACTTGTTTTTTAAGGACCAGCCTAGTGGCACTGCTGCAAATTAGCATGTAGAACTGCTGAGTTGGATTCCCAGACTCAGTTTCTGTTCCTGAGCTGCTTGGAGGGATATTCTGCAGAGACGGTGTTCCCTGGTAGGGGAGCAAGGAATCTCAGCCATTGTTCAACAGTGACACCTACTGAGTTATACTTTTTTTTTCATACAGACACGTTATTTCTATGTTTGCTATATATTCATACTGACTATGAAATTATCTTTATTATGCAGTGTATATATTTAAGCTATAGTTAAAACAAAATTGTTTTAGACATAGCTCACAAATAGGGATCAAGTCACCATTTTCTTTTAACTGGAAAGAAGTCTGAACAACAAATAGCTTTATTTGTCAGCCTGCTTGAACAGCTATTTCAAAGTTCAATCTTAGGCTGCATGAGAGGCAAAATAGGACTAAAATGTATGTTTTTTAATGAATCATTTTAGGCCTATTTTTTACTGAGCCACTTCAATATCTAATTTTAATTTTTTCATAGTAGCTTCTTCCTGTATCTTAGGGCTCACAGCTCAGAACAGGCCTCCTGTGAGCCTCTATGAACGATGTCCCAGGGTTTTGCCTTCCCATCTCAGCCTGTCACAACAACCTCCTTTGACCAGCATCCAAAAAACCCTGGCTCACTAAGTCAGGCTACTAGTTGTTATGATTGCATGGTCACTGGGATCCCTGGTGTCTACAGCCCTGACCAAGAGTATAAACACTTAACCAGGAATCAAACCTAGGTCTTCTGCATGGGAGTGCACAGCATTTATCACCTGAGCCAGTAAACACAATGCAGTCCTTATCCTTGGCCTTGCTGTCATGATCTCACAGTCTTGCAAGCCTCTTCCACATAAATCAGTAAGTCTAGGAGCCCTGGTCACTGAATCTCAGCTCTCATACACAAGGGCTCCATCACTGCAACACCTGCCCTTTATCCCCAGCAGACATGCCATAATATAGGGTATTCTGGCTTCCTTCATCCTACTCCTGCAGCCACACTACCACCTTTTACAGTGCAGCCATCATATGAATTGACAGGCATAATATCTTATAGATTGATGCCATGCACACACAAATGGACATATCTGGAAGCCAAAGAGTGACTGTTGTCTGTCACACAATAATAATGAAGAATTTTTAAAGTACTACTGGGGGGGGGGGGGGGGGGGGGTGGAGTCTTCCAGTGACATCATTACAAGATAAACACTTAATCTAGAGGCTTCTTATAAGCCCTGATAATATAAGGAGAAATTAGCCCTAACTCTTGCTGCAATAGTACCTGTTTGGTGAAATATTGCTTGGCAATGCCCTGTCTCCCTGTGGAAATGTCGCAAAGAAAACAACTGAAATTTAAGTAGTATTTTTATGCAGCGTATAAGAACAACCTTGAAGGGCCACTTGACGCTGTGAGTATGACATATCCCGAATTCAGGGCGATGACCATTTTGAGCAGAACAAGGCACTTAACCAAGCGTGAAATGAAATTTATGCTTTTATGAAATTGAACTAAGCCTTGCAGAAAGATGCTGCGCATCAGCTTGAGTAACAGGGTGATATGCTAAAAGACTTCATGACCAAAGTTGGAAATATAGATGGATTAATTGAAATGCTATTGTAAAAAAGAAGGATTTGTAGAATCGCTCCAGATGGAACAATATCTGAATCAGTGGGGTACCTAAACCAGACAGAGAGGAACTCTGTCTACAAATTGTGTAAGGTGTATGCAGGCAGGTGTTAAGTGATGATCATACTGAAGGATGGTCAGGGCCCTTGATCAAGGAGGAATGAGCCCATTGAGTGCTAGGGCGGAGGAAGAACAACTCTGGTTAATCTGACATATCTCCTGTCTTTCTATGTGAAAGGATGTGGTATGTAGCCTTGGGTCTATAGAAGTGCTATAAAAGTAAGGTGTCTTTTCTGTAGGCTAATACTTTGCTATGCACTCATGGACTTAGTTCACAAATGAACGTTCGAAACTGATATTAGCTTTTTTGGTTGCTGTAGTACACTGATCAGAGGATATAAATGTATTGTTCACAATGCTTCCAGGGGTAGTAACACCCACTGTGGAACTTAGCATTGTGTAGCTATAGTTTGGGTTACTCTTCTCTACATTAAAATTTATCTGCCGTTTGTGATGCCCAATTTTGCAAGGTCTCATTAGCACCAAAGGGACCACCTTAGAATGTTTCTCCAATGTTTTTCCAAAGTACAATACAAAACAATTTAATCTTAATGTAAGAGAACATAAGAGTAGCCATACTTGGTCAAGCCAATGGTCCATCTAGCCCAGTATACTGTTTCCAACAGTGGCCAGTCCAGGTCACAAATACCTGGCAGAAACCCAAATAGTAGCATCATTCCATGCTACCAATCCCAGGGCAAGAAGTGTCTTCCCCATGTCTGTCTCAATAGCAGACTATGGAACTTGTCCAAACCTTTTTAAAACCCAGTTACGCTAGCCATTATTATCACAACCTCCAGCATCAAGTTCGAGCTTAACTACTCATTGTGTGAAAAAATATTCCCTCCTAATTGTTTTAAAAGTATTTCCATGTAACTTCCTCGAGTGTCCCCTAATGTCTTTGTACTTTTGGAACGAGAAAAAATTGATTTACTTCTACTTTGTTCTACACCACTCCCGATTTTGTAGACCTCAATCATATCTCCCCTCATCATTCCCTTTTCCAAGCTGAAGAGCCCTAACCTCTTTTGGCCTTTCCTCATACGAGAGGCGTTCCATCCCCTTTATCATTTTGGTTGCTCTTCTTTGAACCTTTTCTAATACTGCTATATCTTTTTTGAGATACGGCAACCAGAACTTTACACAATACTCAAGGTGCGGTCGCACCATGGAATGATACAGAGGCATAAAGGAATCCTGTTCAGAAGAAATGGATCCTCAGGATCTTAGCCGAGATTGGATAACACAGCCGCGGAGCTGGTGGTTGGGAGGCGGGGATAGTGCCAGGCAGACTTATACGGTCTGTGCCAGAGCCAATGGTGGGAGGCGGGGATAGTGCTGGGCAGACTTGTACAGTCTGTGCCCTGAAAAAGACAAGTACAAATCAAGGTAAGGTATACACAAAAAAGTGGCACATTTCTTGGGCAGACTGGATGAGCCGTGCAGGTCTTTTTCTGCCATCATCTACTATGTATATATGTAACATTATAATGTTCTCGGTCTTATTCGCCATCCCTTTCCTAATAATTCCTAGCATCCTGTTTGCTTTTCTAACCACCGCTGCACACTGAGCAGAAGATTTCAGGGTATTATCTACAACGATACCTAGATCTTATATTCCGCATATACTGCAAAGTTCAGTTCAGATAACAATTCAGAAAAAAGACAAGCCAAACAGTTATCGGGAAGTTACAAAAGCTTCTTATAATAATACAAACTTAAAATTACAATCTAATTTAAATATTTCTTAAACAGAACGTCAGACATTTCCTAAAAAGCAAATAAGAATCTATCTTTCTTATGGCTACCGACTGAAGGCTTTCCGCCTATAGTTAGAGCCTAATATTTGTCAAGAGCCTCGAGGAGTCCAACTGATGGACCTCAATCTGAATTGTGTTACTGAATTTTTGGAAAGCTCTTCATCAGAAATAATAACTGAGGGGGTCTTTTTCAAAGGTGCACTAGCGTTTTTAGCACAGGCTAAACGCTAGTGACACTTATGTATTCCTATGGGTGTCTCTAGCGTTTAGTGAGTGCTTATTTTTACCATGCGCTAAAAACACTAGTGCACCTTTGTAAAAGGACCCCTGAGAGAACTACACTTCTGGTGACACTTGCTCTGGAACCTAATAGGAACAATATTTTCCATCTTCCATCATATGAAAACAAAGTTTAAGGCTCATCTATAGAAGTGTTTCCTGGTTTTGCTAAAGACACCCAGAAAGGAGACGGGAATTTATGGCTGTTAAGCCAAGAATTGTAGCTCTGAGTAGTACTTTTGATTTAAAATTTTCTTGCAGATTTATGGTATCTCTAAATAATGTTAATTATGTTTTCTTTGATCCCAAGAAATTGCTGGAATTTGTTGTTTCTAAGGAAAGAAGGAATGGGGAGTATACCTATTGAGGGTCCTGCTTAATGTAATATTCTGTAAGATTGGCTGCGAGCATTAATGCCTCTGTTTGCTTTATAGTATAATTAATTAATAATTATAGTCAGTGTTTTTCCTTACTAATTTTTTCTTGGACTCTTGGTCCACAAGGTGTTGTGGTCTAAATTGGAATTGTTTTCTTTCCTTTTTATTATTTTCTAAGTCTGTAATTTTTGCAGATGTACTGTGGTTTTCATTTTCTTTTCTTATTCATGTTTATTCTGTGGATGAAAAGTTATAAATGCAAATAAAAAAAAATGTTTTAAGAATCTATCTTATATTAATAGGTACCAAATTCCATATACAGTAAAGTCTTGATTATCTGACCTAAACAGGACCGACCCATTGTCAGATAAATGAAGTCAGATAATATGGAAAACAATGGTAACCCCTCAAACAGTGCAGAAACAAAGGCAGTAAAAACAGGATCCCAGCTCACAATGGTGGTAAAAGTAGGGTCCTGGATTCAGAAAACAGAAAGAGAAGCCGTATGACATCATCAGGAGTCTGTTGGATATGCCAGATGGTCGGATCAGCAAAGGTCATATAATCAAGACTTTGCTGTATGTTCAAACTGATAGTGAAGTGTTATATTATAAGCTCTTTTTAATCAAAATAGTTTCAGGTTTGGAAAGCACATTGAATAACAATTTCTAGCAGAATTTCATACTTTCTTAGTAGAAAAATAAACATTACAATTTAAGTAAGATAGAACTGACCCTAATAACATTCTGTAGGCCAATGTACATATCTTAAACTCTATACCAGCGGAAATTGGGATCCAGTGTAAAAATTTCAACAACACGTAACGTGGTCACAAGAATGTGCTGAAAAGATGAGCCTAGCAGCTGTATTCTGTACTGTCTGTAATCTAGTCAATAACTTGTATTTCCCACATGTAACAAATTACACTAGTCCACCTGTTTAATAGACTTTGAACTACCAATCTAAATACCTGAGGATCCAACAGATTTCTTATCCTACATATTTTTCTCATTAGTAAGAAAGATTTTTTGACCAGTGATGAGATTTGCAATTCCGGGGTAAGTTCACTATTAAACCAAACACCTAACATTTTTAACTTGGACTCAAATTTAAATATTAGGCCCTTGTCCTGTAAAAGGGTGTCATTCCAAATGTGGTTACACTACCCAATCATTAAAAATATAGTCCAGGCTAGTGGCTGGAAAACTGTCAACTTACTGGCACAGGCAATGGAACCCTCTCTACCTCCTAGTGTTATAGGGTTGGAGGGGGGGGGGGGTATTTCACTGTTTCTGAAGTGTTTCTAGGGAATGGGCTTGTAGTCTTTTTCTATCACTCAGAGAGACTGATGTATGCTATCAGTTAGCTAGAGCAGTCTTTGTCAATATGCATCAATAAAATTTTAGAGGTAACTACTCATGAAAACAAACTTGTATTGTCAGGAAAACAAGAGCAGTTTGGGCTTGCATTTTTACTTCAAGTTTAAAATGTGGAGTTTTTGTAAGTGTCCTATAAGATTTTGAGGCAAAAACTTTGCTTTTTTACAGCCTGACTCAGCTTTAAGATTTTCTTATGGCAAAGTTGTTTTAGGTTCTCTTGTTGTACCTGTTCATTTATCCAGAATATGTAATTCTTACTATTTATACCTGCATGAAATAGTTTTATCTCCTCTTTCTTCATCTTATCTCTTGTTAACTTTTGGTGAGGAATTGGGTGTTCTCCAGTGCTTACCCCTTTCTAGTTCTCTCTTCTCCTCCTAATAATGGGCCAGTAGGATATATGTCAGTAAAAGGGTTGTTGTTTTTTTAATTATTATTATTATAATTTTTATGTAGATGGATTTCTTAAATATCAAATTGAGTCCTGTTTCTCTGTTCAAGATGTTTTTGAATTTATTTTTGAAAATTGCAACATAAAACATTTTCAGAACAAAGTGGGTGCCTCCTTTTAAGTGCCCCACTGCCATATGGTGAGAGCCTGTTGTATAACAGCATCTAGACTCCAAGATTCAGTTATAGAATAGTAGCATTTAGCATCAACTTTCCTTACATTTAGGTGCATGCAGTCAAAGCAGCCCAAAGACCCGGTGTAACTGGGTGCATCTACATGCGGCAAGGGTCCATATAACTTATAATGTTCTATAAGTTGTGTGTGCAACTGGAAGTATGCCCCCTGTGCCTTTCCCTTGCTTTTACATGCTTTACCACTTTGCATGTGCTCATACAGAATAGCAGTTAAGTGCAAAGGTGCTAAGTCTTTGCACATTTAGTGCGCATGGGGGTGCACATCCTTGAACACCTTGTTACAGAATTTCCCTTCACATGGAGAACATCATGACAACTACTACTTCTTAACATTTCTAAAGCACTACTTGACATATTCAGTTCTATATAGAGCCAGTCTTTCCTCTGTGGACCTTACAATCTAGTTGAAACAGATAGATGAGGTAAATTTTAATAATCACATAGGTAAGATGTGTTTATCATGAGAGCATCAAGATCAGGAAGAGTTGGACTTTTCCTCAGCAGTCTCAGCTAAAAAAAAAAAAAAAAAAGTCAGATTAGAATAGGTACTGAAACAGAATTACACTGCCATCCTCACACTGAAAGTACACAAGTGTGAGTTAAACTTACAGACCAGGGTAGGAAAGCTGTGAGTACTATGACAGTTTTTTTATGTAAATGTTAGATATTATATTTTCAGTATTGCCAGTCTAATACTTTCCATAAGAATTCATTTTAAAATATTAAAAAGAATAAAAGCTTGGTGATTTTAATAAATGTTCCATATTCTTGGTTCTAGTGTGGTAACATGGCAAGAGAAGGATTACGCACTCTGGTTGTTGCCAAGAAATCATTGACAGAAGAACAATATCAAGATTTTGAGGTATGAAAATGCTACAGCATTATTAGAATACATAGGGGTCATTTTACTAAAGGGTGTTAAGCCCTTGACATGCAGTTAGTGCATGCTAACAGGCTACTGCAGAATGCATTTAAAGCATTTTGAAATACTTTGCCTGTCTGTGCAGGCTAACCCATATATAATCAGTTTTTTAAAAAAATATTTATTGGAGAGGCGTGTCATGGGCAGTCCTGTGTTATCCAGCTAGCGTGTTACGATTACCGTGTGCTATCTGGGTAATGCAGAGTTAATGTAGGAGTACTTAGCGCCTACTAAATAGGTGGTGGTAAGTGCTCACACATTTATTCATTGCAGGTAACACGAGCTAAAGGAAACCTTAGTGCACGACTCCAATTAATACAAAAGAGAAAGCCCTACAAAATTCTGCATTCAATCTGGACTTAGCATATGGGAAAATCACTTATTAAATTCAGATTTTACCACATCTTAGTAGAACTACCCCATACTCTCTTTGGAGTGGATATTCAAAGCTGGTACCTGTGCGGGCTTTGGCTTTGAATATCTGGCTATTTTTAAGCCAGCTAACACATAGCCACTTAAGTCGATATTCAGCGGCCATGGGCTAGAGCATAAAATTAGGACAGACTTTTATGCAGTCCCATTTATGTGCTAAGCCTGGAGCAGTGGACTTTCAAAGGGAAACTTTTTAAAAAGAAGCTTAGCCTACATATGTCAGCGTGGTTAAATGAAACATGCACTCTGGAGTTCACGGTGGCAGATGCCATAAAGCTGTGTTTTGGTGCACTTTATTTAACCACGTTGACATTGTTCTAAGTACATTTAAGGTGCTATGAACTTTTTTTGATTGTTCATGAGAAAAGCAATTTAGAAAAATATGTAATAAAAAAATTTTCTTTTGTCTACGGGGGTTTTTTAGTCTATGATGACTTTTTGTACGTACAACTAACTGCTTATTTGAGGGCTGTCGTCATAGGCGCCCAGTATAAGAGGCTTGGGGAGGCTAAGCCTCCCCAACCGCAAGCCCCAAGCATCTCTCTCTCTCTCTCTCTCATCTCCCCGTCTATCGTTGGTGTTAGAGCAGCAGAAAAAGCATTGCAGGCTGGACTTCGCCTCCGTGCTTTAGTTGTGTACAAGGGCGGGCCAGAGCTGAGAGACAGAGAGAAGGCAAAGCACAATTAAAGCACGGAGCCTGCAATGCTTTTTCTGCTGCTCTAACACCAACGAGGTATGATAGATGACGTTAAAAATTTGCAGGAAGCCTGGAACTCGAAGGGAGGGGACCCTGGAACTGTCTGTGAGGGAGGGGGGGACCCTGGAACTGTCTGTGAGGGAGGGGGGACCCTGGAACTGTCTGTGAGGGAGGACCCTGGAACTGTCTTTGAGGGAGGGGGGCCCTGGAACTGTCTTTGAGAGAGGAGGGACCCTGGAACTGTCTGTGAGGGAGGGGGGGGCCTTGGAACTGTGCATCTGTGATATTTTGCATGCAAGTTTCAATTTTTCTAGTATTGCTGCATGCTGAGTCTGACTTCTTGAGGTAGCTTTCCAGTTCAGTATTTTGCCTTCATATCTGTTGTGTCATGTGTTTTTCATGTGTGATCAAGATGCAGTATTCTGCTAGCGAGTAGTATTTGCAGCCCTTTTTGTTTTGTTTCACTAGGTTGTGTACTGGTGTTTTAGAGCCAGGTGTAATTATAGGGCTGCCTTTCCACGCATAAGGTTGTAGCTCGTCCTGTCCTTGGAATTAGTGCTGTTATGGTTTGGTAAGGTTATGAGTGTGTTTTTGCACAAGTTTGTGTATAGTGTTTTGCAGTGGAGAGATTGTGTGTTGGCCTTACTGAGGTGGCACCAAAATATCAGAAAGGGTATAGAGCCTAAATCATGACACACTACCTCTTGAAGGATCTACATATGGTCGTTAATAAAAGGAGCTCATTGTGAACACTAGCCACCCTAAAAGGGTGTTTTTTTGCTCTACATGAGAATTGTGATATTATGATCCCTTGTTTCATATTGTTAATGGTCTGCATTTTCCGTATGGTGGTATATTGGTGTATTAGGTCTGCCCAGTGTAATATTTATGGTACAGTAAGGTTATGAGTGTGTTTTTGCATAAAGTTGTGCATAGTGTTTTGCAGTTGAGCAATTGTGGTTAGTATATGCTTTGAGCAACCACTTTATTCTTTGACATATGATACATATCTAATATCTAAATTTAATAAAAGATATTAATTGTGATTATTTTATTTTTACTAAGTCTCTCATGTAAAGCCCTGGATGAAACTAGCACTTTTTTTTTAAACCTTTGCATGCCTTTGAGCTTGGTAAAATGGGGAAAATACATGTAGATTTCTGCCTGCCCAGAACCATGACTTCTTGAAATTTCTGTATGGTGTGGATCTCCATATATAGATAATGGCTTTCTGAAATCAGAATTTACATGTGTTTGTGATATACACGTGCAAATAACAGCTAATTACGCATTCATATGTTTCTAAAATAATGACTGTACTGTCACCCTGCAAGTGTGCAGTTTTCAAATTTGGTACTTTTTGTTGACATGCTACAGGCTCTGCTAGAACTCCAGTTTTGCATTTGCTTCTGATGGTGAAAGATTCATTCTGCCTGTGACAGAAATTCTGAAACAGATTTTGGCATCGTTTCCATTTGAATAATGTTCCATTTTTTAATGATTCTTTCACTGAAGACCTATTTTCTTATGCTACTCCTCAGTCCGCTCCACTTTCAGCTCATACCAGGACCTCTTATTCTAGAACCACCTTTAATTTGAAGAAATGGTTATTTCAATGTTGTTGATATCATATCCTCCTCTCCTCTATGGTATATGTATTAGATCTTGAAATCTTATCTCATAGCGCTTATTAAGTTTCCCAAATGTGTTCCTTTAAACAGAATCGATATAACCAAGCAAAGTTAAGTATACATGACAGAACACTGAAAGTGGCCGCAGTGGTCGAGAGCTTGGAGAGGGAAATGGAATTGCTGTGTCTCACAGGTGTAGAAGATCAGCTGCAGGCTGATGTACGCCCAACACTAGAGATGCTAAGAAATGCTGGAATAAAGGTATGAAGTAATAATCATTAAGAATATATAATTTACACACCGAAACATAAATATAGTGAAATTTTGTCTTCAGAATTAAACCTGTATACTTTATATCTGAATATTAACTATTTGTTTTATAGTATTGGTATACTGGTTCCATAGGAAGACTTCACCGTAGCTCTAAACATAGACTCATTAGTCATGTGTTAGAAAAGTCGATTGTTAATGAGTTGGTTCACCTTTTATCCAAAATCTAGCTGAACTTTCCACAAAAAGGAAGAACAATCTCACAACTAATAGTGGAAAATATTATTCATTGCAATCTCATAAACAATAGCTTTATTTCTCTCGCAATAAATAATGGAAAAGACCTCAAAATCTAGTGGTGCTAACACTTGTGTTTGAAAACGCATCCACTATGTTTGCAAATCATCATTGGCCAAAACCTCCAACTTTTTATAAGTGATAATGACAACATAGTCAGTGACACTCAAAATGAAAGCAGCACACTTATCTTAAATCTTCAAGCCCAACAGGATCCTGTTTTGATGACGCTTTTTTCAAGGGAATGAGTGTGCATTCTACCTGTAAAACAAAATCATAACAACATATAAAAACTCAACTCTGAGAACTCTGTTGAAAAACTTGGTTAAAAAATTACATTGTTGAAAAACATGGCAGTACTTATTATGCGCCTCACAATCTCATGTCTATTACTGTCCTTGTGCACAGCTACTGCTAATTTACTCGCTAAAATGACACTTTGTTTTTCTCTAACAGTGTTTTTTTTTTTTTTTTTAAATAATCAATGCTTGCCGCATCCAAACTATGGAAACCTGTCAAATCCAAACATAATGGACACCCAGAATAGATTGTCTTAAAAGCAAGGGGTGGATCCTCATAAGAAAGCTGACCATTCTATCATAGTATTCAGGCCAATTGGTTCTAAAGTCTTCATATTGTGCTGCTGGTGAAGGAGGGGGGTTAGCCAAAGTTGAAGTAGATACCTCAAACAGGCTGGGATGTCGAACTTAGGAAGACCCTCTCTGTAAGGTAGAAGGAGAAACAGTAGGAGGAGATGGGGTGGATCTCCTACCTGAACTCAGAGGAACCGGACGCCAATGAGAGTTTCAAGGAAGGAGGAGCACCCTTAATTAGATGCCTAATCATATGGCCTCTAATATTTGGACTACTGGTGGTGTTACAAGAAATGATTTATTTGGGGAAAAGAGCTCTAGAGAGCACTCGCTACTGTTTATAATTTAAGAGCAGGTGCTGTATTTATAAGTTTTAGGATATTAATTTCTCCACCAATCACCAAAGGTGATAATTGCAATAAATTAAATTTAAGTATATATAAAAAATACCATATACTCAGAACACAAAGAGACCGTAATTTTAGCTTCAAAAAGGTTGATTTAATATACAATTGCACACGAGAGGTAGGTTTTAAGAGATCTCTACAGATAATCTGTGCTTAAGTAAGGCAAAGTAGCAGGTCTAGATCAAAAGTTATGTTACTTACAAGTCCTTGTTACAAGCAAGCTGTGGTCCAGCTGATTGATGAGCACATGTTTGAGGAGCAAGGCATCAGCGGACCCCAAAGAGAGCAGCAGGTCCCAAGAGGAGGCAGGTTCCAAGAGAGCGAGCTGGGCTGTTTCCAGGCCTTTTATAATGTTAGCAGAGAAGCATGGTGTGTACATGTCCTGGATATTTTGCAAGGCATTATGGTTAATGTAGTCTGTTCACATGACCACATTATAAGTCCTTCCTTTCTGCACATGTCTGAAAGCTGATGGGAGGGGCAGGTATACCTTTGACAAGCAAATGTCCTGTTTATGGTTTCCCCTCTGAAGTCTTTGTCTTCAATGGGCTCTCCAGACTTTCGGTCTCTTGGGTCTTTGGTTTTCAGAGATGCCCTGATGAGCGTCCAGGTACCCACCTTAGTCCATCTTTTGTTAGGTGGGAGGGCAGAGGAAGCTTTTTTGTGTTTAAGTGTTTGTAATTAACTATCCCTGCTATCAGAAGTTCCCAGAAAAAGGGATGGGGAGAGAGGGGCTTGAAATGAAACTATTTTCTCTGCTGCAGTGTCAAATATATAAAAGCTGCACAAATATATTGGTGTATATATAATCCAGCAAAATATAATAAACTGATACCATTACAGTGGCACACATCCAAGATCATTTTGTATGCTTCCGAAATAGAAAAAAAAAATATATATATATATATACCAGCGCCTTCTGGTTCCTTCTGGGCTCCTAAGAAGCCTGGCATTTGGGCATGCCTCATAGGGCTCATCCTGCAGCCATGTTCCACAGTAGCCATGCTTCTTTTCATATCTCCTGGCAGTGGTGGATGATGACGTCAGATGATCCTGCTGCACCTTCCCTTAAGTTCTCCAGTTGCCTGCCCCAGCAAGGCCCTAGCAAGGTACACAATGCTGTTCCCAGAGCTCTACAGCAGCTGCACTTCTTTTCAGCTGTCCTTATGGTGGCGTCCAATGATGATGTCAGGTGCTGCCTCTGCACATCCCTCAAGTTCTCCAGCTGTCTCCTCCATTGGGGTTCTGACAAGGTTTACAATGCTGTTCCCGTCAATATTTAAAGAGATAACTTGCATTCTTCGTCCACAAATAGATTACAGTTGACGTTTGGACACAGGGAAGTTAAATGACTTGGTTAAGTTCATATTTAATGGTGTATAAGTTCTGTACTCCATCTGCAGCATGGCCTGGGATGTAGCCACTATTGAATGATCCCCTCCAATACCAATGACATTCGCTAATGATAAGCTAACATGGATCGCAAACTGGCTGAACAAGAATCGTCTGAAACAACCCAAACAAATCTAAAGCCCTCTTATATCAGAGGGAGGAGGTAGGGCCCTCCTCAGTCACTATCCTTCTCTGTGGTATACATGTTCCCTTGGTATCCTTACTGAGAATACTGGATACCACACTAAATTGTGATCTCAGTTTTCAATCCCAAATCTCTTTGGTTGCTCAATCCAGTTTTTTCAAATTACATACGAAACAATCAATCAAACTCTTTTTTCAGGAATTGGCTCTTCATATTCTGATTCACTCTTTGATTCTTAGGTAGGCTGTTGCAATGTGCTCTACAAAGGCTTTAGAACCAAAGACTTCTGCAACTAGTATAAAATATAGCCATCAAACTTAACAGAGCCAAGAAATTTGACCATTTCAGCCCCCCCCCCCCCGCCTTTACACTAAGCAGCACACTGATTACCCCTCTCTTTCCCATAGGATCAGTGACGTACGAAGGGGGAGGCGGTCCACCCTGGGTGCACGCCGCTGGGGGGGTGCCGCACACCATCAGCTATTCCGGGGCAGAGGGAGCATGGAAATGAACGAAGCTGACCGACGCGCGGCACCCCCCTCAGCGGCGTGCACCGGGGGGGGGGGTTCTTTTGCCGGGGTGGGGGGGTCCTTTTGCCGGGGGAGGGGGGGGCACTGCACCCAGGGAGCGGGGCGCATCGGCAATCCGCCCCGGGTGTCAGCCCCACTAGGAACGCCACTGCATAGGATTACAAACTTTTGCTGCTGTCTTCAAGATCCGGTATACTTATTTATAGCTTTTCCTGTCCCATTTATTAATCCCTTATTGCCCACCCTGAGCTCTTAGATCTTCACAGCAAAATTGTTTACTTATTCCCACCTTCAGACCACTCTATTTTTTTTTCTGTCACTGGCCCTAGTTTATGGCATGCATTACTTCCTATTTGCGTTTGGAAACCTCTCATGAAAGATTTAAAGTTGCCCTGGAAACCTTTTTTGTTTGATGACACCTTTAGCTGATAGTCTTTTTTTTTTCCTCCCCCTTTGTCACTGGTGTGTTTGAAAGAGTATTTTTGGTATGAGCCTGCGGGATATAACTCTCTTCTCTCACTTTTCCTTTTCCACTTTTTCCTCACCTTATCAATGACTGTACTTCTTTTTCCACCCACTACACCACTGTCCAGGCACTCTACGCTGACATGCTTCTTTAATGTATGTTTCCACACATCAAACCCCCTCACTATGCTCCTGATATAGCAATTATGCCTTTGCTTCCTTTTTTTTTTTTTACATACAGTTCTGTCAGCAATGTCTAGCTATATCAGGGTGGGGACCTCTCCCATCCCTGCAAGAAAACCTGTCTGGCCAATATCTAGCCACACCAGGGTGTGGTGGGCCCACCGCCTTCCCTATGTGAAAAACATTGCACCCAATGTATAGCTATGCTGGGGTGGGGGGCCCATCTCCTTCCCTAAATGCAAAACACTCCAGCCAATGTCTAGCTACACTGGGGTGGGGGGCTCACCTCCTTCCCTTCATGAAAAACACTGCAGGCAATGTCTAGCTAAGCCTGGGTGAACTCTGTCTAAGCGGTTGAAGGCCGCTCCAAGTGCTGGTGTGAAAACAACTTCAGGTGAACTCTGTGTACACGGCCGAAGGCCGCTCCCAGTTCCGGTGTAAATACAACTTTGGGTGAACTTTGTCTATGCGACTGAAGACCGTGTGAATTCTATTCCATGGAGAAATGATCTCGTAAGCAGAAGTCTTTCACTACTGAAGAAAAATTATAAGAACATAAGAGTAGCCATACTGAGTCAGACCAATGGTCCTTCTAGCTCAGTATCCTGTTTTCCAAACAGTGGCCAAGCCAGGTCACAAGTACCTGGCAGAATCTCAAATCGTGGCAACACGCCATACTACAAATCCAAGGGCAAGCAGTTGCTTCCCATATCTGCCTCAATAGCAGACTATGGACTTTTCCTTCAGGAATTTGTCCAAACCTTTTTTAAATCCAGATACATTAACCGCTATTACCACATTCTGCGGCAAAGAGTTCCAGAGCTTAACTATTCATGTAACTTCCTTAAGTGTCCCCTAGTCTTTGTACTTTTGGGACGAATACAAAATCGATTTACTTCTACTCATTCTACACTACTCAGGATTTTGTAGACCTCAATCATATCTCCCTTCATCCGTATCTTTTCCAAGCTGAGGAGCCCTAACCTCTTTAGTCTTTAATCAAAGGAGAGGCGTTCCATCCCCTTTGTCATTTTGGTTGCTCTTCTTTTAACCTTTTCTAATTCTGCTATATTTATTTTGAGATACGGTGACCAGAACTGTCTATCCTATAGATATAAAATTTAAAAATCTAGGAGTTGTTTTTGACCAACATCTTTCCTTCGAAGACCAGGCTCATGAAGTAATTGCTAAGATGTTCAAGACAAGGAACATAGAAACATGACGGCAGGTAAAGACCATATGACCCATCCAGTCTGCCCATCTTCTGTAACCCCTAATTCTTCCTGTTCCTAAGCGATCCCACATGCTTATCCCATGCCTTTTTAAATTCTGGAACAGTCCTCGACTCCACCATCTCCACTGGGAGGCCATTCCACGCCTCCACCACCCTTTCTGTGAAATAATACTTCCTTAGGTTACTCCCAAGCCTATTCCCTCTTAACTTTGTTGTATGCCCCCTCATTCCAGAGCTCTCCTTCATTTGAAAAAGGCTCTCTTCCTGTACATAAATGCCCTTGAGATATTTAAACGCTTCTATCATGTCTCCTCTCTCCCTCCTCTCTTCCAGCGTATACATGTTGAGGTTCATAAACCTGTCCCTATAATTTTTGCATTCAAGACCGCTTACTAATTTCGTAGCCGCCCTCTGGACCGACTCCATCCTGTATATATCTTTCCGTAGGTGTGGTCTCCAGAACTGTACGCAGTACTCCAAATGAGGCCTCACCAGAGACTTATACAACGGCACTATCACCTCCTTTTTCCTGCTGGTCATGCCTCTCTTTATGCACCCAAGCATCCTTCTGGCTTTGGCCGTCGCTTTGTCTACCTGTTTGAAATGTGGAGATTTAACAAGAACTCATTCAGATTAGTAGTTCAAACACTGACACTTTCAAAATTGGACTATTGTAATGCACTATATATAGGAAGCAAAGAATCTATACTTAAATTGCTTCATACAGTACAAAATACAGGAGCATGATTAATTTATGAGGCACCAAAATTTAATAAGGCCACTCCTTTACTTACTGCATTACATTGGCTTCCAAGTAGAGGTCAAATTATGTTTAAAACATTCACATTAATATTCAAAATTTTGTATGGTATGGCACCAGACTGTATGATGAGCCTAATTGTCTTGTTAGCTAGAAATGCAAAGCTGACATCAAGAGAATATTTGCTTATTACATCTACCTAATTGTAAAAATGTAGCACAAAAAAAGCTGGATTTGGTTATCTAGGATCCAAATGGTGGAATCTCATTCCAAAAGAAATCAGAAGCATAATCTCCTATCTTCTATTCCGAAAAGCTTTAAAAAATTATGTGTTTAAAAAATATTTCTCTGTGTAATCATTAGTGTAGAAATCTCATTCCAATATATGTGTACTGTTATATTCACTGTTTTATTGTAAGCCACATTGAACCAAAATTTGCTTTTTGGATAATGTAGGATATAAGAATAAATAAATATTTCCTAGTGCTGTTGTAGCTTTCTTTTTTGTAAACTGCCCAGAATTGGTAATGCTGGATGATTGCGGTCTGAAAAAAACTGTATTGTATTATAACATTCCAGAGCTTAATTATGTGCTGCATGAAAAAAAGTACTTTTGTATGACTTGTTTTCAAGCTGCTGGTCATGACTTTTATGGAGTATCTCCTTATTTTTATTGTGTTTGAAAGGCTAAACAACTGTTCCCTATTTTAACTCACGATTTTCTATCTTAACTTCTCTCCATCATCTTTCTCCATGCTGAAGAGTCCTAATATGTTTAGCCTTTCTTCATAAGAGAGGTATGCTACCCCCTGTGTCATTTTGTTGCCCTTCTCTGAATAATTATGATACTTCCATTTTTCTTCTCCATTCCTTTTCTAATAATTCTTAACACTTTTATTTTTTGTAGTCTCAGCACATCAGGCAGAAAATTTCCATGTATTCTCCACAATGACTTAAGATCTTTTTCTTGGATATTGACTAATCTGCCCTTACATTAAGTTTTTTTAATAATAGGGTAATCCTGCACATACATTCTTAGTTCCTGCCTAAGGCAGTATTGGATTTCAACCAATTAATTGTCCTTTCAAGATGTTTCCCCAAGCCACATGTTCATGATGGTGAATGTGCTTTGCATACATTGGATTACAAAAGAACATTAGCCTTCTGTTTGGAGAATACCCATAGGCGTAGTTTGACTGTTTCATTTGGGGGGGCAAAAAATGGGCGGAGCATATTAGCATATCATTTGCATATATACATATGCAAATGAATATGCTAATATGGAGGAAGGAAATGAAATTTACAGGCAAAATATCACAGATGCACATTTCAAAAAGCTGACATTTCAATTAATAAATTATGAATAAAATAAACTTTTATTTACCTTTGTTGTCTGATCATGTAGTTTTTCTATTCGCTTTGATCCCAGTGTCTTCTGTTTTATGCAGTGTCTTCTTTCCAGTAGGCTTCCCTCTGCTCCCCACCCTCCCAGTCCCATCCATCTCTTGCTCCTTCCCTCTGCTCCCCACCCCTCCCAGTCCCATCCATCTTCTGTTCCTTCCCTCTGCTCACCATCCCTCCGTCCCATCCATCTCTTGCTCCTTCCCTCTGCTGTGCCTGACCTCTCCAAATCCCATCCATCTCCTGGTCCATCCCTCTGCTCCCCACCCCTCGCAGTCCCATCCATCTCTTGCTCCTTCCCTCTGCTCCCCACCCCTCCCAGTCCCAACCATCTCTTGCTCCTTCCCGCTGCTCCCCACCCCTCCCAGTCCCATCCATCTCCATCTCCTGCTCCTTCCCTCTGCTCACCTCCTTTCCCAGTCCAATCCAATTCCTGGTCCTTCCCTCTGCTCCCCACCCACCCCTCCCAGTCCCATCCATCTCTTGCTCCTTCCCACCCCTCCCAGTCCCATCCATCTCCTGCTCCTTCCCACTGCTTCCCACCCTCCCAGTCCCATCCATCTCCTGCTCCTTCCCACTGCTTCCCACCCTCCCAGTCCCATCCATCTCCTGCTCCTTCCCACTGCTTCCCACCCTCCCAGTCCCATCCATCTCCTGCTCCTTCCCACCCTCCCAGTCCCATCCATCTCCTGCTCCTTCCCACTGCTTCCCACCCTCCCAGTCCCATCCATCTCCTGCTCCTTCCCACCCTCCCAGTCCCATCCATCTCCTGCTCCTTCCCACTGCTTCCCACCCTCCCAGTCCCATCCATCTCCTGCTCCTTCCCACCCCCCCAGTCCCATCCATCTCCTGCTCCTTCCCACTGCTTCCCACCCTCCCAGTCCCATCCATCTCTTGCTCCTTCCCTCTGCTCCCCACCCCTCCCCCCCGCGCGAGGTCCAAGATGGTGACTCCGTTTACCCCCTCTCTTCCTCCCTCCCTCCCTCCGGCGCAGGAAGCAGTCTTTTCCAGCGTTCCTGGCAGCTGTAGCGATATACACGCTGCCTTCGGTCTGCCCCGGAAGCCTTCTCTTCAAGGTCCTGTTCCCACCTATGCGGGAACAGGAACTTGAAGAGAAGGCTTCGGGGCAGAGCCAAAGGCAGCGTGTACAACGCTACCGCTGCCAGGAACGCTGGAAGACTGCTGCCTGCGCCGGAGGGAGGGAGGAAGAGAGAGGAGTAGACGGAGACGCTCCTCTCCGTCCGCTTGGCTTCCCTGCCCTCTCTGTCTGCGTCCCGCCCGAAAGGAAATGACGTCAGAGGAAGGCGGGACGCAGATAGAGAGGGCAGGGAAGCCAATCGGACGGAGAGGAGCGCGTGCCTGCATGTGTTTTTTTTTTTTTTAACTAATGGCGCGGCAGCGCCTCGCGTCGTTTGGGGGGGCACTGCCCCCCCCCCCCCCCCCCAGTCTACGCCTATGAGAATACCAAAGCCTTTAGAAAGTCTGACCAGGTTTGTGTTTCTTTTAATCCCAGTAAGATAGGTTTGCCATAGCTAAGCAAGCATACCCCTTGTAATTGGCTAGCAGACTGCATCTTTTTCACTAGTGTTCACCTGGTCTTCACCATAGAAAGCCATGTCTAGACTCCTAGTGTCAGACATTGCAGCTTTGGTAGCCCATCAACCTGCATGGAAGAGATCTGTAAGGCTACAACATGAACTTAAGTCCACACATCTCACTACTTTTGGATGAGGGATTCCTTATATAACGGTTGATTAGGTCAGTCTATGTTGAGAAATCTCAGTGATGTGTAGAATCCCACTCTATCCTCCATGTTTTTTGTTCCCAGGCTGCCTTCGTAAAAGAGAATTTAAAAACAGCAAAAATGGAACGGTGAGGTCAAGATGACAGAACAGTGGGAAGTGCAAGAGAGAGCTCCATATTATCTTCTTGACTCTTTTCTAAAAATATATGTTAGGCACATTGATGAATGCCAGAATGGAAAGGAAAGCTTAAGGGCTCTCTGCCCCTAATGCCTGAAACTTCCTCTCTACATCCTTGGCAAATTTGGGCATTTCCACAGAACTCAAGGTGAGGAAGAGCCCTGAGCTGGAGGGCATTCAGCCCAAGTGATTCATCAGCTCCCCCAGTACCCAGGCTACGGTGGCATTGCAAGCGCCAACTTGAGACCTGGAACGAAGCACTCCAGTTGTGGCGATGGAGAGACAAGTGATACCAGTCCCTGTGAGATTACATCATAGTGTAGGAAGTGCCGCAGAGATGCCATGGTCTGCTGGGTTGGGGGTAGTTTTCAGAGCTCAGGCCTCTGTCAAGTGGTAGAGATCTTGGGAGTAATGGCAGCCATCCTGGTGAGACAAAGAGTGAAACAGTTTGTCCTTAAGTACCAACTTTAACGTTGAATATGCCTTCTCTCCAGTCCTTGAGAAGTCCTGAAGAAATCATTCTGGATATAATATGGAAAGCATTGTAATCCCTTCACAAGATCTGTTCTACCTTTGTTATTGTCACTGTGGAGTACTCTGCATCCCTAAAGACAGTTGGGTTCTCACACAGTAAAAATAGCAGAACTGGAAACTACAGTTTCTCAGATTAAAGATTTTTAAGGCCATGCATCTTTGAAAATCTAGAAAATTCCATGAGGAATTTGAATTTAAGGCTTTAATTTCCCATGTTCAATTTCACCTCCTAGAGACCTTTTTTCACAGGTTCTTGAAGGAGATTTTCAAATATTCAGAGAACACTTTGGAGCTCATTTTCGAAAGAGAAAAATGTCCAAAAGGTAGCATAATTCTACCTGGGAGCATTTGGACGTTTTTCGCACAAAAAGTCCAAATTGGTATTTTCAAAACTAATGTGCATTCAAATCACAAGGGGTGTGTTAAGGGTGGGATCTGGGCATCTTGGACATTTTTCAGCTATAATGGAACAAAACAAAACTGTCCAGTACTAAAACTAAGACATTTTGAGCTAGATCTGTTTTTATAACGAATACGTTGCAAAAGGGTGCCCTAAATGACCAGATGACCACTGGTGAGAATCAGAGATGACCTCCCCTTACCCCACCAATGGTCACTAACCCCATCCCACCCCCCACCCCAAAATGTGATTAAAAACATTACTTGCCAGCCTCAGATGTTATACTCAGGTCTGTTAGAACAGCAGTCAAGTCCCTGGAGTAGACTAGTGGTGGGTACAATGCACTGCAGCCAGGTAGACCCAGGCTCATATTTCCCCCTACCTGTTACACTTGTCGAGGAAACTATGGGCCCTCCAAAACTCACCAGAAACCTACTGTACCCACATATAGGTGCCCCCTAATAGGTTTTGGGTGGATTTTGGGGGGCTCAGCAGACAAGGTAAGGGAGCAATGGTGAGATGTATACCTGGGAGCATTTTATAAAGTCCACTGCAGTGCCCCCTAGGATGCCCTATTGCTTTCCTGGGATGTCAGGAGGACCAGTTTACTAAAAATGCTGGCTCCTCCTACATCCTAATGGCTTGATTTTGTGCGTTTTGCACAAGTTCGGTTTTTGTTGGGGTTTTTTTTTTTTTTTCAAACTATCCTAATCACAAAACCTCGTGCAAAACTGTATTTTTAAAAAATGGACGTTTTTCTTTTTTGAAAATGGCTTTCTTTCCTATTCAGATTTTGAATGTTTTTTACAAAACGTCCAAAGTCTGACTTAGATGTCATATCAAAAATGCCCATCCAGACTTCCCATCCAAAAACTGTACTATATACATTGAGTATTAACAAATGTATAAAGGATAAGGCTTTCTGAAATGAATGAAGTATCTGCTGATAGGTTGAATATTTCTGCAGTTCTAGAAAGATCATGTGAAGAAATTTATGATATAAAAACATTACTTTTCTCTTTTGTTTTCCTACAAGATAAAGAAGCTCAGCTTCAATTGTATTTTCGTTCATCAGATGTTATTTTTCTCTGATAGAAAATGAAGATCTTTCCAGATGTCTCACGTTTGACCCAAGAAAGATGCAAAAATATCCTGGCCATGTGCCAGAAGTTAATTTTTATGGGAGTCATATTTTAGCTTCATTTTCCATATTAATGTGTTGTAAATATGCAGTTCCAGATTTCGGCATAAGCTAAACAAGTTAAAGCTTAGGGCCTTACGATCCACAGGGCCTCACAAAATCTCTGAATTTGTTTTTGGCTTTTTATGTATGGAACTGACAACCACAGTTGAAACAACAAAATTCACAAAATTAACTTTAAGTATCTTACTATTAAATAATTAAAAGGCATCTATATGTGTTCGATTTTTTTCATGGCGACCCAAGGTCCTGTCTTGGTACGCACCTTTCTGAGACCACCTGATGTATCTTTTTAACAAGGGCCTCCAAGCTTTATATAGCTTAGAGCCTCACCGTCTAAATCTCGCTCTGTAAATATGACGGAGCATACCATTTTTTTGACTCTCAACAATTGCATTTATTCTTGAATACTAGAAAAGCACCATGTCTGTGCCATGATGTAATAATGGACATGTAATTAAAGCAAGGTTTCCTATCTGTTTTTAATTTCTTTTGTTACAGTTTCCTCTGGCTTTAGTTCCTTGGAGTCCCTCTAATTGTGGACTACTTGGCAAGCTATATATTGCTCGTTGTATTTTTTGTTTGTGTTTACTGTTTGATATTATTTTTTATACAAGGTAAAATGTCATTTTGAAAAGCTTTTAATAATAAAAAAAAATTTAAAAACAGCAAAAATTGTTTATTCCCAACAAGAACATTTTGTTTTCTGTTTTCTCCTTTGAGAATGCTAAAATTAGGTTTTCTATCACTGAAGTGCCTTCGCTTCAGAACCATTATAAACCATTGCTTTTCCTGTGCAGGGACAAGACTATGGAATATTTTACCACCAGATCTAATGCACATATCCTCCTAAAAAAGGCCTTGAAGACTTATCTGTTTGACAGATAGGTATTATGTCAACAGTTTCAGACCATCTATGTAACTGATTTCTTCTTCCTGTTAGGACTATCACTAACCACACCCTCTCCAAAAGACATTACATGATCTGATACCTGCAAGCGAGCCTTCTCCACAGTAGCCCCCACACTCTGGAATGCACTGCTTGAAAGGCTCCACTAAACACAAATATCTCTACTTCAGGAAGCAAGTGAAAATGTGGCTGTTCAGGCCTTTTATTGAAGAAGTTACCAACTTGTTAGCCTCACTCAAACACAGGAGGAGTGACACAGGCTGCACATACTGCAGCAGGACATGTTTATCCATTCCTCTAGCTGACTCTCTGACCTCTTCGAACACTTTGACCTCATGTGCACCTTTCTTTAAATTAGTCACCTTTTTTTCTAACTGCTCTTACCTCTCTATATGTTCCATCTTTGTTTGTACCCTACACTGTCAATTAAAATATTCTATTATGTATTGTATATACATTGTAAGTCGTATACTATGCCATATTTTGTAATATTTGAATATTTTTACTTTTGTAATTGTCTCTCATGTTTGATTTATTCTTTCTGTACACTGCCTTGAGTGAATTCCGTCAAAAAGCCAGTAAATAAATCCTAATAAATAAATATTATTATTCCTTGAGATGTCATTTTCCTTATTGTAAACCGCTATGAATCATTTTTGGAAAATAGGCGGTATATAAGGCTCTGAATAGAATAGAGTTTTAAAGACAGGGTGGTAACTAGGGATATCCATGTGTGTGAGGGCTTACTATCTTGATTGTCGCTGGAGAAAGCAAAATTATATGCTGTACCTGTAGCAGACTTTTTCTGAGGAGAGCAGGACAGAATTCTTCACAATATCCATCCAACAAAGTTTGCTGTTATCAACCTTTTAACTGTATACTCTACTGAGGTAGCTCTGCATAATGCTACTAGTGCGGGAACACATACACACAGGATACCATACTGAAAACCTCTTGAGTTTTAGAGAGCTTTGAATACCTCTTGATATCTGGGCTCTGTCAGATGACATTACCCACATGTGAGGACCTCTTCTGTCCTCACAGAGCACCTGCTATAGGCAAGTAACTTTGCTTTATTTTTAGTTTTCTACCACTTGATTGCATTGGATGAGCACACAAATCTACATTGTTTAAACCAACACCCTCCCTCATGTCCACTACCTGACCTCTCAACCCTTTTTCTGTGATCAACCTCTTTGTATATCCCTTTCTTTTATATCTTCTACCGGTTAACACCCCCTACCACCTCCACCCCTTTACCATCATATGCTATGAACATTCCAAGCATTTTTACATTCTGTTGTAATTTTGGTCACCATTTTGTTTCCTAGTAGGCTATTACAGGCTTCCTCTAGTTTCTTTAGGAAGCATTGTACAACCAAACAAAAAATGATTGATGGACAGATGTAAAAATTCTGCATACGTATGAGTCCTTTTTTGTTGTTGTTATTTTCTACAGATATGGATGCTCACTGGTGATAAATTGGAAACTGCCACTTGTATTGCAAAAAGTTCCCACCTGGTATCTAGAAATCAAGACATTTACATTTTCCGACCTGTAAGTTTTATTTTGTTATTTTTACATGGTGTTATTCTTCCAGGCAGTTTTCCATAGTGAATCATTTTACATTGTTTTGACAAGTATGATGGCAAACTATTCGTTTGTGCAAGTAAAAAAATAACAGTTAACTTTTTAGCCATTCAGTTTTAGCAAGTCCATTCAGCAAGATTTTTAGAAGGAGAGGGGATGTTAGTCTTGTATGGTGGAGACAACTATAAGGAGAAAATGAAGTCATTGCTATTTGAAAACCATCATCTGAAGCAAAAACACTAATATATAATCAGTAGTCCCTCAACAAGTTAAAAAAATTACTATTTATTTTAACAATAATAATTGTAGCAGATTTTTTTTATTATTAATGTCTTCTTAGAGATATTAATACAATGCCTTATACAGTCATTTTTTGCACATTCAGAAATAAAGTGGCCTTACAGATTCTTGTGAATAAAGATGGGTCCAAGAAAACTTTTTCTTACACACTTAGGGCCCTGTTTACTAAAGTGCACTAGCGTTCTTGTGCACGCTAAAAATTAGCATGCACTAACGCTAGAGACACCCATAGGAATATATGGATGTTTCTAGTGTAGTGTGCGCTGAAAATGCTAGTGTGCCTATAACGCGGCTTAGTAAACAGGGCCCTTAGGATTAGATTTCTATTAACATGTGGTGTTATTAAATAAGAACATAGGAACTGCCCTGGTAGGTCAGGCCAGTTGTCTGTCGAGCCCAGTATCCTGTTTTCAACAATGGCCAATCCAGATCACAAGGAGCTAATAGGATCCCAAAGAGTAAGTAGATAGGTTCCATGCTTCGTATGACCAGGGATATTTTTTTATTTCGTGGATTTATATCCCACTTTAAAGTCAAAGCGGGTTACAAAAAAAAACATTTACAGTATCAAAACACACACTAACAATCACATAAAATCATAAATCTTAATTGCCATAGACAAAATAAGGAGAACCGCCAAAGAAACAGACTTGACTTTATCCATCAGTAAATGCTGTTACAAAATAGAAAGTTTTTAACCGTTTCTTAAATTGTTGATAGTGCAAATCTTAAATAACCTGGAAGAAGATTCCACAAATTCCTCCCAGCTATTAAAAATGTATGATTTTGCATTTCTGATAAATGACAAACAGGCACAGATAGCTGCTTCTTCGACCTGGAACAAAGATCTCATTGTGGTTCACACATGATCAAAGAGTCTGTAAGATATTGCAGAGTTACATCATATATACGTTGATGGATCAAAGTCAATATTTTATACTAGAAATTTTACTGGCAACCAGAGCAAACATTTCAAAGCAGTCGAAATATGCTCAAATCTCTTCGTTCCCACAAGCAAACGAGCTGCCGTATTCTGAACAATCTGTAGAACCTGTGTCTTAGCTGAATTCAAACCCAAATAAAGGGAGTTGCAATAATCTAACTGCAATAATACCAGGCTCTACAGAACTGTACAAAAATTGCTCACTGGTATCATTCCCTTTAATTTACTTAGCACACGTAACTGAAAGAAAGCAGTAGAACTCACATGATTTATTTGTGATTGCATACTTAAATTATGATCTAACACACCCAAATTCGAAATAATAGATTTCGCACCCATATATTTCAAAACTGTAGGCAATAAAGAATCTAAATTTTTTTCCAACATACGTGAGTTCAGTTTTACAAATTTAAAGATAAATCGTGGTATTGCATACAATCTGAAATAGCATCCAGATTTATACTCAATATTCCTGTTAACTTCTCAGGAGCTTCAGTGATAGGAGAAAAAAAAACTGAATATCATTAGCATACATGCGGAATGAGACTCCCAACCATTGGAAGACCTCATTCAAAGATGCCATGTACACATTAAATAATAATGTGGACAAGGCTGAATCCTGAGGCACACCACAATTTATCCTATAACAATTTGACATTTCCTCACCTAGTTTAACCAGATATTATCTGCCTTGTCTTCTGCCAAGCTTTGCCCAGTGTTGTGCCTAGCCTGAGTGACTCACCTGCAGTAGTCGGTCACAGCTGCAATCTGGGGGGCTCATCTCTCCTTGAACTGTGACAGATTGAGAAAACCATGAGCCCCGACAAGTCCTTCGTGTTGGGAAAGCAACAATGCTGTGGATCCCTTACTGGGAGGAAGGCTTCCTCGGTGTAGACTTGTTCACTTTCTGCTTGGAGATCCAGGCTTTGGTTGAAATGTATTTAGGAATCTTTTCAAGCTTCAGTGTTATGTACAGTGCCCGAAGAACTGGACTATGGGATGTGGTCCAGGACCCTTCTGACTGCAGAAGGGGCCTATGGTTTCTGGATAGTTCATGGAAGACTGTTCTTCTTGTTCCAGCACACCTGAGAAGGTGCTACCATTGGTCTCCTGTGACACTGCACCCTGGACTGTGAGGGGAGGAGGTCCTTTGAGGAGGCAAGTACCGTCACGGCTCTGCAGTGCCTTTTGCCCCGATGCACCTTTTTCTTGAGGGTCCTGCGGCATCCCTGGAGTGGCAGTCCATTCCTTTGCCATTTCTCCATCTGCTGACTGATGTTGGCTCCTTAGGGAATATGCTGAAGATGTAGTTTTGTGTTCCCGCAACAGCAATGTTGGAGGACCCTGCAGGGAGCATCACTTCCTGCTTTGTGGTATTTAAGGAGCCTACCAACTTGGTCCTGTGCCTACGCAACAAGATCTTCCATTCTCCTTGTGTATGTTCCAGCCAAGTCCTGCCTTGTTCCAGTTCATGCCTTGCCTTATCTTCAAGTTCTAGTCCAGCCTTATTTTCAGGTTCCTGCCGTGCCTTGTTTCCTAGTTCGAGGCCAGCCTTATTTTCAGGTTCCTGCCGTGCCTTGTTTCCTAGTTCCTGCCTTGCCTGTTGTATATCTTGCCTTAATTCTGTTTGTCTAGTTTGGTCCGGTCAGTACCTGGTTCTTGCCCTGCCTTGTCTTGTTTGGATCTAGTGTTTAGCCTTATTGTCTTGTCTTGTCTGGATCCAGTTCCAGCCCTGTTTGCCTTGCTTGCCTTGCCTCCTCCGAGCCCATTTCCAGCCTAGTCTGACTTGTCCTGCCTAGCCTTGTCTATCAAGTCTTGCCTGCCCTGTCTTCTATGTAGTCCAGCTGCCCACCTTATCTTCAGTCAAGTCCTGCCTATCTTCTGCCAAGCTTTACCTAGTGCTGTACCTAGCCCGAGTGACCCGCCTGCCATAGCCAATCCTGGCTACAGTCCTTGAGGTCACTTCTACTTGAACTGTGACAAGTACCAAAACTTCAGGTCTGTATTTTGTAAAACCTCTCCTGGTGTCCTTAAACCTGGGAGAGATTACAACAGAGATAGTATTCTGATTATCCACTTTGGCAAAACACATAGTGGTATCCAAAAAAATCCCACTTATCAGAGAATAAAATACACTTGGCTTAAGCTCTAAACTAAGCAACTCTCCCAGGCAATAATCAGTCTAACTCAATCGCTGCTCAGTCAGTGCCAAGTGGTTGTGCACAGCTGGGTTTAAATGGCGCCATTTGTGATGTCAGAGGGAGGGCGGAGCAAGCTCCAACGCCCTAGCACAGTGCTGATGACAAATCACTGAACAGATGGAATATGCAGAAATCAGCTATCCCAGACAGACACCAGCAAAGGTAAGAAAGCTGAGTTGGAACAGCTTTTTCAGGGCAATGGGTTTAAATGGTGGCGCATGGGACATCAGAGGGAGGGCAGCCTACTGCTTCCAGGTTTGGATCCCTACTTGAATATGATGTGGATAAACTGAAGAAAGGTCAGGTGATAATATGACCCATAAGAATAGGTTGAAGGGTTTATTTATCCTGGAAAAGGGAAGACTAAGTGTTGACATGAGGGGCTTTTCACAAGGGTAGTGATCAGTTGTACTAAGGAAAGTGATGTGTTTACATTACAGCGAAGGATACTTAGGTTAGCTATTTAGAAGGACTTTCTAGCTACAAGGAAGGTAAAATATTAAAACAGCCTACCCAGGGAAGTGACAGTATCTTCGTCACTGGATGTCTTTAAACAAGGTAAGTCAAACATGCAGGGTGATATCAGGCAGTGGATTCTGCTTCAGAAATAAAAGGATGTGCTGGGTGAGCCCTAAGACCCCTAACCATCCTATTTTTTCTGTGATTCTGTTTTTTGTTACCTGTAAATAAAAAATAAATTTTTTTTCCACAATTGACTTGATTTAAAAAAAGAAAACCATAGTGAAAAATATATATTATGTATTTATAGATTTCATTTTTAAGCATGTTCCCTGCTTTTAACTTGGTGAATTAGAGACTTGATTGATGTTATATAATCAGACATTACATGCCTCTTTTCAGTGAACCATTTGCACCTACAGAAATAATTATTTGAATATAATTTACATGTAAATGTAGTTTGTTGTGAAGCATCAGAATGGCAAATTAGGCCCTGCAGAGTGTGATTTGCAATTAAATTATTAATGCTTCTGATAAAACTTCAGATCAATTTTTGTTGACCTTTTATGTAACGTTACAAATTAAGTTTTCCTGAACAAAATCTATTTGCTTTGAGTTGGATTTTTTTTTTAAATTTTCATTACCAAGATCAGTAATAGGTGATGAGGCTCAGAATCTGTTAATTTGACTTACATGACATTTTAAATTAGTTAGACACTCCTTGAAACAGACCTTCAGTATTGTCTTTGGTTATTGAGATGACCTTTACACCTTTCTCTGAGCAATATTATGAACAAAATGCATCACATAATGTGTCCATAATGATATTTTTGTTTCTAGCTGGTAGTTACTATAAGTTTTTGTTATCAAAATAAATGTTTCAGTAGTTTTTGTAATGGAAAGTTTTAGTGCCCCTTTAGATCCTGGAGGAAGTTGAAATCTTTGTAGACTGATAATCTTTGTAGCTGACAGAAGTGATGTTGTAATGCATGAGTTTTCAAGACCACATAGTTCTCTTCTTCAAATTTGATAACATGGAACATCATGAAAACTGTAAATTTTTTTGTTTATACTCCTTTCTTGCAAAAAACTATGCAGGTATTGCAGAATTCAGGCAGACAAGAAACAGTGCACGTGTATTCCCATGTTTGTAATAGAAATTTCTGTAAATCAAAATTTGAAACTAAAATAAATTTAATTTAATATCTGCTTAGAGGTACCAGTTTGAGTAAATGTTATTCTTTTGGCTTGATTGAATTAATAAGGTGATAATTTTCCTTCACAAGATAGTTTATAAGAAATTTGTTTACTAAGCCATGCTGTAGATGTGCTAAAAATTAGTGCATGCTAATGCTAGAAACACCCATAGGAATATATGGGTGTCCCTAGCATTAGCGCGCAAAAGATAGCACGCCTACAGCGCAGCATACTTAACAGGGCCCTTAGCATTGTAATCTGCCAGTGAGTGACTTGTGAGGGAGTCTATAAGATGCTAGCTACTGTTCCCTCTTAATGACACTCCTTTACAGTGTAACTCAGTCCCACCTTGGGGAAGTAACATGGGAGGGGTGAAGCCAGAAGGGCATGGTCCAGGAGGTATGAAATCTCAGGGTCCAATTAGGTTAAAGATGCCTAGATGGAAGCAGCAACGCCCAGCTGCATATGTGTCTACCAAATATACTTGAACTGGAACCAACTGCCAGTTAATGCTGGAAATGACATGCATGGTAGGAAATTTTTAAAAATTTGTCACAGCATTTTGGGTGTGTGCGTCAAATCTGAAATTACCGCCAGGGGTTCGCACTAGCCTGACAGTAGTCTTGTTTTAGAGCACACTGCATGCACATAGAGCCTACCACACCTTTGTAAAAGGGCCCCTTTATGTTCTGAGTTAATCAGGGACCAGTCTGAATATCATCCAGTGCCCGGTTACCTTCCGGCACTGGGGTTTAGCCCATGACTTCCAAACAAATTACTGCCAAAGACTGAATATTGGCCCCTAAAAGATTATAGAAACAGTGTTACATCCCACTCTTTCTTCCACAGGAAGCCAGTGAAGTTCATTCAATAGTGGAGTACTGTTTGGTAATAATACATGGTAGGGTATCATTTAAAAGTATGGGAATGCTTTCCGAAGTGTATTATAAAACCTAGAGCTAAAATCTAAGGAAGTCATTTAAAAAAGCTTGTGTGGCATTTACACGTGTAAATACCTTACACTTGGAGGGTAGGACATGACGACAGTGTGAGGTTCACATGAATGCCTATGAAGTTTTTCTTCTTTGTAATTTTGATTGTTCTAGTTCATTTTTCTTCCTTTGTCCTGGAAAAGAAAGGAATGTTGGTGTCCTTGGTGAACCTTTCATAAAATATTGGGGAAATTGTGCACATCCCAATTGCTCAACCCAATTTCTCCCCCCCCCCCCCCCCCCCCCCCACCACCCGCTCCTCTTGCAAGCAGCCTGGATGAGCAAGGCCTCACTTGAGGCCTGCTATTGCCGCCCAGGCTGACATCAGAGGGGGGAGCAGCTAATACCCCCCACCAAACACTCATGTTAAATTCTGGCTCTAGACTGACCCGTTGTCCCTGTCGGCTAACAGTATTTTCAATATATTCAATCAATCAGTGTTAATGTCCCCATAAAATTAGTGAAATTAGGATTTAGTTTTGGGGAGGAAGAGATTGGCTTCTTTTACAAAGCCATTCTAGCAATTCCTGCACAGCAAATGAAAGGAAGCCCATTCAATTCTTATGGGCTTCCTCACATTTACCACGTGGGAATCGCTAACTCAGCTTTGTAAAAGAAGCTCTAAGTCAGAGTCACAATATAGCCATTTTAGTTCTCAATCAAGAAATGAATATGGAGAAATAGGAAAAGCAAGGTTGCAAACAAATGATCAATAAAACACAGTACACAGAAAATGAAGACAGTTAAGGATTGCAATGCCCATCTAGCCAGGCTATTCCTCATGGACTATCCGTTTTTACTGCAGCTACTGTAACAACTGCACAGATCTTCATTTTCTTCTTTTGTAGAGTCACCTTTTTCTGCAAAAAAAATGACTTTTGCTTTTCAAAAAGACACTTGCATGAATGGTAATGAGAAGTAACTAAACATAGCATGTATATATCTGTGTTTGGTACCATATGTCAGTGTTTGTTTCTCTGGGGTATGCAATGCTTCAAATATTTTATATAAATATGCTGCTGATTTATTTTACATTTATTTATTGAATATTTCTTTCCTATAAAGGTAAGCAACCGAGGGGAAGCGCATTTAGAACTGAATGCGTTTAGGAGAAAGCATGACTGTGCTCTGGTAATATCTGGAGACTCTCTGGAGGTAATGCCTTGATTTTATAGAAAAAAATAACAGTTTAAGAACATAGATTTCTATGATGCTCTTTGCACACATGACAAGTACAGCTGTTAAAGCAGACTTACAGTACTTCTCTAATATTGGTGAGCTGTGTAAGTATTGGTTTTGAATCTGTCCATCTGCAGGAATTTAAAAGGTAAGGGTAAAAGGTCATGAACTTGATATACCGCCTTTCTGTGATACAACCAAAGCGGTTTACATATTTAGTGCATGAGATTTTGTTCAGAAGCAAATGTTTATCAGAGCAGAACCACCCTGTCACAATGTATATGGTATCTCGTACACCATCACTAGCGCTTACTACCAAGTACCATTTACTTGCAGTATTATTATATACAGGAACACAGATTATAATATCATTTATTTATTATCTGTGGGGCTGGCTTGAACTCAGGGATCCGGTCTTCCTTTCCCTAAGTCAGCTGGGGATGTAAAGGAAGTGGTATTCATAGCCCCCAGGTGATGGGAGCCCTAGTTATCAAACAGTGGCCTGATTCAGAGCCTAAAGATTGCAGGGTTCCTGAAGAAGTTCTTGTGCGTAGCACTGTTGCTGCAGTGATGAGACTATTTTACAAAGCTGCACTAATGTTTTTAGCTCGTGGTAAAAATCAGCCCATTATGGGTGTCTCAGCATTTACCACCAGATAAAAATGCTAGCGCAGCTTTGTAAAAGGCTCCCTAAGTCAAATATTATGAGGGGATATAGAATTGGGGGGAAATTACTGGACAACTGCAAATGAAGTGTCATTTTGCCAAAGCTGGAAACTCAAGGCAAAATGAGGAAACTGCAAGGCCTATTTAACTTTGTCATCCTATTGCACCTTAGGAGGGGGAGACACCAGCCTTCGCAGATAAACTCCTTGGCTGGAATAAGAGAGACAATCAGACTTAGTTGAGGCACAACCAAGTAAAATCTTTATTGGTATTTCTCTAAGTCAGTACAAAAAGAATTGTTCCCTCTGGATCAGAGTTGGCACTCAAGCCAGCAAGATGTTCAGGCTGAGCTACAAGGCTGCTCAGCTTGGCTTTCGCATTCTGCACTTTTATACCGTTATACGTGTCATTTCTCCTAAAACACGTGATTTCTTCTTATTCTAACTTATAACAATAAGGATATTTCCATATCATCATGCTGATCAATCCATAGACTGGTGGGTTGTGTCCATCTACCAGCAGGTGGAGATAGAGAGCAATCCTTTTGCCTCCCTATATGTGGTCATGTGCTGCCAGAAACTCCTCAGTATGTTCTCTATCTCAGCAGGTGGTGGTCACACACAGCAGCAGCTCTGGCTAGGTCTCTAAGCCTAATTTTTAGGTTTTGTTGAGTACCTGGGGTTGAGGGCTCTTCTTGAGCAAGTGCAAACCTGGTGGTGCCAGTTCCCTCCTTTTCTCCCCCCTCCCGCTGGCTCAGTTGAAAAAAAAAATTTTTTTGGACGTCCTTAAGGGCGTTTATTTCAACGTTTATTGCAGCTGCTCACTGGGACACCAGTTCGTTACAGCTCGGAGCGAGAAGCAGGTAATTTTACCTTTTTATAGCAGGCAGGGGGTTCGCTGTTCGGTCTCCACGTGGCTTATGGCGTCGGAGGGCGAGGGCGCGAGGATTCGCTCCCCAGACCGCGTGGATGCGTCTAGCGGGGATGCGGGGATTTCAAAACCTGAATCGCCTTTGTTAAGCATCAGTTTGGAGTCCGGTCAGTGTCCCAGTTCTTTCTCCGGTGCGGCGGTTTTTCCCGCCATAAGCGCCCATCCCCCGCTGCTCGCCCACTCCATGTTGGCCAGCCACTCTGCTCGGACGCCTTCTTCTTGGGCCGCCCTCGAGCTGGGAGACGTTAATACTATGGTCGCCCTTGATTCGGGCGACGGTAAGAAAGCGGCCAAAGTTAAGCGCCGTTGTTCCCGCGCGGCTCCTTCTCGGAGTTTTGCGCCGGACGCCATTTTGGATGTGCAGCAGGTTTTCCCCCGCTCCTGCGAGCGCCGGTTGAGGGTGCGTCTAGGGCCGTGGCCCAAGATGCAGAAGTGCACAGTTCGGGGGGCTTCTCCCCTGAGTTCATTTTGCTGCTGCATCAGGCTTTTCTTATGCAAAACGCTGCCCCTGCCCCCCTGTCTGATAAAGGGGTTGAGGCCTCCGGAAGCAAACGCCCTCGGGTGGATTTCCAGGCCCTAGAGGACTCTGTCTCCTCTGATGTAGATGAGGGCAGCGTATCGGAGTTCTCCCAACGGTCCTTTGGGGATTCCTTGGAGGAGACGGATTCCCGCTCGGATGGAGCGGATGACCCCTCTGCAGCGCGGATCTTTCGCTCAGAGGATTTGCCCAACCTGTTAGTGCAGGCCATGAGCATTTTGAAGATTTCCTCTCCGGAGGACGTCTCTCCCTCAGCCTCTGTTGGCTCCGCCATTATGCTGGGGAAGAAGTGCCCACCTAGAACCTTCCACGTGCATGATGCCATGCACACCTTGATTTCGGCTCAATGGGATGTCCCGGAAGCGAGCCTCAAAGTGGTTAGGGCTATGTCCCGCCTCTATCCTCTGCCTGAAAGTGAACGGGAGGCCTTTCTTTGGCCTACCGTGGATTCTTTAATCACTGCGGTGACTAAGAAAACGGTGTTGCCGGTGGAAGGTGGCACGGCCCTAAAGGACGCCCAAGATAGAAGATTGGAGGCGGCCTTAAGGTTGTCCTTCGAGGCGGCTGCTTTAAGTTTGCAGGCCTCAGTTTGCGGCTCCTATGTGGCTAGGGCGTGCCTGACGATTGTACAGTGGGCTTCCCCCTTGGATCCTTCCTTGAGGGCTGATTGGCCGGCCCTGGAATCGGGCTTGGCTTATTTGGCAGACTTGCTGTATGATGTCTTGAGAGCCTCAGCTAAAGATATGGCTTAGACAGTCTCTGCACGGCGTTGGCTTTGGCTGAAGCATTGGTCTGCTGACCACGCCTCTAAGTCTCGCCTGGCTAAGTTGCCTTTTAAAGGCAAGCTGCTCTTTGGGGTCGAGCTGGACAAAATTGTGACCGATCTTGGCACATCTAAGGGCAAGAGGTTACCAGAGGACAGGGCTCGGGCCAGTGGTGCTCGCCCCAGTTCCTCCAAAGGACGGTTTCAGGAAGCCCGTCGGTATCGCCCGGGCAAGTTGGGCTCCTCTGCCCCCTCTTCCTTCAAGAGGAACTTCTCCCCCAAGCAGCATTCCTTTCGCAGAGACCGCCGTTCCGGAGGTGCGTCCTCTGGTCCTCCCCCAGGGTCTCGTACCCAATGACGGGGCCCTGGTCCATGGCCCAGTGCAGATTGGAGGACGCCTGTCCTCGTTTCTGGGCGAGTGGACCAGGGTAACTTCAGACGCTTGGGTGCTGGAAGTCATCAGAGACGGCTACAAGCTAGAGTTCTGCCGACCCTTAGGAGACGGGTTTGTGCACTCTCCCTGCAAGTCTCCGGTCAAAGCTGTGGCAGTGCAGCAGACTTTGGACAATCTGATCCGCCTGGGTGCGGTCGTTCCGGTGCCAGAAGATCAGCTTGGCAAGGGACGTTACTCCATTTACTTTGTGGTACCAAAGAAAGGAGGTTCTGTACGGCCTATCCTCGACCTCAAAGGGGTCAATCGGGCCTTGAAAGTTTGGCGCTTCCGAATGGAGACTCTCCGCTCTGTTATAGCGGCAGTGAAGGCAGGGGAGTTCCTGGCATCCTTGGACATCAAGGAAGCTTACTTGCACATTCCCATCTGGCCTCCTCATCAACGCTTTCTGCGTTTTGCAGTCCTGGGCCGACACTTCCAGTTCAGAGCCCTCCCGTTCGGGTTGGCTACTGCTCCGCGGACCTTCTCCAAAGTAATGGTGGTCATTGCGGCCTTCCTACGAAAGGAAGGAGTACAAGTCCATCCTTATCTGGACGACTGGTTGATCCGAGCCCACTCTTATGCAGAGTGCGGCAAAGCTGTAGACCGGGTGATTGCTCTTTTGAGCTCCCTGGGGTGGATCATCAACTGGGAGAAAAGCCAGCTGCACCCGACTCAGTCCCTGGAGTATCTGGGAGTTCGTTTCGACACCCAAGTGGGCAGAGTGTTCCTGCCGAACAATCGGATTGTCAAGCTTCAGGCTCAGGTGGACCAGTTCCTAGTAGCCTCTCCTGTTCGGGCTTGGGACTATGTGCAGCTGTTGGGCTCTATGACAGCCACGATGGAAGTAGTGCCCTGGGCCAGGGCTCATATGAGACCACTCCAACACTCTCTGCTGCAGCGCTGGACTCCAGTGTCGGAGGATTATGCTGTGCGCCTTCCCTTGGACCCAGCGGTGCGCAAGGCGCTGAGCTGGTGGCTGAGGACAGACAAGTTGTCCGCAGGGATGCCTCTTGTGACCCCGGAGTGGGTTGTCATCACGACAGACGCCTCTTTGACGGGCTGGGGAGCCCACTGCTTGGGAAGGACAGCGCAGGGGCTCTGGTCTCCTGCAGAGGCAAAGTGGTCTATCAACCTCCTGGAACTCAGAGCCATTCGGTTGGCGCTTTTGGAGTTTCTCCCGGTACTGGCGTTGAAGCCAGTACGGGTCCTGTCGGACAATGCCACGGCTGTGGCCTATGTCAATCGCCAGGGAGGTACCAAGAGTGCCCCTCTAGCCAAGGAGGCCATGAATCTATGCCAGTGGGCAGAAGCGAACCTGGAACAGCTGTCGGCGGCCCACATTGCCGGAGTCATGAATGTCAAGGCGGACTTTCTCAGTCGCCATACCTTGGATCCCGGAGAGTGGCAGTTATCGGCTCAGGCGTTCTTGGACATCATGAAGCACTGGGGCCAGCCAAGCCTAGATCTGATGGCGTCATCGGCCAATTGCCAAGTGCCGCGCTTTTTCAGCAGAGGACGGGACCCTCGATCTCTGGGAGTAGATGCTCTTCTCCAACAGTGGCCGACACAGGAGCTTCTCTATGTGTTCCCGCCCTGGCCCATGTTGGGCAGGGTGCTAAACCGGGTGGCAAAGCATCCGGGCCGGGTAATCCTGGTGGGTCCGGACTGGCCCAGACGTCCCTGATATGCGGACTTGATCAGGCTCTCAGTGGACTGCCCTCTGCGGCTGCCAGCGGAGCAGGGCCTGTTGCATCAGGGTCCCGTGGTGATGGAGGATCCCTCCCCCTTTGGTCTTACGGCCTGGCTATTGAGCAGCAGCGTCTGAGGAAGAAGGGCTTCTCAGACAAGGTCATCGCCACTATGCTGAGAGCGAGGAAGCGCTCTACTTCTACTGCTTACGCCAGGGTTTGGCGTACATTTGCATCGTGGTGTGAGGCAGGCTCCCTTTCTCCCTTCACTGCTCCAATTTCTTCAGTGTTGGCGTTCCTGCAAGAAGGTCTGGAGAAAGGCCTGTCGCTCAGTTCCCTTAAAGTCCAGGTACTACTACTACTACTTAACATTTCTATAGCGCTGCTAGGGTTACGCAGCGCTGTACAATTTAACATAAAAGGACAGGCCCTGCTCAAAGAGCTTACAATCTAAAGGACAAGTGAGTAGACGATACGAGGGGGGCAGTCAATTTGGGGCAGTCCAGGTATCCTGGAGGTAAGAGTTAGGTGCCGAAGGCAGCATTGAAGAGGTGGGTTTTAAGCAGAGACTTGAAGATGGGCAGGGAGGGGGCTTGACGTAGGGGCTCAGGAAGGTTGTTCCAGGCATAGGGTGAGGCGAGGCAGAATGGGCGGAGCCTGGAGTTGGCAGTGGTGGAGAAGGATACTGAGAGGAGGGATTTGTCCTGTGAACGGAGGTTTCGGGTGGGAACATAAGGGGAGATGAGGGTAGAGAGGTAGTGAGGGGCAGCAGATTGAGTACATTTGTAGGTAAGAAGGAGGAGCTTGAACTGAATGCGGTAACGGATTGGAAGCCAGTGAAGTGACCTGAGAAGAGGGGTGATATGAGTATATCGGTTCTGGCGGAATATAAGACGTGCAGCAGAGTTCTGAACAGATTGAAGGGGGGATAGATGGCTAAGTGGGAGTCCGGTGAGGAGTAAGTTGCAGTAGTCAAGTCTGGAGGTAATGAGAGCGTGGACGAGAGTTCGGGTGGTGTGTTCCGAGAGGAAAGGGCGAATTTTGCTGATGTTGAAGAGGAAGAGGTAGCAGCTCTGGCTTGCTTCAGGGGTCGCCTGAAGGGTGCTTCCCTGGCTTCGCAGCCAGATGTGGTGCACTTTCTCAAGGGAGTTAATCACCTGCGCCCTCCTCTGCACTCAGTGGTACCTGCGTGAAATCTCAATCTGGTGCTAAGAGCCTTGCTGAAGCCGCCTTTTGAACCCTTGTCGGGGGCATCTCTGAAAGACCTGACGTTGAAAGCAGTCTTTTTGGTGGCTATCACTTCAGCCAGACGAGTTTCAGAGCTCCAGGCGCTATCATGTCAAGAGCCCTTTCTGCAGTTCACTGAGGCAGGAGTGTCTATTCGCACAGTGCCTTTCTTCCTGCCCAAGATTGTTTCTCGCTTCCATGTGAACCGCAGCTCTGTCTCCCATCCTTTCGTAGGGAGGACTACCCAGAGGAGTACTCTGCTCTCAAATATCTAGATGTGAGACGAGTCATCATCAGATACTTGGAAGTGACCAATGATTTCCGGAAGTCGGATCATCTGTTTGTCCTGTTTGCAGGTCCTCGTAAGGGTCTGCAGGCTGCTAAGCCTACAGTGGCAAGATGGGTCAAGGAAGCCATTGCAGCGGCTTATGTGGCCGGAGGGAAGGTGCCGCCTATCCGGCTGAAGGCTCACTCCACTAGAGCTCAGGCGGCCTCGATGGCGGAGGCCGGGTCCATCTCCTTGGAAGAGATTTGCAAGGCGGCAACTTGAGCATCGGCTCATACCTTCTCCAGGCATTACCGCTTGACTGTGGCTGCTTGGGCGGAGGCCCGGTTTGGAGCTTCAGTGTTGCGGTCAGGGATTCCTATGTCCCGCCCTGGGTGAGTACTGCTTCGGTACATCCCACCAGTCTATGGATTGATCAGCATGATGATATGGAAGGTAAAATTATGTATCGTACCTGATAATTTTCTTTCCATTAATCATAGCTGATCAATCCATAGCCCCTCCCAGATATCTGTACTGTTTTTATCCTGGTTGCATTTCAGGTTCAAGTTTAGTCTTCAGTTCCTGTTCAGGAGGACTTCGTGTTCAAGTTTTTTCAATTGGATTCTTCAGGAGTTGAGACGATTTTGTGTTACAGTGAGCTGCTGCATTCCTCGCCCCTCCGTTTTACGGGGCTGGATTGAGACCTAAATTCTGCCGGCGCTCCCTCCCGCTTCGTGCGGCTGTAGGGCAGCTTTGTACCCCTCCCGCTTCGGCGGTGTTAGGGTCAGTCAGCTCCTCCCACGGTTGCGGTTGCAGGATAAGCCAGATCCCCCCGCATCGGCGGGGTGGTGTCCCTCCCCCGCTCCGTGGGGATGAGCTGGACGGATTCCCCTCCCCCACTTGTGTGGGGATGAGCTGGGTTAATTCCCCTCCCCCGTTTCGGCGGTGGTGAGCTGGGCAGAGTGTCCCTTTGTGGGTGTAATTCTCTAAGTGCTGAGTCCTGCGGATGGAGCTTTGATATCGACATACTGAGGAGTTTCCGGCAGCACATGACCACATATAGGGAGGCAAAAGGATTGCTCTCTATCTCCACCTGCTGGTAGATGGACACAACCCACCAGTCTATGGATTGATCAGCTATGATTAATGGAAAGAAAATTATCAGGTATGATACATAATTTTACCTTCCTGTTCCTGTTTTCTTACCAACTTCTCCTGCTCCAATCACATGCACACTATGTGCTCTTTGGCCATTTCCTTATCTCATACACATGATCCCCACTGTTCCCCAGCAATAGCAAGCAAGTTGCATGAAACACCTGGCTTCTATTTTCCCTAAACACATATTTGTGGAGGAACATCTCCTTCTTTGGAAGGTCCTCAGTCTTACCAATTTTTGTCTGCCATACATGGGCCACATAGCTTCAGTTCCTTATGAGTTTCTCCTTGACATGTGATTTACCAGAAGTGCATAACAATATTTGCTTTTTACTGATAATCAAGGCTCATTCACTCTGTATACTGGCCACAATAGAGAGAAACAAAACTTATGCTGATGACAGCAGTTCTGAGTGCTTGCAGGCTAAGCAGAGGAAGGAATATACGTCTCCCTTTTGAAAGGCCAAGAAGAACCGCGGCCTTTCACACCAAGAAAGTGAGGGACTGGGTTCTTCAGAGACTTACGTACTAAGTGTCAGAGAATAAAAGAGCAAAGATAAAAAAACGATATATAAAAAATTGTGACTAGAAAAAAGGTATGGCTAGGAGAAGTAGGTATTACACAGAGGTAGTGTTAAGCAGAGGAATCATTTCATGAGGAATGGAGGGACCATTGACTGTTAGAACCTTAGTAGCATATCTTTTGCAACATGATACAATACATGAGACACCACAACAGAATAAGAGCAATACAGAGAAAACCAAATACTAAGTACAGGAAGAAGAAAAGTAGGAAAAGACCGTAATTGTAAAAGTTACACAGCTAGAAAGCTGTCCAGTCAGTGTCACTTAAAAAATTTTGTTGCAGTGATAGGCAGACAGTCCTGATGACAGAGGAGTCTGCAGTGGCCAATCTTGGTTCTGGTATTGTGAAGTAATGGAGACTGGTGTTGGCAGTGTTCACACAGTCAGGGTTCAAATGATTTAATGTGATTCTTCCTCAGGAAGGCTTCAACTAATACAAAATGATAGTTCTTTGAACCTGCAACATAACTCAAAACAATAAATCAATTAAACAGATCATAGCAAAGAAGGCCTCGGAGTTATTTAGGCCTCAGATTATAAATGTCAGCATAGTTTCCAGCAAGTATAACAATCCACTTAATGGCTGTCCAATTCCTTAACAAAATGCCATTAACTCAATGCTGTTTTCAGATTTTATTCGTTATGCAGTTCTTTATTCTTTATGTAGTTATATTTAATTCAGAATAAAATCAATTGCTATTCTTGTCTTACCCAAAAGAGTATATCATAAGTCATATACATAAGTCTGTGTGCTTTGAAAATGAGCCTCTTTATGTTGTATTAAGGAGAAGAAATTTTGAAAAGAATAACTTTCTAAATGAGTTCATAATGGGGAAGGATGCCACAGTGAATTCCATCCTGATTATTAAACTTGCACTGATGGAGTGGTGTATTATTTTATGTTAAGTAATCAGTCATTGTCTATTGTATTTGATTTATTGTATGTCTGCTTCTGTTTTTGTTAAAGTATAATGCATGAATCAAAAGTAATTTTGTGAAATTTTAATTTTACTTTTTATTTCTAGCTGTGTCCTTTAAACAAGCAATTTAATAAAGCTATGTTTTCACGTTTTTAAAGTACCGGATCATCTTCTCTAAAGGGGCTATGGCATTTGTATTGGAGTTAGAAATACTAACAGAGATCTGAGACTGATTCGGGTTCTTCTCTAAACTATGGTTTTTTCTATGGTTAGATACATTCTAGAAATAGCATATGGAGGAAAAGTGCCATTGCATGATGTAGGTAGTTAAAGAGTTGATATACAAAAACTGTCTGAACAAGAAAGATAACCAGGTAAATTTTCTCCGCTAGTTTTGCATCTGTATATATTCTTAAATCTACCCACTCAGAATTTTAGTGGGTGAATTTAGGCCTGCCATTTATGGGACCCTTTTAATAAGCTGTGGTAGGCTCTACGTGCATGCAGTACGCACCAAAATGAGACTAGCACCAGGCCAGTGCGCCCTCCTTGTGGTAATTTCAGATTTGGCGCACATCCATAACGCCTGGATGAATTATTTATTTCCTCCTGCACGCACCAGTTCCAGCGGTAATCAGCACTTGGGCGCGCACCAACTGGTCACCGTGCATGTAGCGCATGATCCTTTGCCGCTAGATCAATGGGTGGCGTTAAGAGCTCAGGCCGGTTTTGGGCGCGCACTGGTTTAATTTTTACCACAGGCCTTTTTCCCATCCCATTAAAAAAAAAAAAAAAAACATTTTTTTGTAGATGTGGTAAAAATTGACCTGGCACTCACCCAATACACATGCCTACACTACTGCAAGCCACTTTTTACTGCGGCTTAGTTAAAGGACCCCTGTGTTACCAGGTTTACCCAGCTGAATCTGGCCAAATTAATGCTGAATATTGCACTGACTGGATAATTTTGAAAGCCTGTTCCAAGAAAGCATCTAGTCCTAACCTTGTTTTTACACAACTAAATTTGTGTGGCATATGATCTTAAACACAGTAGCCAGCTAAAGGAGACAAAATTTAAATGGATTTAGCTGACTTTAGTTGAGTACATTTTTTGCCTGTTGACCTGACTATAAGAGCTACTGTACTGGGTCAGACCAAAGGTCCATCAAGCCCAGTTTCTGGTTTCAAAAAATGGCCTATCCAGGTCACATAAGCACCTGGCAAGATCCAAAGAAGTAGCATGATTCTATGCTGTTTACCTCCTTCCTTCTAAAAAACAAAATGGGATATCTTCAAAGTTGATACATTCAATTATTAAGTACTATAAATTTTTATACATTGAGACAATATACAGTGGGGGAAATAAGTATTTGATCCCTTGCTGATTTTGTAAGTTTGCCCACTGACAAAGACATGAGCAGCCCATAATTGAAGGGTAGGTTATTGGTAACAGTGAGAGATAGCACATCACAAATTAAATCCGGAAAATCACATTGTGGAAAGTATATGAATTTATTTGCATTCTGCAGAGGGAAATAAGTATTTGATCCCCCACCAACCAGTAAGAGATCTGGCCCCTACAGACCAGGTAGATGCTCCAAATCAACTCGTTACCTGCATGACAGACAGCTGTCGGCAATGGTCACCTGTATGAAAGACACCTGTCCACAGACTCAGTGAATCAGTCAGACTCTAACCTCTACAAAATGGCCAAGAGCAAGGAGCTGTCTAAGGATGTCAGGGACAAGATCATACACCTGCACAAGGCTGGAATGGGCTACAAAACCATCAGTAAGACGCTGGGCGAGAAGGAGACAACTGTTGGTGCCATAGTAAGAAAATGGAAGAAGTACAAAATGACTGTCAATCGACAAAGATCTGGGGCTCCACGCAAAATCTCACCTCGTGGGGTATCCTTGATCATGAGGAAGGTTAGAAATCAGCCTACAACTACAAGGGGGGAACTTGTCAATGATCTCAAGGCAGCTGGGACCACTGTCACCACGAAAACCATTGGTAACACATTACGACATAACGGATTGCAATCCTGCAGTGCCCGCAAGGTCCCCCTGCTCCGGAAGGCACATGTGACGGCCCGTCTGAAGTTTGCCAGTGAACACCTGGATGATGCCGAGAGTGATTGGGAGAAGGTGCTGTGGTCAGATGAGACAAAAATTGAGCTCTTTGGCATGAACTCAACTCGCCGTGTTTGGAGGAAGAGAAATGCTGCCTATGACCCAAAGAACACCGTCCCCACTGTCAAGCATGGAGGTGGAAATGTTATGTTATGGGGGTGTTTCTCTGCTAAGGGCACAGGACTACTTCACCGCATCAATGGGAGAATGGATGGGGCCATGTACCGTACAATTCTGAGTGACAACCTCCTTCCCTCCGCCAGGGCCTTAAAAATGGGTCGTGGCTGGGTCTTCCAGCACGACAATGACCCAAAACATACAGCCAAGGCAACAAAGGAGTGGCTCAGGAAGAAGCACATTAGGGTCATGGAGTGGCCTAGCCAGTCACCAGACCTTAATCCCATTGAAAACTTATGGAGGGAGCTGAAGCTGCGAGTTGCCAAGCGACAGCCCAGAACTCTTAATGATTTAGAGATGATCTGCAAAGAGGAGTGGACCAAAATTCCTCCTGACATGTGTGCAAACCTCATCATCAACTACAGAAGACGTCTGACTGCTGTGCTTGCCAACAAGGGTTTTGCCACCAAGTATTAGGTCTTGTTTGCCAGAGGGATTAAATACTTATTTCCCTCTGCAGAATGCAAATAAATTCATATACTTTCCACAATGTGATTTTCCGGATTTAATTTGTGATGTGCTATCTCTCACTGTTACCAATAACCTACCCTTCAATTATGGGCTGCTCATGTCTTTGTCAGTGGGCAAACTTACAAAATCAGCAAGGGATCAAATACTTATTTCCCCCACTGTATATTAAGGATTTTTTTTCTTGAGCAGGGATGATACATACAGAATTGAAAGCTAAATGCTTCATTGTTTCATTTGAGCTCAGCATTTTCTCTTTCTGTGTTTTTAGTAGGAAGGAGGCACTTTTGTATGAACAAGTGAATTTTTGAAATGTTTTTTGATTACATTTAAATTAAGTTTTGAATAATAACACTGATATTGTTTAGCTGTTTTTTTCTTGCGGTTTAATGTAATACATTAGCATACTGGAAAATGTGGCTTTTAAAACCTGAAGCAAACCAACCAGTTTTTAAGTTGCTGATCCTTTAGAATGTCAAGTAAATTGTATTCTTGTATGTTTGGGTTTTTTTTCCCCTTTCTCTCACAGGTTTGCTTGAAGTATTATGAACATGAGTTTGTAGAGCTTGCATGTCAGTGCCCTGCTGTGGTTTGCTGTCGATGTTCACCTACTCAGAAAGCTCACATTGTGAAACTGTTGCAGCAGCACACAGGAAAACGCACATGTGCTATTGGTGAGCAACTTGTATTGTCAATTAAGCCTGAGAATTTTGATTCCACTAACAAACTTGAGAAATTTAGCCAGTGGATGGCAACAGTGAGATATTCTAGGCAAATACTATTATTGAGACAACTGATTCTAGGGGGGGGGGGGTTAAATTGTTAATTTAAGTGTGTACTAATTGAGTGCTTTGGAACGGTACTAAAATCTGTTTATACGTTTTTAAGTGGATCATATTTTTCACATACTATTATTATTAAAAAATGTAGAATTGGCAGAAGTGCTGGTTGAATGGGAGCTTGAGAACCCCCGATATTGAGACATTTTGCACTGTGTGCAGAGAAGAGTAATTTATATTGTGTTTTAGCCCTCTCAATGATTCTGAAAACTTGACTTTTATGAAAATTGGTATTCAGCCCATCTCATCATTCCAACAATAGCAGTCTCTTACTGTCTGACAGGGCAAGACTGACCACTATGCATCTGCCTGGGGCAGCATGATGCAGCAGTCAGTGTTATGAAGGACATCGCTGCTGGCACATTGCATTCAGCATGCGTGAATTCTCAAACTCGCAGGGTCCTGCTTTTCTGAACTTCTGTTGGAAGGTGCAGGACCCTGTGGGCCTTAAGCATATGTGGGTGTTCAGTGCTCCACACTGGCTACAAAGTCTTCCATAGGCACAGTGCCATGTCAGTGCTGTCCCAGAGGGGGTAAAGAAGGGCCGAGAAGCCACTGAACACTTCAGGGCAGGGAGGAGTGAATGAGAGATATGCTGGACACAATTGGGTGGGGGGAGGAGTAGAGAAGGAGAGATTTGTTAAAAGCCACAGGAGGGAGTAGGGAAAAGATACTGGACTATGGGGTGGGGGTGAGCATATGCTGGATGTGAATTGGAAGGGGTCTTGAGCCACTCTTGAGTGGGGGAGTGCACATTTGAAAGTTTGCCTAGCATGTCAAATACCAATGGTCTGGCTGTGCTATCTCAAATTTACGTATCCTCTCTTAATGCTCATATCCACTATATTCTAGCCTCTCATTTGCAGCAGTTTCTTTTTCTGTTCCCCTCCCTTTTTCACACTATACTCTCCCTTTCTCTTCTCCATAGCCACCATGTCTCAAACCCTCTCCCAACCCTCAGTAGTCACTCTCTTCCTTAATTGATCCCACAACAACAGCACTCACAAGCCCACTTCATTCCCAGAAGTCACTCTTAATGCCTATTTCCTTTTCACCCTGACACTCGCAGTTTCTCTTGTACCCTCTTTCTAGCCAGAAACTTCAGCATCACAAAGCAAAGACAGTACCTTTTCCTCCTTGGCCCTTCGTGGGCAAAGGTAAATGCCTCCTTCCATTATTTCCCATATCCAAAATCAGAGCCTACTCCCCCAAGGCCCTGTGCATGTTGTTGATGCCAGCACCTGTCTCCTTCTCCATGGCCAAAAACTCTGCCTTAGCTTTCTTTTTTTTCTCATTATGAAATTGGAGGAAGCTGCATTCAGATGTTCAAAAAGCCAGAGGTTTCTGACCCCTGATTTAGCATCAGCAGATCACTGGAGGGGAGGGAGAGAGGATTATAATATTGGATCCACCACAAGAATGAGTGATTTTTTTAGTAAGGTTTTGTTGTTGTTGTTGTATCCAGAACACCCAGATTCCCTATCAGCAGTGTTTTATTAAGCTTTTCCCAGTTATAACCGACAGTTGGAAAGCTGACTGTCGCCTAGGAGTGCATGTTTCAGTGTGGAGTATCCTTAAAGTATACTATTGAAACAGGATATTTAGGAAATCCCGATATAGAGGTTTCAATAATGGTGAAAGAGAGCCAGGAGTGTTTTTAATGGGAGAACAAAGAAAAGGATGCAAGTTATCACTATCAGCTTGTAGATGCTAGGAAAAAACAGCATTTGAAGTATCTATAAACAAATACTAGAAGCCTAAAAAATAAGATGGGAGAGTTGGAGTATATAGCACTAAATGAAGAGTAGTTATAATAGGCATCTCAGAGACCTGGTGGAAGGAGGACAATTAATGGGATACTGTGTTAGGGTATAAATGTTATCACAATGAAATTATAGAGAGGATCAAATTGGAGGGGGGGTTGCGCTATATGTTAAAGAGGAAATTGAGTCAAACAGAATTAATATTCTACATGAAATAGATAGCAGTTTGGAATCCTTGTGGATAGAAATTACATGTGTGAAGGGAAAGAGTATACAGGTAGGGCTGTACTACCGTCCGCCGGGACAGAACAGAAGAAATGTTTACAGAAATTAGGAAAGCTGGCAAATCAGGCAACATTATAATACTGGGTGATTTCAGTTACCCCCAATATTGACTGGATAAATGCTACATTAGGGAGTGCTAGGGAGGAAAGATTCTTAGATGTAATGAATGACTTCTTCTTGGAGCATGGTATAAGAGGTAACGGTGTTAGATCTGTTGGGAAAATAAGATCATAATTTGGGCTGATATCTGCAGTGAAGTCACTAAAGAAATCTGTAGCAGCATTTAATTTTTGAAAGGGCAACTGTGACAAAATAAAGAAAATGGTTAAAAAGAAGCTAAAAGCATCAGCTTGCAAAACTTAGGGCTTTAAATTGGACTTGGACATTGTTTAAAAATACCATCGTGAAAGCCCAGACCAGATGTATTCCACATATTAACAAAGGTGAAAAGAAGGGCAAATGACAGCCAGCATGGTTAAATGGTGAAGTGAAAGAGGCTATTGGAGCCAAAAGAGCACCTTTCAAAGAATGGAAAAATGATCTGAATGAAGAAAATGAGAAACAACAAAAGCAGTGTCAAGCTAGATGCAAAGCATTGATCATGAAGGCTAAAAGATAATATGAAGAAAAACAACACAGAGACAAAAACTCATAGTAACAATTTTTTCAGATACATCAGAAGCAGAAAGCCTGTGAGGGAATCTGTGGCACCATTAGGTCATGAAGGAGTAAAGGTCATAGCAGAGAGTTTGAATTAATTATTTGTATCTGTCTTTACAGAAGAAGATATAAGAAATCTACCTGTACCGGAAATGGTTTTCAAGGGTGACGATGTGGAGAAACTGATAGAAATCTCTGTAAACCTAGAAGATGTACTGAGCCAAATAGACAATTTAATGAGTGATAAATCATCTTGACCAGATGGTATACATCCCAGGGTAATGAAAAAACTCAAACACGAAATTACTGATCTGTTCTGTCATTAATCTTTTCTGCAGTACCTGAAGATTGGAGAGTGGCCAATGTAATGCCAATTTTTTAAAAGGGCTCCAGGGATGATCTTGGAAATTTCAGATCGATAAGCCTAACTTCAGTGCCGTGGAAAATAGTGGAAACAGTTATAAAGAATAAAATTATGGAACACATAGACAAACATGGTTTAATGGGACAGAGTCAGCATGGGTTCAGCAAAAGGAAGTCTTGCCTCGCCAATTTCTTTGAAGGCATAAATAAACATGTGGATAAAGGTGAGTCGATTGATGTTTTGTATCTAGATTTTCAGAAAGCTTTTGACAAGTTTTTCATGAGAGAGACTTCTAAGAAAATTAAAAAGTCATAGGATAGGAGGCAGTGTCCTTCTGTGGATTAGATATTGGTTATTGGACAGACAACAGAGGGGTTAAATGGCCATTTACCTCAATGGAGGAGGGTGAATAATGGAATACTGCAGGAATCTGTACTGGTACCGGTGATATTTATCATATTTATAAATTATCTGGAAAATGGAAACACAAGTGAGGTGATTAAATTTACAGATGACACAAACTATTCAAAGTTGTCAAAATGCATGCAGATTGTGAAAAATTAGAGAGAGACCTTAGGAAAGTGAAAGATTGGGCATCCAAATGTCAGATGAAATTTAATGTGGACAAATGCAAAGTGATGTAAATTGGGAAGAATAATCTGAATCATAGTTAACCTGATGCTGGGGTCCATCTCAGAAGTCAGCACTCAAGAAAAAGATCTAGGTGTCATTGTAGACAATATGCTGACATCTTCTGCCTAGTATGTGGTGGCGGCCAAAAAAGGAATTATTAGGAAATGGATGCAAAATAAGACCAAGGTTATTATAATGTCTCTGTATCGCTCTATGGTGCGACCTCACCTTGAGTAATGTGTTCAGTTCTGGTCGGCATATCTCCAAAAAGATATAGCAGAATTAAAAAATGTTCAAAGAAGAGCGACCAAAATGATAACGGAGATAGAACTCCTCTCATATGAGGAAACATTGAAGAGGTTAGGCCTCTTCTGCTTGGAAAAGAGATGGCTGAGGGGGAGATATGATTGAGAAATGAATTGAGAGAAATGAGAGAATTGAATTGAGAGAAATGAATTGAGTTTTTACTCTTTCAATAAGTACAGACTAGGAAACACTCATTTAAATTACATGGAAATATTTTTTAAAATAGGAGGAAATGTTTTTTCACACAAAAGATAGTTAAGCTCTGAAACTCGCTGCCGTGATTACGCAATTAACATCTAGGTTTAAAAAAGGTTTGGACAAGTTCCTCGAGGAAAAGTCCATAGTCTGCTATTGAGATAGAGAGAGCATGGAATGCTGCTACTAGTTGGGTTTCTGCCACTTACTTGTGACTTGGGTTGGGCAGTGCTGGAAACAGCATACTAGGCTAGATGGACCATTGGTCTAACCCAATATGGCTATTCTTAACCAAAAATCTAAAGCCCTAATTTTATTTCTTAAAATGTGTATGAATCCCATAAGGTGGTTTGTAGTTTAATATAATTTATTCTGAAAACATGATTAGATCCTAATCTAAACCCTGAAAAGAGAAAATCTTAACCCCGTTAAATAAATAACTCATAAAGGACATATTTTGATTATTTAACAAAAAGATTCAGTGATAATTATAGTAAAGAGCATATGAATCATTCAGAAACTATTGATACCTCCTTGAGAGACAATAACGTCAAAGAAATATATCCTGCTGCCAAAGTGCTTATGAGTAATTTTGACCTTTTCTTCTATACAGAAGACGTTAGCCCAAGAGCTAACGTCAGGCCTTGTCTCAACATCTCTGTATAAGGTTTAGGTTGAGACTTTGACTTGGCTAATCAAAAACATGAATTCTTTTCTTCAGCCTTTTGATAGTAGATTTACTTAAATGGTTAGAGTCATTGTCTTGCTGCATGTCCCAATTTCGGCTGACCTTTAACTTACAGATGGTGGTCTGACATTCTGTTCTAGAATTTTCTAATATAAAGCAGAATTTATGGTTCCATTAATGATGTCAAGCTGTCCAGTTGCTTCTGATACTGCCATCCCATGCTTGACAGTCAGGATTAGGTTCTTAATTTGGAAGACAGTGTTTGGTTTTTACCAAACAAAACTTTTGTTTTTGTGTCTGGAAAATTTAGTTTTTGACTTATCTGTCTAGAGAACATTATTACAGAAGTCTTATGGTAATCAAGATCCTCTTTGTTAAAGCTGAGGCAAGCAACAGTGTTCTTTTTAGAGAACGGTGATTTCTTCTTAACCATCCTCCCATGAGCATCATTTCCATTCAGTGTTTCCTGTTGATTCACACAACAACCCTTAAATCAGCCACAGTTCACGCATCAACCCTTAAATCAGCCACAGTTCATGCATCAACCTTTAAATCAGCCACAGTTGGAGAGGATTGCAAATCTTTAAATGTTAATGTAGGCACATAAGGGCCCCAGTGTCCAGGAAAGGCATGAAAGCATTGGTCCACATTGGTGCATGGTGCCTGGAGATTGGGGCAACTGCCTCCAAAATCTCATTACTAAGACAATCAGTCATCTCCAAGAACATCTAGGCAATCATATCAGTCATCAAGGTTCCAGTCATCGATACTCCTCAAGTGACCCAGGAGGATCTCATCTCTCCTCCTTCAACTCTTCAGAGAAGGTCTTCCCCTCCGATCTTTCTTCTCCACAATAGAGGAGAAAGTCTTCACCAGAGGACCTCTGCTTCACCAATATTTTTCAGGTGAGTGGCAGTGACCATTCCATTTAAGTTGGAGAAGAGTGAATTGTTTAATGAGTGGAATTCCTGAGGAGAGGTATAGGGATAGAAAAGAGAAGATAGGTAATAAAAAAAAAACTACAGAATGCATTCATTTGTAAGACTGTAAGAGAAGTATGAACTATATGCAACAACAAATAGGGAGCCACTGAACTGACTTCAGGTTATGTTGAGTGTAGGCACCCTGACAGAAGGCATGCAGCTGAGTTTTGAATAGAATGACGTGGAGAGGGATAGTTCAGTGGGAGACCAGCTCAGAGCAAATTGTAAAATCTCAGCAGGAAGTGATAAGAGTGTGAATAATGGTTTTAGTAGTATTTTCAGAAAGGAAGGGATGAATTTGGGTGATATAAAGAAACAGCAGGTTTTACTGTAGCAGTGTGTTAGAAGAATCAGTGATGATGCTGATATCAAGAACTGAGGGGACTGGGAGGATGATGGTGCTATCCATAGAAACAGAGAGTGGGGGAAAAGGGGGGAGGTGTGTTTTAGGTTAATGCAGAATAGTAAATAATACTGTGCATGTATACCTGAGATAATGGAGGGTGAAGTGTCTTGCCAGTGTCACAAGTCACTTTGGCAAGATTTTAACCCTAGATTCTGTGATTCTCACTCATATGGCTCTAAAAACTAGGCAGACACTCCAGATGAGATTAGGACACTAGTAGGCAAGGGAAAGGAATGTGAAAAACACATGGTCAGGTCAAGATGTCTTTAAGATGGAATTGAGAGCTTCTGCAATGGATATTGATGCTCCACAAACTCTCATAGTTGTGGGCGCCATGGGATATGATGAAAAAAGTGAGGTGCAGCAGAGATACTCTGTTTGGTGAAAGGGTCAAAGACTACAGTTTGAGATTTTATACCCTCTTTAACGCTACTTCTGACCCACCCAATTCATCCAGGAAGTATTTTAAGTAGGGTGCCATGGAAACACTTTTGTCCACCCAAAGGATACTATGCCCTGCCCATTGAAACCTGTCAATACCAAGAGGGACCTCAATCTCCGCCCAAAGGGCAGAGGGCCAAAATGTCACAGACAGCTTCTCAGTCAGAACCTGTATTGGGTTTTTGACTGTATCCAGGCAGATTTATCCAGTATGTAAAAGTTTTACGTAATCCATAACCTTGAGCAATTGGGCTCTTGGCAAAGGATAATATAAAATGGTTATTGTGCTTTATGACTTCAATCTGTTTGAAACTGTAGGTATATTTTTCACTAAGAGCACCATGATCAAATTCTCAGCATCAGGTTGTACTTTCCATTCATAGAAACTCTGCTTCATCAGAGTTCAGTGCAGTCAAGCCCTTTTCACCACAGGAAAGAAGACATTGATTTTATTCCAACTATTTCCTGGTCCCAAAGAAAACCGGAAAACTCCATGAAGTCGTAAACCTAAGGGCCTTGAAAAAGTTCCACAAACAAATTCAATACAGTTTCCCTAAGCACCTTAATCCCTTTTCTCCAAACAGGAGACTGGCAGTGCTTTTTACTTCTGAAGCATGCTTGCATCCACACAGAGATAAATCCAGGTGGCCATAAATATCTCAGATTTGTAATAGGGAAACACCAGCTATGGTATTGCATGCTGTTCTTTGGCCTAGTGGCAATACCATGCATATCCACAAAATGGTTATCCATGGTAATGGCCTATTTATTGTATTTTTAAGGTCAATTTATCCCTCCCCATATGGTGATTCACCCCCAATACCTAGGAAGAAATAAATCACCCAAGGCTGCATCAGTTAGGAGTTTAATTAGATACCTTATTTCTTACCAAGTATTTGTACAATTAGCAGATCAGTGATATCTCACTGGGAGTACAGAACATTGCTATACAAGAGTACTGCTATATCTGAGACTCCAAATTATATATAGGCAATCAAACACTTTTATTTATTATTCTCCAAGTATATGTACAATCAATTGCTTATGGGAGTACAGTACTACAGCTACACATAGGTGTTCTCTGTGTCTGAGTCTCTAATGTTTTATTTTAGGGTCTTCATAGGTACATAAGTAATGCCACACTGGGAAAAGACCAAGGGTCCATCGAGCCTAGGCCAAGGGCACCTGGCAAGCTACCCAAACACACAAACATTCTATACATGTTATTTCTGGAATTGTGGATTTTTCCCAAGTCCATTTAGTAGTGGTTTATGGACTCGTCCTTTAGGAAACCGTCTAGCCCCTTTTTAAACTCTGCTAGCTAACCACGTTCTCCGGCAACGAATTCCAGAGTTTAATTATGCGTTGGGTGAAGAAACATTTTCTCCGATTTGTTTTAAAGTTACTACACTGTAGTTTCATCGCATGCCCCCTAGTCCTAGTATTTTTGGAAAGCGTGAACAGACGCTTCACATCCACCTGTTCTACCCCACTCATTATTTTATATACCTCTATCATGTCTCCCCTCAGCCGGCTCTTCTCCAAGCTGAAAAGACCTAGCCTCCTTAGTCTTTCTTCATAGGGAAGTCGTCCCATCCCTGCTATCATTTTAGTCGCCCTTCTCTGCACCTTTTCCAATTCTATATCTTTCTTGAGATGCAGCGACCAGAATTGAACACAATGCTCAAGGTGCGGTTGCACCATGGAGCGATACAACGGCATTATAACATCCTCACACCTGTTTTCCATACCTTTCCTAATAATACCCAACATTCTATTCACTTTCCTAGCCGCAGCAGCACACTGAGCAGAAGGTTTCAGTGTATTATCGACGACGACACCCAGATCCCTTTCTTGGTCCATAACTCCTAACGTGGAACCTTGCATGACGTAGCTATAATTTGGGTTCTTTTTTCCCACATGCATCACCTTGCACTTGCTCACATTAAACGTCATCTGCCATTTAGCCGCCCAGTCTCCCAGGCTCGTAAGGTCCGTCTGTAATTTTTCACAATCCTGTCGCGAGTTAACGACTTTGAATAACTTTGTGTCATCAGCAAATTTAATTACCCTGCTAGTTACTCCCATCTCTAAATCATTTATAAATATATTAAAAAGCAGTGGTCCTAGCACAGACCCCTGAGGAACCCCACTAACTACCCTTCTCCATTGTGAATACTGCCCATTTAACCCCACTTTCTGTTTCCTATCCTTCAACCAGTTTTTAATCCACAATAGGACATTTCCTCCAATCCCATGACCCTCCAATTTCCTCTGTAGTCTTTCATGAGGTACCTTGTCAAACGCCTTTTGAAAATCCAGATACACAATATCAACCAGCTCCCCTTTGTCCACATGTTTGTTTACTCCTTCAAAGAATTGAAGTAAATTGGTCAGGCAAGATTTCCCCACACAAAAGCTGTGCTGACTTGGTCTCAGTAATCCATGTCCTTGGATGTGCTCTGTAATTTTGTTTTTGATAATAGCCTCTACCATTTCGCCCTCACCCCAAATTACCAACTAAAGCCAATTTCTAGATAAAAAAGACTCAAGGCTACTTATGAGAAAGCAATAGGATTACTTGCCAATGCAGATACAATTGATTGGTTTCTCATGAGAGAGCAGCCCTGCTTGCACAAAGGTACTGGCTGTGACTGTCTCTCTCCATTGAAGTAGGAAGTACACTCATTTTTATATGTCCATTCAGGATACAGATAATATGACAGTAAGCACACCGTATTGGATCAATGTTAATGTCATAGTTAATACTGATTGGCTATGGTAATGAGTTGGTTAGTATTTACTGGAAAAGCTAATAATAGGCTAACCCTTCCTGGAATACTAAGTCATCTTCCTGAGTTGTCTTGTTCTGTTTTTCATGAAAACATCTGTGACCACCATGGTGCTAAACGATGTTACTCTGTTTTTCCACTTGCGCCTATTCCCATTCTGCTGCATGAGAATGTCACAGCATCTCAGGAGTTTTACTGTAACCCTAGAGTTCAAATTAGAGTTACAGGCCTGTAAGCTTCTCTGTCATTTTTAGATCCTGAACCAAAGTCAGGCCTTGAACCAAAGCTCTTAGCTATAATGATAATATACATTATTCAAACAGAAATGCACATTTCCCTATTTGGGCAATTGACTGGTCAAAAACCCATCTAGAGAAATAATAGAATCAATGAGCAATCACTAGGATTTTTAATAAATAAATTACCCCAAATCTCACCTGAACCTTCATTTTAATTGCAATGTGTAAGAACTCTGCTAGCAGAGCTCGGGCAAAAGCCAAAGAATCGCCACCTTGATATCCATTGTGAAAGAAATAAAGAAAACTCAGCAAATCTCAGCATGGAGCCTGTTGTTGTTGAGCCTTATGGTTTCAACAATTCAAGAACCTCCTTTGGAACATCTCAGTGTGAAATAAGCACAATGAATGCTACACTCTCTTTAGATTCAGACCACTCGGAGCGTGCAAGATGCTGTCCAAGCCACTCAGCAGTTCAGAGACTCTGTGTCTTGGTGGATTCTTTTTAAAATTCCTCAAACTAAATTGTCCAAATCATAGATTCATCCAAATTGGGCTGGAGATCTTGGGTCAAAAAGCTGCACATCCATGGTCTCTGGTCTGCTCAGGAAAAACTGCAACTATCAGATAAACTTCCTGATTTTAAATGTGATCTTTCACCTTCTAAATGCTTTCTGGGATTGGAAATGAAATCATCCTAATCAAAGCAGTCAGGTAGCTATGATCTACACGAGCAAGCAAGGAGACTGAAAGGATATGAAATTGGGCAGGCTCACGCAGGAATATCTTAAGGGCCACTTATGTGGCAGGAAAGGGAAAGGACAGCCATCCTGTAGCTGAGTCGAATCTTTCAACCACACGACTGGTCCTTGAACAGAGAGAGAGAGCTGAGAAGATATTTCATGGGTGGGAAAAACACAACTTAGATCTGTTTGCCTCTCCTGTGAACTGTAAGTTTCGTCAGATCTGTTCAAAGGAGAGATAACTGACAAACTAGCCTTATATGTCTTCTTCCTAGATTGAAGAAAGTGCTTCCTATGTGTATCCTCCAATTCTTTTAGTAACAAAGACTGAACAGGGAAATATGATACTCTTAGCTCCTTATTGACCAATACAGATCTGGTTCCCGTTCCTGTAGGAGGAGTTTCCCCCAACCCTAATCAATCAGAGTTAGGGACCTTTGTTACATCCCAACATCAGGTTCCTAGCCTTCATAAACAGCAAAGGTGGTCCAAGGAAGAAATAACAGTGAGGAGTTTACCAAAGCAAACTTTATTGAAAAAAGTCCCAACTTGGCCAGGTTTCGGCTTCACCTTTATCAGGGTTTACCAGATTCTTAAATACAAAACTAAAAGATCGCCTCAGTAGAAAAACTCATCATCAGCCAGGTTTATGGTTTACTTTTCTGCTGTATGCAAGATTTTACAAAATAGGATGGTTCTGCACATACATCCTAACTTCCTTCCTAAGTTGTCCAATTTCCCCTCCATGGACAGCATCTCCTCCTGTCTCTCTTCTTTGCCCTCTCTCCCCTTCCTGTCTATGGGCACCATCGCCTGTTTCTCTTCCCTCCCCTCCTCTCCCCTTCATGATCACCATTTCTCTCCTCATCTCTACGATTACCATCTCCCTTGTTTTTTCCATCCCCTAACATAAGACTAGCCATGCTGGGTCCGACCAACGGTCCATCTAGCCCAGTATCCTGTCTCCAACAGTGGTCAATCCAGTGGTCACATGTACCTGGCAGAAACCCAATTAGTAGCAACATTCCATGCTACCAATCCAAGGGCAAGCAGTGGTTTTCCCCTTGTCTCTCTCAATAGCAGACTATGAACTTTTCCTCCAGGAACTTGCCAAACGTTTTTTAAACCCAGATACGCTAACTGATGTTACTACACCCTCTGGCAAAGAGTTCCAGAGCTTAACTATTCGTTGAGTGAAAAAATATTTCCTCCTATTTGTTTTAAAAGTATTTCCAATCAACTTCATTGAGTGTCCCTTAGTCTTTGTATTTTTTTGAAAGAGTAAAAAATCAATTCATTTTTACCCATTCTGTACCACTCAAGATTTTGTAAACCTCAATCATATCACCCCTCAGCCGCCTCTTTTCTAAGCTGAAGAGCCTTAACCTCTTTAGCCTTTCCTCATATGAGAGCAGTTTATTCCCTTTATCATTTTGGTCACTCTCCTTTGAACCTTATCTAATTCCACTATATATTTTTTTTAATACGGCTACCAGAACTGAACGCAATGCTCTATGGGCCCTGTTCACTAAGCCACACTGTAGGCGTGCAAATATTTTAGGTAATGATAGAAATATCCATAGGAATATAATGGGAGTCTGTATCATTAGCTCACGCTTAAAAGTTTGCGCACCTACAGGCGCAGCTTAGTAAACAAGGCCCTAGGTGAGGTTGCACCATGGAGCAATATAGAGGCATTATAGTATTCTCGTTCTTAATTACCATCCCTTTCCCAATAATTTCTAGCATCCTGTTTGCTTTTTTGACCACTGCAGCAGCTGTGCGGAAGATTTCAGCATATTGTCTACAACACCACCTAGATCTTTTTCTTGGGTGCTGACCCCCAATGTGAATCTTAGCATCAGGTAACAATGATTTGGATTGTTCTTCCCAATGTGCATCACTTTACATTTTGTCCACATTAAATTTCATGTGCCATTTGGATGCCTAGTCTCCCAATTTCTTAAGGTCTTCGTGCAATTTTTCATAGTCTACATATATTTTAATAACCTTGAATAGTTTTGTGTTATCTGCAAATTTATTCACCTCACTTGTCATTCTGATTTCCAGATCATTTCTAAATATGTTATATAGCACCAGTCCCAGTAGAGATCCCTGCGGCACTCTACTATTCACCCTCCTCTTTTAAGAGAAATGGCCATTTAACCCTACACTGTTTTCTGTCCAATAACCAATTCATAATCCACAACAGGGCATTGTCTCCTATCCTATGACAGCCTCTTTCACGTCACCTTTTAACCATTGTGGCTGTTGTTTTCTCTTTCCACCTTTGTAAATACATGGAAGTGTCTATCTGGGCTCCCAAGATGGTATATAATAATGTGCATGCCTGATTTAATGCCCTAAGTTTTGCAGCTGATCCTTTAGCTTTCTTTTTAGCCATTTTCCTCTTTTTATCATAGTCAACCTTTCGAACATTAAATGCTGCGACAATAAATTTCCTTTGTGGCTTCACTCCAGATAGTAGCTCAAACTTGATCATGTTATCATCTGTCCCTCTCAAACACGTCTCTATCTCTCTCTCTCTTCTCTCTTTCTCCCAGCTAATCTTCCTGCTCTTTTTTTGAGTTAGAGGTTTCCAATATTTCTGAAATGTCTAGTGGAGTAGATTTCTTCTAATCTTTTTTTAGCTAATGGAACGTAATATATTTGGGCAATAGGAGGCATCTTTTCCAGTGATAATTGTAGTATCTCAGTCAAGTATTGAACAAAAACATTTCTTGGTGAAAGCATAGACAACTTTGGCAAATTTAGTAAACATACATTAGATGCTCTCACCTGATTTCCCAGCGTTTCCACTTCATATCTCAAATCACATTATTCTTTATTATAGTAGAATCAACTTCCTATAAAAGAATTTCTTACAATCATCCCATGTTTGTTTAAAAACTTGTATCTCAGCAGTTAATCCTTGTAGTATATTCTCACTAGTAAAAAAGGCCCGTTTCTGAAACCAATGAAACGGGCGCTAGCATGTGGTTTTTTTTGTGTGTGTGTGTATGTGTCACAGAGTTATTTTGTGTGTGTGTGTGAGTGTGTGAGGGTGGGGTGTGTGTGCAGGTTGTTGTGTGTCTTTTTTTTTTGTTTTGTTTTTTTGTTTGGGGGGTTGGGGGATGTGCTGTGCTATGCTGGCAAAGTGGGATGGATTGGTGTGTGGCTTTGAGGGTGTGTTTCTGTTGTATTGTGTGTGTGGATTTGTCTGTCAAGGAGGTTTGTGGAGGGGGGGTCTTTCTGTTGGTGAAATGTAAATGTGGTTGTAGGGGGGTCAGCCTTTGCTGAGTGGTGGATTGTTTTTTCCGTTTTTTTTTTTTTTTGTGTTGTGCTGAGGCAGCAGTGTTGTTTTAGATGGGCGGAAGGTAGAGGAGCACGTTATTGGTCTGTCGGTATTTTTTGGCCGTTTCAGGGCTGCTGTAGGTGAACACTGGAAGAGAAATGTGCTGTGGGAAGCAGCGCCGTCTTTTCCGTTGGGCTGGGGTTCTGGGCATCCTGGAGGTGGGAGACGGCTTGCCTGAGGACGGGGATGGTTGTTTTAAGTTGGCGGAAGGGAGAGGAGCACGGTCTCGGGCCATCGGGTGGTGATCCGGTATGTTGGTCCATTTCAGGCCGGCTGCAGGGGAATGCTGGAACATACGCTGCGGGAAGCTGTGCCATCTTTTTCCGGGTGCTCGGGGAATCCCCGAGGTGGGAGACGGCTTGCCTGAGGCTGGGGATGGTTGGGCACGGCCGCTTTGGCAAAATGGGAAGAGGAAGGGGGTGGGGAGTTACCTGTAGCTGCTTGAGAAAACGGGTATTCTTTGTTTTGTATTATTAGTTTGCATTTCTGTTGAAGAAAGAGTGGATGCCTTTTGAATGATGGAGGTGGTGCGTTGGTGTGCGGTTGTTTCGTTAGTTTGGCAGCCAGTCTCCTGCGATTCCTAGGCAGGGAAGGAGTAGGGAAACATGCTCCGCGTGTTTCCCTACTCCTCCCCCTTCCTTGGTCGCTGTTTGCTGCTGGCTGGGTCGCGGGTAATCCTTCCAGCTGGGCCGCAGCTTGTCCTGTTCGCCCACGTCCCAGATGGTGACGGGCACGTTGTTTTCCGGCTCCACTGACTCCATGTCAAGCGATCCCAAATATAGTCTGTGCTATAGGCCCTCTGGCACTCTTCAGTACTGGCATTAGGCATTTAAAATTCTTTCTCCCCCCCCCCCCCCCCCCCCCCCGGGTCTATTTTTGCACATACCCACAGCAGGAATATTCTTCTCTCGTTCCAGCGGTGGTTCTGTGCTCTCCGTGCTGCACAGATAATGAGCCATTCTGCTGTGGAATGTTCCTCCCTTATTGTCACGTACTTTCCTCTGATTGGTCCGTCTTACGTTGCCTAGTGTTGCCTGGGAACGGTGTTGTGATGGTCCTTTGTGTTTCAGAATGTTGAGGGTGTTTTTTCTGATTGGTCCATCATGCGAGGCGGGGCAGAGAGACATAGTCAGTGTTGTGGCTTCACCACCATGAATCCATGAACCCTTCAGGGAGTGACTGAGTGACTTCAGAACGTTGTCTTCAGAACGTTGAGGGTGAGTTTTATTATAGTAGATATTCATTCAACACCTTTGTTACTGCATTAAACTTAGGGCATAAAACTTGACCTAGCCGACAGATAATAATAATGTGTATTCAGGACATTTAGGTGCAAAAGTAATCTGACCTGAAATCACATCCTCTGTTGGGTCAAAGGTTGCCAGGAAGCTATCTCATGAAAGGCTAAAAGACTTATGGAATACTCTTCCTTCAGTCCCACCTTGAAATGTGGATGATGGCTTCACTGTGTCCATTGTTCCCGCTTTGTGTTCAGCTCATTGGGCTTGCAACACAAGAGCAAAATGCTCACGTCTCATGGAGAAAATGTACCCAGCTGCAGAAGTGGTGTTCATCTGTCCAGGCTAAGCATAACATCCATAGGCAACCTGTCTCTAATCCAGCTCCAAGTGGCATCCTTTCACCAGACTCCAGCTCTCAGGGTCCTCCTGAGACCTTGTACTGGGGTACCTTTGTCCTTTGAGGTATAGAACTGGATTTTCTCATGCTGTTTACCCATTAGGTAAAGGTTCATATAATAGAGTATTGGAGTAACTCAGCCAGCCACCATCTTGGCTTTGCCCTGAGTACCACCTTAACTAATCAGCCATCCTTCCAAAATTGTATCCCAGATGAACGTGCCGTGATACCTTAGATTGCAAAAAGGCCTCAGCCTATTTGGAGCAGACTTGAAGTCCTTAGAAGATCTGTCCAACTTTCTGTTTCTGCTGAAGACTACAAACATGGAGCTGCCAAAGTTAAGCACATACTATCTAATTCTATCACATACACATCTAGCTTCTCCTACATAAACACACAACTATGGAATGGACTCCCAAATGCTGTGAAAACAATCCAAGACCACCTAAACTTCAGGAAATCACTAAAAACTCACCTCTTCAAAAAGGCCTATCCCACCGATCCAACGTAAATCCCCATACCCAGCAACACAGCATAACCAATGATCGTACTGGATAATCTACTATCCTCATTCCCCTCGACCCCATAACGCCTGATTCACATCTACCTCATTTGACCTTAACATAACTTTGTATTTGTTATCAACCATACTGGCAACCGCCTCTACGGTACTATGTAAGCCACATTGAGCCTGCAAATAGGTAGGAAAATGTAGGGTACAAATGTAACAAATAAATAATTAAATACTAGATAATATCTTTTTCAGTTATGCCCCAGGTAGCCTTATCCCTGGAAGGGCATATTCTGACTCAGCGTGAGAGCTACTTACATCATCATTGACCCACCTGAGATCAACCTCCATGGAAGAGACCTACAAGGCTGTAATATGGAGTTTTTAGGTCCCTTTACTGTTTGGTCAGTCTCTGTTGTTGAATCTTTTTATTTATTTATTTATTTATTTATTTGGAAAAATTTGGTATACTGTCGTTCAGAAACCATCATGTTCGTGAACAAGTAAAAGTAATACAGTTGAAGTGTAGAAAGCATTACAAAAGTCATATTTGGCTTTCACAACCAGGTGGGGGAAGGGAATAGCACAATGATAAAAATCTATTATGCATTGATAGTATTAGGAATCAAAAGGGTAAAGGACAGACACAAGCAGTTCATAAGCTCTTTTCTCCGAGGACAAGCAGGCTGCTTGTTCTCACTGATGGGTGACGTCCACGGCAGCCCCCTCCAATCGGAATCTTCACTAGCAAAGGCCTTTGCTAGCCCTCGCGCCGATGCGCACCGCGCATGCGCGGCCGTCTTCCCGCCCGAACCGGCTCGTGTTCGTCAGTCTTCTTTTGTCCGCGCTCGGGACGGTCGTGTTTTGCCGCCGTTTCGTGCCCCTCTAGTTGACCTTGCTCGTCTTCGCGATTTTCGCTGAAAAAAAAAAAAGAAGGACCTTTACGGTCTTTACCCCTTTCCCGTGCTTCCAGCTTTTGCCCCGCGTAAGTTTCCTTTCACTTTCGGGACCGGCCTTTTTGGCCTCGGTACGGGTTTTTTTTCTCCCTTCTTTTTGGTGCCTTCCGTCATCATCGCGAATTTTGATTTCGCCGGCGTGATTTTTCCGCCCATGTCATCGAAGTCTTCCAGCAGCTTCAAGAAGTGCACCTAGTGCGCCCGGGTAATCTCGCTCACTGATAGGCACGCGCGTTTCTTCAGTGTCTCGGGGCTGGGCACCGCCCGCAGGCCTGTAGTCTTTGCGCTCTTTTGAAAAAGCGGACTCAGGTAGCGAGATTGGCCCAGTGGAATGCATTGTTCTCGGGCTCTTCGACGACAACAGCACAGGTCGCACCGAGCGCATCAGCGTCGATAGCATCGAAGTCATCAACCTCGGCATCGGCTTCATCGACTGCATCGAGGATCCGACCTCCTGCATCGTCGGTACCGAGGCACCGAAAGGCTGGTACCGAGGCCTCCGCTGTTGCTGATGTCGTCGGACGGTGGTGCGTCGTCTGGAGTGCAGGTGAGGGCTGTCCATTCCCCTGCTGGTGGCAGTGAGCCTTCGGGTGGGTCTCCTACCCTGAGGGCTTCTGCGGTACAGCCCCCCCCCCCCCCCCCCCCCCCCCCCCCGAGATCGACCTTCTTCGGCCTCGGCCCCGAGGAAGCAACGGTTGGATTCTACGTCCTCTTCGTCGGTACCGGGAAGCTCCGATGACATGCTTCACTTGAAGAAGTCAAAGAAGCATCGTCACCGGTCTCCTTCCCGTCTCGGTACCGAGAGCTCTGGGTCGCCGAGGCAGTCAGCACCCAGTAGGCATCGGCACCGGGAGGACCGCTCACCCTCTGTTCAGGAGGTGTCAATGCGCTGCCCCTTGGACAGCCCGGAACCGCCTCCACGCCCGGAACAGACTCTGACCTGGACACCTGCATCGGCTTCCCAGTCTTTCTCCACAGCTGCTCTGCACGAGCGTCTCCGGGCTGTTCTTCCAGAGATTCTGGGAGAGCTGTTGCGCCCTTCTCCGGTACCGGGGATGCTTGCGCCACCGGTACCATTGAGTGAGGCGACGGCGGGCCCCTTGACCGAGGTGAGGTCCCCGGTACCGGTACCGCTTGCGGTACCAGCTACGGCCGCCTCCCAGGTGGACTCCCCGTTGGCGGAGGGAGCTTCGCCGGTGCTGGCGAGGGAGTCCACCTCTCGACGCTCCTACCGTGGCCATGTTTCCACGGAGTCGAGTCGGGCACGGCTTCAGACACAGGTTCGTGAACTTGTGTCTGATACTGATGGTGAGGCCTCGTGGGAGGAGGAAGAGGACATCAGATATTTCTCTGACGAGGAGTCTGATGGCCTTCCTTCTGATCCCACTCCCTCTCCTGAAAGACAGCTTTCTCCTCCCGAGAGTCTTTCGCAGCCTTTGTCCGGGAGATGTCTACGGCCATCCCCTTCCCGGTGCGTAGACTCTCATGGCTGCGTGCCTCCGACCTGGAGAATAGGATCCAGCAGCAGATTGCGGACTCTTCTTGCTGAGCGGACAACATTTTTGGAGAAAAAGTCAAACAGGTGGTAGAACAGCTCCACCAGCGGGATACCGCTTTCGACAAGTTCTCCCGCCAGCAGCCTTCAGCATCATCCTCTTCAGGTAGATGTTTTTATGAGGGAAGGAGGGCTGTTCCCTACTCTTCTGGTAAGCGTAGGTACAATCCTCCCTCTCAACAGCCTGTGGCCCAGGCTAAGCCCCAGCGCGCTCGCTCTCATCAGCAGCGTGCGCCTCAGCAAGGCCCCACGGCTCCCCAGGAAAAGCAGGGGACGAGCTTTTGACTGGCTCCAGCAGAGCATAGCCGACATCAACGTGTCCGTGCCGGGCGATCTACCGGTCGGGGGGAGGTTGAAAGTTCTTCACCAAAGGTGGCCTCTTGTAACCTCCGACCGTTGGGTTCTTCAAATAGTCCAGCAAGGATACACCCTCAATTTGGCCTCGAAGCCTCCAAATTGCCCACCGGGAGCTCAGTCCTACAGCTTTCAGCACAAGCAGGTACTTGCAGAGGAACTCTCCGCCCTTCTCATCGCCAATGCGGTCGAGCCCGTGCCATCCGGGCAAGAAGGGCTGGGATTCTATTCCAGGTACTTCCTTGTGGAAAAGAAAACAGGGGGGATGCGTCCCATCCTAGACCTAAGGGCCCTGAACAAATATCTGGTCAAGGAAAAGTTCAGGATGCTTTCCCTGGGCACCCTTCTTCCCATGATTCAGGAAAAAGATTGGCTATGCTCTGTGGACTTGAAGGACGCCTACACGCACATCCCGATACTGCCAGCTCACAGGCAGTATCTGCGATTTCAGCTGGGCACACATCACTTCCAGTACTGTGTGGTACCCTTTGGGCTCGCCTCTGCGCCCAGAGTGTTCACGAAGTGCCTGGCTGTAGTAGCAGCGGCGCTTCGCAGGCTGGGAGTACACGTGTTTCCCTATCTCGACGATTGGCTGGTGAAGAACACATCCGAGGCAGGAGCTCTACAGTCCATGCAGATGACTATTCGCCTCCTGGAGCTACTGGGGTTTGTGATAAATTATCCAAAGTCCCACCTTCTCCCAGTACAAAGACTCGAATTCATAGGAGCTCTGCTGGATTCTCGGACGGCTCGTGCCTATCTCCCAGAGACGAGAGCCAACAACTTGTTGTCTCTCGGGTGCGAGTTTCCCAGCAGATCACAGCTCAGCAGATGTTGAGATTGCTGGGCCACATGGCCTCCACAGTTCATGTGACTCCCATGGCCCGTCTTCACATGCGATCTGCTCAATGGACCCTAGCTTCCCAGTGGTTTCAGGCTGCTGGGGATCTAGAGGACGTGATCCACCTGTCCACGAGTTTTCTCAACTCCCTGCAGTGGTGGACAATTTGGTCCAATTTGACTTTGGGACGTCCTTTCCAAATTCCTCAGCCACAAAAAGTGCTGACTACGGATGCATCTCTCCTGGGGTGGGGAGCTCATGTCGATGGGCTTCACACCCAAGGAAGCTGGTCCCTCCAGGAACAAGGTCTACAGATCAATCTCCTAGAGTTGCGAGTGGTCTGGAACGCTCTGAAGGCTTTCAGAGATCGGCTGTCCCACCAAATTATCCAAATTCAGACAGACAACCAGGTTGCCATGTATTACATCAACAAGCAGGGGGGCACCGGATCTCGCCCCCTGTGTCAGGAGGCCGTCAGCATGTGGCTGTGGGCTCGCCGTTACGGCATGTTGCTCCAAGCCACATATCTGGCAGGCGTAAACAACAGTCTGGCCGACAGGTTGAGCAGGATTATGCAACCTCACGAGTGGTCGCTCAACTCCAGAGTAGTGCGCCGGATCTTCCAGGTGTGGGCACCCCCTTGGTAGATCTCTTTGCATCTCGAGCCAACCACAAGGTCCCTCAGTTCTGTTCCAGACTTCAGGCCCACGGCCGACTGGCATCGGATGCCATTCTCCTGGATTGGGGGGAAGGCCTGCTGTATGCTTATCCTCCCATACCTCTGGTGGGGAAGACTTTGTTGAAACTCAAGCAAGACCGCGGCACTATGATTCTGATTGCTCCGTTTTGGCCGCGTCAGATCTGGTTCCCTCTTCTTCTGGAGTTGTCCTCCGAAGAACCGTGGAGATTGGAGTGTTTTCCGACCCTCATCACCCAGAACGAAGGGGCGCTTCGCATCCCAACCTCCAGTCTCTGGCTCTCACGGCCTGGATGTTGAGAGCGTAGACTTTGCCTCTTTGGGTCTGTCGGAGGGTGTCTCCCGTGTCTTGCTTGCTTCCAGAAAAGATTCCACTAAGAGGAGTTACTTCTTTTTATGGAGGAGGTTTGCCGTCTGGTGTGACAGCAAGGCCTTAGATCCTCGCTCCTGTCCTACACAGACCCTGCTTGAATACCTTCTGCACTTGTCTGAGTCTGGTCTCAAGACCAACTCTGTAAGGGTTCACCTTAGCGCAATCAGTGCATACCATTACCGTGTGGAAGGTAAGCTGATCTTGGGACAGCCTTTAGTTGTTCGCTTCATGAGAGGTTTGCTTTTGTCAAAGCCCCCCGTCAAGCCTCCTACAGTGTCATGGGATCTCAATGTCATTCTCACCCAGCTGATGAAACCTCCTTTTGAGCCACTGAACTCCTGCCATCTGAAGTACTTGACCTGGAAGGTCATTTTCTTGGTGGCAGTTACTTCAGCTCGTAGAGTCAGTGAGCTTCAGGCCCTGGTAGCTCATGCTCCTTATACCAAGTTTTCATCACAATAGAGTAGTCCTCCGCACTCACCCTAAGTTCTTGCCGAAGGTAGTGTCGGAGTTCCATCTGAACCAATCAGTTGTCTTGCCAATATTTTTCCCCGTCCTCATTCCTGCCCTGCTGAATGTCAGCTGCACACATTGGACTGCAAAAGAGCATTGGCCTTCTATCTGGAGCGGACACAGCCCAACAGACAGTCCGCCCGAATGTTTGTTTCTTTTGATCCCAACAGGAAGGGGAGTGGCTGTGGGGAAACGCTCCATATCCAATTGGCTAGCAGATGCATTTCCTTCACTTATGCCCAGGCTGGGCTGGCTCTTGAGGGTCATGTCACGGCTCACAATGTTAGAGCCATGGCAGCGTCAGTGGCCCACTTGAAGTCAGCCACTATTGAAGAGATCTGCAAAGCTGCGACGTGGTCATCTGTCCACACATTCACATCTCATTACTGCCTGCAGCAGGATACCCGATGCGACAGTCGGTTTGGGCAGTCAGTGCTTCAGAATCTGTTCGGGGTTTAGAATCCAACTCCACCCCCCTAGGCCATGTTATTCTGTTCCAGGCTACACCTCTCAGTTAGTTGGATAAGTTGTTAGGTCAATCTCAGTTATGTCCTCGCCGTTGCGAGGCCCAGTTGACCATGTTTGTTGTTTTGAGTGAGCCTGGGGCTAGGGATACCCCATCAGTGAGAACAAGCAGCCTGCTTGTCCTCGGAGAAAGCGAATGCTACATACCTGTAGAAGGTATTCTCCGAGGACAGCAGGCTGATTGTTCTCACAAACCCGCCCGCCTCCCCTTTGGAGTTGTGTCTTCCCTTGTCTTTGTCTTGCTAGATACGGGACTGACGAACACGAGCCGGTTCGGGCGGGAAGACGGCCGCGCATGCGCGGTGCGCATCGGCGCGCGAGGACTAGCAAAGGCCTTTGCTAGTGAAGATTCCGATTGGAGGGGGCTGCCGTGGACGTCACCCATCAGTGAGAACAATCAGCCTGCTGTCCTCGGAGAATACCTTGTACAGGTATGTAGCATTCGCTTTATCTGAGATAGTCATAATGAGGTTGAGGTGCAGAACCCAATTTCATCTCCTAGGGACAATTTTTTTTTTTTACATCCCAGGTTGCTTTCATTAAAAAAAAAAAAAAAGAAGAAGTGCAGAAAAGGCCTGCTTTCCCACTTTTGAGAACTATATACCCTGCTCGTCCTCAGAGAAGGCAAAGTTGCTAACCTGGAACAGGTGCTTTTCAGGACAGCAGGATATCAGGTCTCATATATCCCTCCCATATACCCTATAAGTTGGCATCTCCATTGAGTTGAGGTGGCAGTGTACCTTGCTACTGGTGCAGGAAATTCCACATATGCACAGTGCACCAATCTAGAGTTTTGTTTACATATGTCTGCCCTGAGATACATTGAATGATGTCACATATTTGTTAGGATTGATACCTTGTTGTCTTCAGAGAGCACCTCTTACGGGTATGCAACTTTACTTTTTCATCAGGTGATGGAGGAAATGATGTCAGCATGATCCAAGCAGCAGACTGCGGAATTGGAATTGAAGGAAAGGTAAAGATAAGTTTGTTGTGACAAGATGGTATTGTATTTAGCCTTTGCAGGCTTTTTTCTTGAAAAATACCAAGCTCCAGGATTTCAGTTTGGCCTCAAGAAAGAGAACAGTGGAAAGATATATATCTTACTTTATCCTCTTTAACAGACAGTAAGATTTTCCTTTTTTTCCCCTTGTTTTCCATCTTTATTAGTGTTTGTTTGGTTTTTTTTTTTAGTTGCCTTCCAATTTATGCTTGAATGTCAATTTTTCCAAATGCTTATGTTATGTTCCCTGGCAACGAATGAGGTAGAACAGATTTATCTCCCTTCCTTCTTTAATATTTTTGATGACCTTTGGAATATTATGGTTGGTAGTTTACTCTTAAGTTTGAATATCTAAAATAATCATAAATAAGCAGGCCTTTTTACTAAGATGCACTTAGCCCTAATGTGGGCTTAACATGGCAAAAAACGCTTACCGCAGGACATGCCAAAGGGCCCCTTTTACAAAGGCATGCTAGCATTTTTAGCTTGCTCTAAAAATAAGTGTGCGCTAAACATTAGAGATGCCCATATATTCCTATGGACGTCTCTAGTATTTAATGTGTGCTAAAAACGCTACCACGCCTTTGTAAAAGACCCCCAAAGCTTCCTGTGGTAATTTAATAGTTTAATACACTTGATATACCAGTCTTCTAAACAAATAGAGTGGTTTACAATAAAACAAGACTAAAACTGGAAAGGAACACCAATATAAAAATAGGACAGCACAAAAATCACACTTCCCAATAACCTCACCCAACATTCACACCATCCCAGGCCTAAGGCAATATCTACACAAGTCAGCTGGCCACCCCAAAAGCCTGTTAAAAAAATATGATTTCAATTTTTTATAACTGTATAAAGGCAGCTTCATTCCTCAACTCCTAAGGAAGCTGATTCCACAGAAAAGGTGCCTACCAAACGAAAGCACTCTGACGAGTGACTGTGAGGCAAGCCTGGCTAGTCCCAGGAAGTTTTCTGTTTGAGCACGGTAATCACATGGTGGTAATTTTTCTATTTATTTTTAGGACGGGGAGAGGGTGGGCAGAGAGTGGGCATGGAAGTGATAACCACCTAGCAGGCTGACAATAACATGTGCTAATGGGTTAATGTGGACTTAAAGCAAATTCCTTAGCGTTTTTTGAATAGGTGACTGTAAGTGCTACCACATTAATTTTAAAATTGCTGCATGCTAATGCTAACAGCATACAGCTCGAAATGCAATAAATAGAAAAAAAGCCCTTTTTGATGGCCACTAGAAATAGGCTTAGTGTGTAGGAAAGTCCCACATTAAGCCCGTTTACTAGCGCAGCTTAGTAAAAGGGCCCCTAGAGAGATTCAAGCTGGAATACAGATCATCTCTAATTTCAAGTGCTCTGCAATGAATATAGATATAATCTTTTAGGTTTATTTTATTGCAATTAAAATTTCCATCCATCACATACAAATGAATATAAGGCAAATATAAGACTCACAAGCAAAAGAAATTCCCAAAGAAAGAGAGCCAAGAGTATGGAAAAATAAAGGAAACTGTGTGATTTCTATCACAAAATTAAGAGATATTTGGTATAAGAATCACAAGCCGAGAGCAAGTGGGCACATTATTATAGGAAGGTCTAAACTTAATCTTCTCTAGATATAATAACGCTAATAATTGTTGAGAAAAAGCAAGTATTCTTTTAGCCTCATAATTAATCACACATTTATACGGAAATTGTAAATTAAATTCTGCTCCTAAGGTCAGGTCTCTCAGCTTAAGAGCCAACAGATCTTTACCTCTCTTCTGCATCTCACGAGAAAAAAATCAGGAAAAATCTGTACTTGTGATCCCAAAAGTTGTTCATTCATTTTGTGGAGATATAGCCTTAACACTGTATTTCAGTCAGGTTCCAGTGCAAAACACACAATGTAGTCTATTCTGTAATTATTTCCAAAGAACTTTCTAGGAGGTCCATCAGGTTCATAACCTGCAATTCAGCTTGACAGCCAGTAGCATCTGGAGACTTAAAATTGTTGCAAAGTTCACAAGTGGATATTTGCACTAGTTGCTGAAAATAACACATGTAGCATTTGAAAATAGAATCTATTGTTTTTCCTCCCCCCAAACTAAATACACCCCTTGCCTTCTTTCAAAGAGTTTAAAAATTAGCACAAAACACTTTTCAGTTTCCTTATTTACATGAGTAATACTTTTTACCTACTTATGGGGTGTAGTTACTAACATGTGCTACTGTTAACACGTGTTACTTTACAATTAATTTGTTCTATTTTAACACAGGTCTCATTTTACGCAGTGAGGCCTATTTACTAATAACAAAAGTTAACACATCTTAGCAGTAGCCCAGGTTAGCAACTATGCTAAGTAAGCAGTGTAAAATTTAAAGCATTCACTCACATCGTAATACTCATGCTTCATTGATCAGAATACTTCTTATTTTACAAATTGTTAATTGAAGTTATTACTATTTATGGATAATTTTAAAATACTGCAGAATATACAGAGGGCATAGTTAAAAAAAAAAAAAAGTAACATAATGCCTCCCTTCCTAATCAGGAAACAACTGCAGTCAAAATTGTATCTCTGTATTTTTGTCATAACTATACCCTGCCAGTAACACACCATGGTTCCGAGAGTACAAAGAATATACAAAGCTGGTATAAACTCCAGTAGTCTAAAGGGTGGTCTCCATATAGCATTTAGCCTGTATTTCTGTTAACCCTGTTTGTAAAGAAATACTATTTAAGAGTATCTTTAAAAGCAGACTTTTAATAGAGAGTGTTTGTGCACCCTACTTATGGGGAATGGGTCATGCATTTGATATACTACCTTTCTGTGGTACAGCAGGTACTGGGGCTTGGAGGGTTAAGGGCCTCTTTAACAAAGCGGTAGTACCTGTACTGACTTTTTGCCAAGCGCCATTTCCAGCACGTCAGATTTTTTTTTTTTTTACTCCATTGTAGCACAGGTACCCTTACCACCTCCTAATAAGTGGCGGTAAGGGCTCCCCAGGAAATGGCTGCATGGAAAGTGTTTCACTTACCACAGGGCTATTTCCCGGCAAAACCGTGTTCCAACGCCAGGGCTGGCTTAACCTATGGACCAGATGAGGCTGTGGCCCAGAGTGTCAGAGATAAAAGGCACCAAATGCCTGAGCTTGTGATGTCACTGGCCTTATAGGTTAAGCTGGCCCAGAGCTTACCTGGTGGTGTTACATGTGCATGGAAAAAAGAAGAGCCGGGAAACCCCCTTTCCTCTTTCTGTCTCAGGCCACCTTCTCCCATCTAACTTTTAAAGGCACTTTTCCCCTCCCAAACACAGACAGCATGTCACCTAACACGTTTCCCAAAATAGCTTTACAGTAGATTAAGAATTAAAAAATAAGTGAAACTGGACTCTTATATATTCAGACTTCAGTTTAGAAGTATGAGCAAAGATGCAATGCCATGCATAGAGACTCATAGATGAATATCAGTAGGGGAGTATTACTTTTAGAGAACTGTTGTCACTGGATATTATTGATTCTTGGGAAAAAAGCTTTTCTACAAATCGAGTTTACTCATCATTTTTATTCTATGTTGTTGGCCTATATCATTCTGAAATTGATATATACCGCCCTCAGATTTTGGATAATGGTGGAGCAACTTGGTTTCTAGTCTTCTCTTCCTCTCTAGTATCACATCAAATTATGATTTCCTGGAGTGGATGATCCATTTGCAGTTTGTTTCAATTTGACAGATTAAAATATATAGTCAAATGCTGTATATTGAAGGTATGGGAAACTGAGAACATGCATGGACACTATTCTATGGCTTCTTATCGACTGGAATATTTTTTTAACATATGTTATGTTATATGCGACTTATTGTCCGCAAATACCAAAGCTTAGTTCATTGCGGATTACAGTCAATTAAAGATAAGGTATAACCTCAGAATTACATAATATCATAATAGAAAAACAACACTCAAATTTTTAAAATTCTATATAGTGTAATTCATTAATCCCAGATATTCTTGAATAAAATCGTTTTTAAAGTTTTACAAATATCTGATAATTCCTAAACAGCATTTCTCATGACAAACATACTTTCCAGGAGGCAATTTAAATTCGATTTTCGTGCTCATTTTTTTCTTTTTAGGAAGGAAAACAAGCTTCACTAGCAGCTGAATTTTTCTATCACTCAGTTCAAACACATTGGCAGATACTGATGGTGCATGGTCGGAACAGCTACAAAAGATCTGCGGGCACTGAGTCAGTTTGTCATTCCACAGGGGCCCTTATCATTTCCACTATGCAGGTATTCAGATCTGTTTGCTTTTAGAATTTATTCAGAATTGAATTATGTAATGTACAATGAGCTTAATTTAATCTCTCTCAAACCATTCCTGCCATGGAGTAAGGAAAACATATAAGAAGTATAGAGGAAGTAGAACTCAAAATAGTGGCATAATTAAAGCACAGTTTAAATAGGTACAGAGGACATAAGAATAGCAATACTGAGTCAGACCAATGGTCCATTTCTAACCCAGTTTCCTGCTTCCAAACAGTGGTCAATTCAGGTCACAAGTAGAAATGACACGGGAACGGGGACCTGCAGTAACCGCAGGGATGGGGATGGGAATGGAGCCTGAGGGGACGGGACAGGGACAAGGCGGGGATGGGGACAAACTTTGTCCCTGTGTCATTTTCTACTTTGAACCCTATTAATGAACTGGACTGTTATTTATGTTTGATGCAGGTGACAATATTTTAATTTTTTTGGTAAAACAAACAAACATTTCACCAATTAAGATCTATAAGATCCTTTTCTTACCTAGAGCATTTTCAACTTCCGGTTCAGGATAGAATGACCCTACTAACCCTATCCTCCAGTGTCCTCGAAACCTCTTCTCTACCACTGCACCATCCAAATCTGTCAATGAAACCGTCTCTTTCCTACAGTGCTATTCTATGCTTTAGACACTCTTGCACCTCTCATGCCCCGTCCTATAAGGTGTACCAAACCCCAGCCTTGGCTGACCTCTAAAAATCTGCTACATACGTTCCTGTGCCCGCTCCGCCGAATGCCTCTGGCTGAAATCTCGTGCCCTTGCTGACTTCATACACTTCAAGTTCATGCTGACCTCTTTCCAATCTGCTCTTTTGCTTGCCAAACAGGACTATTACATCCAGCTAACTAATTCTGTAGGCTCAAACCCTCGACTTCTCTTCGCCACACTGAACTCTCTCCTCAAGGTGCCTCCATCTCCAACTCCCCCCTCATTTATCTCCTCAGACCCTAGCTGAGTTCTTCCACGACAAGGTTCAGAAGATAAACCTCGGATTCTCAACCAAGCCACCCCCACCTCTCCCTCCCCTTGTCAGTTCCCCTAACTCCCCAACCCCTCCGTCCTTTTCCTCCTTTCCCCGAAATCACTGATGAGGAAACAACACATCTCCTCTCCTCCTCAAAACAAACTACCTGTTCCTCTGATCCCATTCCTACCCATCTTCTTAACACCATCTCTCCTACTCTCACCCCTTTTATCTGTCACATCCTCAATCTTTCACTTTCCACTGCGATTGTTCTTGATGCCTTCAAACATGCAGTGTTCACACCACTCCTTAAGCCTTCACTTGACCCTACCTGTCCTTCCAATTAATGACCCATCTCCCTCCTCCCCTTCCTCTCCAAGATACTTGAACGTGCCCCGTTCACCGCCGCTGTCTTGACTTTCTTTCATCTCAAACTGTTCTTGACCCACTCCAATCTGGCTTTCGCCCTCTTCATTCAACTGAAACTGCACTTACAAAAGTTTCCAACGACCTGTTACTGGCCAAATCCAAAGGTCTCTATTCTATCCTCATCTTTCTCGATCTATCCACCGCTTTTGACACTGTTGATCACAGCTTACTCCTTGATAAGTTGTCTTCACTTGGATTACAGGGCTCTGTTCTTTCCTGGTTCTCCTCCTACCTCTCGCTTCGCACCTTTAGTGTACACTCTGGTGGATCCTCTTCCACTTCTATCCCACTACCAATCAGTGTACCTCAGGGTTCTGTTCTCGGTCCTCTCCTGTTCTCCATCTACACTTCTTCCCTTGGCTCTCTGATATCCCATGGCTTTCAATACCATCTCTACGCTGATGACTCCCAGATCTACCTCTCTACCCACCCCCGAAATCTCAACCAGCATCCAGACCAATGTATCAGCCTGCCTATCTGATATCGCTGCCTGGATGTCTCAACGTCATCTGAAACGTAACATGGCCAACACCGAGCTTCTCATCTTCCCCCTAAACCCTCCTCTCCTCTCCCCCCTTGGGGTCATCTTTGACTCTTCTCTCTCCTTCTCTGCTCATATCCAGCAGATTGCCAAGACCTGTCGTTTCTTTCTTTACAACATCCGTAAAATCCGCCCCTTTCTTTCCGAGCACTCTACCAAAACCCTCATCCACACCCTTGTCACCTCTCGTTTAGACTACTGCAATCTGCTTCTTGCTGGCCTCCCACTTAGTCACCTCTCCCCTCTCCAGTCGGTTCAAAACTCTGCTGCCCGTCTCGTCTTCCGCCAGGGTCGCTTTACTCATACTACCCCTCTCCTCAAGACCCTTCACTGGCTCCCTATCCGTTTTCGCATCCTGTTCAAACTTCTTCTACTAACCTATAAATGTACTCACTCTGCTGCTCCCCAGTATCTCTCCACACTCGTCCTTCCCTACACCCCTTCCTGTGCACTCCGCTCCATGGATAAATCCTTCTTATCTGTTCCCTTCTCCACTACTGCTAACTCCAGACTTCGCGCCTTCTGTCTCACTGCACCCTACGCCTGGAATAAACTTCCTGAGCCCCTACGTCTTGCCCCATCCTTGGCCACCTTTAAATCTAGACTGAAAGCCCACCTCTTTAACATTGCTTTTGACTCGTAACCACTCTCGCCTCCTACCCTCCTCTCTTCCTTCCCGTTCACATTAATTGATTTGATTTGCTTACTTTATTTATTTTTTGTCTATTAGATTGTAAGCTGTTTGAGCAAGGACTGTCTTCTATGTTTGTGCAGCGCTGCGTACGCCTTGTAGCGCTATAGAAATGCTAAATAGTAGTAGTATTCCTGTGGATGGCACTCTCATTCTCCCTATCTTATCAGCTCGTAACCTTGGGGTCATCTTCGACTCCTCTCTCTCCTTCTCTGCTCACATTCAGTAGGTTGCCAAAACCTGTCGTTTCTTTCTCTATAACATCAGCAAAATCTGTCCCTTCCTCTCTGAGCACTCTACCAGAACCCTTATCCACACTCTTATCACCTCTCGCCTAGATTATTGCAACCTGCTTCTCACCGGCCTCCCACTTAGCCATCTCTCTCCTCTTCAATCAGTCCAAAACTCTGCTATGCGACTCATTTTCCACCAGAGTCGCTATGCTCACATTAGCCCTCTCCTCAAGTCACTTCACTGGCTCCCTATCCATTTCTGCATTCAATTCAAATTTCTCTTACTGACCTATAAGTGCATTCACTCTACCGCTCCCCAGTACCTCTCCACTCTTGTCTCTCCCTACGCCCCCCCCTCGGGTTTTCCGGTCTGTGAATAAATCTCTCTTGTCTGTCCCCTTCTCCTCTACTGCTAATTCCAGACTCTGTTCCTTTTATCTCACTGCACCTCACGCCTGGAATAGACTTCCTGAGCTTGTACTTCTAACCCCGTCTTTGGCCATTTTCAAATCCAGGCTAAAAGCCCACCTCTTTAATGTTGCTTTTGATTCCTAACCACTACTCACGTGCCCTGTACCCTTTTATCCCCACCTCTGTAATTCCCTTACCTCTTAGTTGTTCTGTCTATTTGTCTGTCCTATTTAGATTGTGATCTCTTTGAGCAGGGACTGTCTTTTCATGTATGGTGTACAGCGCTGCGTATGCCTTGTAGTGCTATAGACCTGATAAGTAGTAGTAGGATATTTGATGTCTCAGGTGGACTATTGCAATATTTTGTATGTGGGAATTGCCCATAAGATATTAGAAATAGATTTAAACTTTGGCAGAACACGGCTGCAAGAAAGATTCAGCTGGGAATATAGGATATTCTGACTGCACAACTGAAATATAAATTTTCTACAAGATTCATTAATCATCAGTACTGAGGGCAGCATAGGCTACTGAATACTACAGCAAAATAAAGCACAAATGTAAAATTTTACTACATGTTAGGATTCTTAGTTCTAGAATTACTACCATATGCTACTGCATTAGTGCACGCTAACACCATTAATGTGCATTATTATTAACTAGGTCCTATTGCATAAAATGAGGCCCAGGATAAAATAATGTGCATTAATTTGTGCTAATGCAATAGTAAATCTAGCCCTGTTGAGCTGTAATAGGGCACATAAAGATGAAATCAAGGGTTTGCCTGATATAGGATAACTGTTAACATATTGCAGCATATGAAGAGAGGTATACAGCAAGCACCTCTGCATTGTCTCATTTAGTGCTGAATTGGACCTCAGGACACAGGGAAGTGTTAAGTAAATTAGGTTGTTATTTTTTTTTTTAATTTTAATTTTATTGTTTTTTTTCTTTAAGGCTGTATTTTCGTCAGTCTTCTATTTTGCATCTGTTCCTTTGTACCAAGGATTCCTAATGGTAGGGTAAGTTAAAGCCAGTATTTAGTTGGTGACAACTTGGTAACAAAACTATTTATGTTTGATTACACCAGTTTATTGTCAGGGCCAATCTTAACTGGATGCCTTTAATTATGTGTAAAGGAAAATGTTATAATTAGTTTTCCCTGTATTATTCATGCATAACATGAAAGTAAAAAATAATTTCCATTTGAAAATCAGATATTTTTTGGTAAAATGAAATTGAGATTAAGGGTGTTTTCTGCAGTTGCTCTTAGCACTTCAGGTACTTAATGTTTTCTCCTTAATAAACAGAAAGTAGCCACAGAACAGATGCATAAATGCTACTAAATAGAATCCTGAGATGATAATTTGCGAGTGATGTTGATAATCCAGTAATTGTATCTCATCAAGAATGTTGAAAAAATGTGGTAATTCATAAATTGTAACCTAGTCCATTGAACTCGACCCCTTATTTACCCACAGGAGTTTTTACTTGAGTTGGCTATTCTTGAAAAACCTGGCTAGTCTGCTTTACCAGTTTAAGCCCTGATCATATCAAACACAATCCTTGTTATCCTTACTATTCTAGACATAAGATTGATTTCTGATAATTCTTCTTCCTCTTATCGACAGTAGTTATAGTGTATGTGATCTGAATTTGCCTCTGTGGTGATCATACGTGTTCTGTATACCATTCCTTCTCTTGTCCTGTACTATTGTAACAGCTCTTAAGATGCCACCAATTCAACCACTAAATTTATCCCCCCCCCCCCCCCCCCCCCCAAAAAAAAAAAACCTTAACATGTCTGACTGGGCCTGGAATTATGAGCAGGCCTCAGGCAATAAATAAATAATAAAATAAAATATGAGGATGGCAATCTTTCTGCTCATATGCCCCCAAGGACCATTCTAGTATTCAAACTGATTTGTACCACTCCTTTAGACCTTGAGAGTTCTGCTAGTTTGAGGGGTGTGGAAAGTGAATTGGAGATCTATGGGGTAGTTAAAGGATCAGATCGGCAGTGAAAGGGAGAGGGAGCACAGCAACAGCCATGCCTGGCCCATACTTTCAAATAAATTGAATTTTTTTTTCCCAGATAATCCTCCCCGATATTCTAAACTTTTTAACTGGCCATGAACAATTCCTGGTGATTAAATAGTGTTAAAGTACCTAACCACAGATGTGATGTGAATAGGTGCAAATATTCAGCGCCAAACAGACTATGTTGAGCAGTCAAAATAGGCTGCTTAAGTAACAAGCCTATCATTAAGCAATTAAGGCTATATTGGCATAGCCGGTCAACGTTTTAGCAGCCAAAATAAACTTAGATATTCAGTGCCAGTCGCCAGATATGGCCTGGCAGTGAATATCCTGGTTTAACGCCGGCAACGGACAGCAAATGTGCTGCTTGCCACCGGCTGAATATTGGCCCCAATTTATTTATTGGCATTTACTCTAATGTATTACATAGTTAATACAACAAAGTTGTTTACAGTCAATTATAATTAAATGACAAGGTGAAAGAGAAATCCAAAGGCCTCTGAAGCCTAACTGCTATTGCTACATGGTAATACAAAGAAAGACCGGAAACCCTTTCAACAGCTCTAGGGAAAATCTTTCTCCCTCACCCTCGAAATGGTGATTCGCTGAAGTTCACAGATCAGATCAGAACTTGTACTTAATTCTCCCTGCATCATACTGTTTATCCTAAATCCTAGTGCCATCCGTCTTCAGAAACTGTTCAAAATAGAATAATGCACAATGAAAAAAATCATCACATCTGTTCACATTTCCCCTAATTCTAAAAGTTGTGTGCCCAAATTTCCGACTAGCATGTAAATTTGCATGCATAACTTATATAAGGTCATTTACTTAATAGATTAATTAGATGCTAATCATTCTTAATGGCCAATTATTGGCTATAATTGGTACTAATTAGGAATTAGGTGCATAACTGCCTTTATTCGGTTTTCTTTAAGTTGCATATTCAAATTCCAAAACATGCAACTCCAAGGGGAGCGTGGATGGGTCGCGCTGGGGGTGGCAGGCAGTTAGACAAACAGTTATAGAATGCTAGTATTTACATACCTAACTGCCTACAATTAGGTTTGAGCATTTACACCAGCCATTTGGCTGGCATAAAATTCAGATTTACACTAGTATTCTAGAATGGCAGTTGCACGCACATCATCCCGACACCTAAATTTAAGTGATCTGTAGAGAATTACCCCCATTGTGCATAGAAAAGGTGGCACACAGAACACAACCTGACAGAACATTCTAATTTGTTTACTTAAGGGTGACAAGTACTTGTATACTAAACTGTACAGCAGAGTCTCATTAGTGTTCTTTTCTTCATGAGTTTCATTGTTTTTACAATACCATAGAACTTTCAGATCAGTGCTTACTCTTTCCTGGTGACCACATATTCATTGCGAATATTCTGAAAATGCAATTGGCTATGTATGAAGTCAATTTGCATGCATCAAGAAATATTTTGCATGCCTTGAAATTCAGACAATACCGGGACAGGTTTGGATAGCACTGATCCAGATGCTAAAGAAGGGCATAATTAGTGGTTTGCCATGATATTTCTTACATATGTACTTGTCTCCTAGCTAAGGAAAACAAGTTATTTTTCTCACTGAATGCACAGTGGAAGTGTAATTTGTACAATCTTAAGTAGTTGTACTGTTCATTTATGTGTGTTAGTGTTGGATTGAAGGTTTTCTGCAGTAACATCAGTCACAGAACATATATTTTCAGTTTGTGACTGCAAATCCACATTTATTTGTGTAAAACTACTACTACTACTTAACATTTCTAGAGCGCTACAAGGGTTACGCAGCGCTGTACAATTTAACAAAGAGAGACAGTCCCTGCTCAAAGAGCTTACAATCTAATAGACAAGTGAACGGTCGGTCCGATAGGGGCAGTCAAATTGGGGCAGTCTGGATTCACTGAACGGTAAGGGTTAGGTGCCGAACGCAGCATTGAAGAGGTGGGCTTTAAGCAAAGACTTGAAGACGGGCAGGGAGGGGGCTTGGCGTAAGGGCTCAGGAAGGTTGTTCCAAGCATAGGGTGAGGCGAGGCAGAATGAGCAGAGCCTGGAGTTGGCGGTGGTGGAGAAGGGTACTGAGAGGAGGGATTTATCCTGTGAACGGAGGTTACGGGCGGGAACGTAAGGAGAGATGAGGGTAGAAAGATAGTGAGGGACAGCAGACTGAGTGCATTTGTAGGTAAGAAGGAGAAGCTTGAATTGAATGCGGTATCTGATCGGAAGCCAGTGAAGTGACCTGAGGAGAGGGGTGATATGAGTATATCGGTTCTGGCGGAATATGAGACGTGCAGCAGAGTTCTGAACAGATTGAAGGGGGGATAGATGGCTAAGTGGGAGGCCAGTGAGGAGTAAGTTGCAGTAGTCCAGGCGAGAGGTAATGAGAGCGTGGACGAGAGTTCGGGTGGTGTGTTCAGAGAGGAAAGGGCGAATTTTGCAGATGTTAAAGAGGAAGAAGCGACAGGTCTTACTCTAACTCATATTTTGACTAATAAAATATCTACTGGGTACTAAATTGTTGAACAGAGGTATCTAGAAAGATGTACTGAGTTTAATGGATTTATTTGTGAACTAATCATCCTTGTGTATTTCTGGAAGGTATGCAACCATATACACCATGTTTCCAGTTTTTTCTTTGGTACTGGATCAAGATGTGAAGCCTGAAACAGCTTTGTTATACCCTGAGCTTTATAAAGACCTTACCAAGGTATGGAATACTATCTTCTGATTCTAGTTTTCATAGAAATCCTGTAATATTTTGAGTCTAGTTTTCATAGAAACCTTGCATGTGATCTGAGTGCTCAATTTGTACTTTGTAGGTGATCTGAAATAGCTCCTTTTATTCTGCTGTAATTATTCTTAAAACTTTCAGTAGTGAATGCTTGGTGCAGATTTCTATGGTATAGCAAGATTGCCAAAAGAGTTATTGAAACATTTGAAGAAAAGTTGAGAAAAGTCACCTTAAGCAGTTTTGTTTATTTTGTTAAAATTGGTCACATATAGGGATGAGCAAAGGTATTTTACAGAATAAAAAAACTACTGCCGAAGATTAATCTCCATAAATGTTTGTATTTAATGTGCAAATGTTAATAACAATTAAAATTATTAACACAGTTAACGCTCACGTAAGAGATGATGGAAGTACATCGTCTCCCCCTCCTCCTGACCTGACCCATGTCCCAACCACTTCCCTCTCAAAGAGCCCATCCCCCCCCCCCCCCTCATTATCAGGCCCATCTTAAGGATGCCTTATGATCTAGGGTAGAACAGGCAGGACTAATCCCCACACTCTACTGTCCATACTGACTCAGATTTAAAATGACAGCTGTAACCTGTAGCAGTAGTCTTGTGATACTACTGCCAAGGTCCTGCCCTCTAATGGTAGTAACCATGAAACTACTGCTACAGTCATGGCTACCATTTTGGAACCCGGCAAGAAAGCCTGGAAATCAATCCTGCCTGTCCTGTCTTAGACCAGTGCTTCTCAGCCCAGTTATCGGGGTACACACAGTCAGTCAGCTTTTCAGGATATCCACAATGACTTTGCATGAGAGAGATTTGCATACTGAGGAGGCAGCGCATGTAGATCTAACTCATGCATATTGATTATGAATATTATGAAAGCTCAACTGGCTGGATGTGTCCTAAGGACTAGGTTGAGAAGCACTGCTATAGATCACTAGGGCATCCTTAAGTTAGACTTGGGGAGGGCATAAAGGAGGAAGAAAGTGGATGCTCGGGAGGGGTGGTTCTTTCAGAGAGGACTATTCAGAAGGGGGATGATATGGTGGGGGCTTCAGGGGTGGATGCTCTGTTGGGGGCTTCAGAAAAAGGTGGCTATTCTTGGGGGTGGGGCTTCAGAAACTAACATCCCCCCGCCCCAATATTCTACCATTATTTGGTTAGATAAGGGTAAAGTTAAGATGTGGTCACAGGGAATATTCAGTGACACTGGGCATCAATTAAAAATGTGATCAACTGCAATCATACCTTCAGTTTCATTTTATGTGTATGTGCACTATATGTATACACTAATTCATATCCTAATACCTTGTGTAGAAGATACTTAGGATACAAGCAGTATAAGAGAGTACAGCAAAAGCTGAACACAAGCAATTGCTTTTGTTTAGCTGTGAAAGGAGACTGGTTCAAGTCATTTTTTTTTAGAAAGAGGTATATGTTCTTTGGTAAGAGACTGGAAACAAATCTAATTCCCTCTCTAAAGTGACACCTGTTTTCTTATGAGGAAGGTTATGCTGCCAAGTCAGTTATAAGCATGATGAGCATTACTATAGGTAGAAAGGGGAGTTTATGCTGGTGATCGTGTGGTGGTAGAAGGTAAATGCTGTCTTCTTTAAAATAAAAATGTAGTTATAAGCATGGTAATAAAAGTGGTAAATTCCTGGCTAAATTGATTGCACCACAATCTAATTCAAGATATATAGGTGCTATTAAAAGCAAGGATGGAAGGTTATTAAATAAGGATAAAGAAATCAATAAAACGTTTCAGGATTATTACCAACATTATATAGTGCTGGGGAAAGTCAGGGTTTACAGAATGATCTCTATCTGCAAAATATTGAAGCCCCTTCGCTGAGACAGACAGAAACAACATTTGAACGAACCCATAAGTTGTGATGAAATCGTTTGGGCAATTGCCCAAAGTAAATTAGGGAAGGCGCCAGGGCCTGATGGACTAAAATCTGAATTTTACAAATTGATGGGAGACAACATAGTTTCCATATTAGCTGAGGTATTTAATGAATGGGTGGTGAAGGGGAAACTACCGGAAAATCTTAATTTGGCCCAGATTTTAGTGCTGCCAAAGCCTAAACGTGATGTGCAGCGAGTATCCTCCTACAGACCTATTTCTCTATTGAATTGCGAGGTCAAACTGCTTGCTAAAATATCAGCTAAGAGATTAGGGATGGTACTACCAAGCCTGATACATGAAGCACAGGTGGGATTTGTGCAGGGTCGCTCTGTCACTAAGAATTTGCGAAGTATAATATTATCTTTAGAACATCTTAAGGGGACTTCAGAACGGGCGTTATTGGTCAGTTTCGATGCCGAAAAGGCATTTGATCGTGTGGAATGGCCTTTTTTATTTTCAGTTTTAGATAGATATGGATTTTCTGGATGGTTTGTACAAGCAATTAAAGCACTATATAACACCTAGAGCAAGGGTCATGGTAAATGGAATGTTGTCGGCGAATTTTGAGATCACAAGGGGGACACGCCAGGGATGTCCACTCTCCCCGTTACTGTTTGCACTATATTTAGATCCGTTGATACGAGACATAATTTCAGTTAGAACCATTAGAGGAGTGGAGGTTGGATCGATGAAATTTAAAATTGCAGCATTTGCCGATGATCTGCTGGTAGCGCTTACCACCCAAGGATATCACTTGTAGACCTTTTAGAAGTAATTAAGGAATTCGGAGATTATTCAGGATTCAAATTAAATTTGGATAAGTCAGAAGCCCTGGCGATCCCAGTAAGTACCAAATCCTTTGGAGAGGAGATTTCCCGCTGAGATGGGCAGAGGGTTCTTTTAGGTATTTGGGAATTCTGCTTGCTTCTCAGACGGAAGACATATATAGACTAAATATCAATAGATTGTTAAGTCAAACAGAGCAGCAGTTGGCAGCATGAAGGATGTTACCGGTGCCATTGATCGGCCGAGTTTGTCTTATACGAATGGTAATCTTGCCCAGATGGCTATACGTATTACAAGTTCTGCCGCTGAGACTACTACAGAAAGACATCAACGTTTCTATCAAATGGTGGGACAGTTCTGCTGGGCAAAGAGAAAGGCTAAGCTGAAGCTACAGCTGCTACTAGGGACTTGGCAGCAAGGTGGATTGGGACTGCCTAATTTACAATACTATAATTTGGCTAGTCTGCTGCGGTTGGTGAGAGACTGGATTTTTTCTACAAACACACACCCCACTAGAATTAGAAAAAACATACTTTAGTCCCTATAATTTAGTGACTTTGCTGCATCTCAATAATACCTCGGTGCCAAAGAAATTTAAGGGTAGTATACTGATCCCTTTACAAGAGGCATGGAAATCCTGGGGACAAAATTGGGGGGTCAACCGAGTGTGTCAGAATTGCTGACCATAAGTGGGAACCCGATGTTTATACCAGGATTGGACAACCAGGTTTTTCAGCAGTGGACAAGGGGGGGCTCACATGTCTGAAAACACTAATAGATTTAGAAGGGAAAATCAAACCTTTAAGACAACTTATGCCCACTGATGCTGAAAAATGGGAGGATGTATTTGGATATGGCCAGATAAAACACTATGTACAAACACTCGATGCAGAAGGGCTTAAGTTTCAATTGGGGGAAAAAATTAAACAGTTTTATAATGAAATATCAGAAGAAGCCCCCACAATTTCACAGCTCAAAAACAACTGTGGACTTTGGGGGGGTAGGGATTGGTCTCTGCTTCGCCGCAGGTGGGAGGCAGATACAAAAGTAGATTTAACTAATTGGGACATAGCAGCCTACATTCGGAACATCCCTAAACTGATTAGTAGTGCAAATTATAGAGAATGTGCATTTAGAGTGGCACACAGAGCATATTTTACACAACGCCAGCTCTTTAGAATGGGAGGGATTGACACACCAACCTGTTTGAAATGCACGCTGGAGGAAAACTCGTTCTATCACGCATTTTGGGAATGCACAAAGATACAGCTTTTTTGGAAAAGGATAGTGGCCTTTATGAATTCAATCACATCGCGTAACATAGTGGGCACCCCGCTGCAATTACTATTGGACTGCCCAGGGGCATTCCGTGGCTTTACGGCAGACGAAATATTGCTAAGTCGCAAGTTATGTTTAGTGGCAAAAAAATGCATTTTGCAATGCTGGACCTCGGATAAATCCCCAGAATACTGGCATTGGCGAAACCAGGTGCATCTTTTAATGACATGGGAAGCAAGAGATGCAAAAGGATTTTGTCGTCGAAAAAAATGTTTCCTTAAAATCTGGGGGCCTATGTTGGATATACTATCGCAGAGAGGCCGGAGTCTCATACTCAACACGCTTTGATAAAACTATAGAATAATGGTACACATACATGAACCCATAAGTACAAATATGCATTAGTGAACATCAGGAAGGGGAAGGGTGGGGGGAGGAACTGAAGGGGGGAAAGGTGGGTAAAAAATGCATAAGATGAATGTGATGTTTATTTAAACAAACACCCCATAAATGTTTGGATGTTAATGAGAATGTCTGGGAGGGTCGGTAGGGGAAGGGGGGAGAATGACAAAAACATTGATGATGGAATTTATTGATGTATGCAAGTTAATATGCTGTATTATTTACGATGTCAAATGTTAGATATACTGGCAATGTTTAAAATGTTTAAAATGTTGAATCATCAATAAAAACAGTTGAAATAAAAAAATAAAAATGGAAAGCTTATTCCATGCTTTGGACAGTGTTGTATAGTAACTAAGTAATGTAATTAGCTACTGTACTTAAATAAAAGTTTTGTCACTTCTACTTGTAAAGAAGTACAGGAAACATTTGTTTTTTTATTTTTACCAAAGTAATAATTTCACCAGTTTTTACTACTTTTACTCAGTTACGTTTGATGCTTGCAGTTAAAAGTAAAAATGGAAGCAAGACATAAATGATGATTCCTTGTTAAACCAAATGAAACACCAAACCTGGCACAAAATTTTGCTATTGCAAACCTTTGTCATGCAAACTGAACCATCTCATCTTAAGTTTTGCTGTTCAGTGGAATTCTCTGTGTTTGTTAAATTGGTTACTGGTCTCCAGTGAAACTGATCAGTGATGAATTGGGTCACTATAAAGCGGAGATGGAACTGGTTGCAGTTCTTGAGGAACAGACATATGTCTTTACCACAATAGTATGCTGGTCATCCCATGTAAAATTTTACATTAGGGTGACTGTCCACTGGATTGATAGTCTTTAGAGAGGAAGTCTGCTTATCTGGCCATAGGACTGAAGGATTCCCACATCTTTCATGTTCTTGCATCAGTTCTCAAAGATATCCAAACAGAGATTGCCATCAGACAAAAAAATTGTTAGATTAAAAAGACACAAAGATTCCAACTTCGTAACAGCATGACAATGATAATGAAGTTGAAGATACAAGTGACGAATTATACAACTCTAATTCTCAAAGCATTCTTTGCTATATGGAAGTCGAGTGTTTCAGACAGAGTTCTTGCATATAGTAAATGTAAACTGCCTTGATTGTACCACAGAAAGGCAGTATATCAAATCCCATTACCCTTACCCTTCATCAACACCTACAGACCAAGTCAGTAGACATCAGTAGTTCTTCAGCCTGGTCTGATTAGAAGGAACTTTTTTATCAGACTGAACACTCCACTTCCTGCCAATTCAGTTCTTGAAAACCTTTTTAGCTGTGCTGAATTCATGATTCACATGCGCACTCACATGAGTGACATTCATTTTCAAATGTAGTTTTAGTAAAAGCAAAGTGGATTAAATTATAGATCAGTAAAGTTTTGGGTTAAAAACATTAACTGTTCCATACATTGTAGTTGCAGTACTTTTTACTCAAAAAGTATATTAGGCAACAACTTTTTTCTTTCACTCAAGTACATTTTTTAATGTGTTCTTCATTATATTTTTGACTTTTGCTTAAGTATTAAAATATACATTTATTTTTATTTAACTACTTTGACCTAGTACTTTAAACAACACTGACTTTGGATATATGAATTCCAGCTCAGCATGGATACTCATAATTCCTTCAAAAATATATTCCTAAAACTTTGGATGCAAGCAGCAGCTCAGTCTAGTTAGATGAAAAAAAATATTTGTCAGAGTCCCGCTAACAGTCTGTTAGGGCACCTCTTTAAGATAGAAAACAAACCACAAGAAGATAAGATTCTGTACCTGCTAGAGTTTATTGTTCAGATATAAAGGTATACAACTGGCAAACTCCTAGCCTAACATTTCTCTTCTGATAACTAAATCAGTTGCTGGTCACTTAGGGATTACTAGAGGAGGTCAAATACAAGGTTTCCCAGGCTGGATGAGATTTCTAGGGAGAAGACCTGGGTATCACGCTGATTCTCATACAATAGACACAAGGGAACTCTGTTTTCCAAGAATTTGGATGTCAAGTGCTATTCAACTTATAGACTGGTGTGTAATCTTCCAAGATATTTTAGACCCCCTTTCCAATTTGAGCTCCAAGTGGTTTAGAACATTTTTTTCAGGTGTAAGTTGTCCCTGTCTCAAGAACTTACAATCTAAAAGTTGAAAGAATATGAGATATGTGGCTTATCTAAGGTCACAAGGATTCTGACTGGTAGAAATAGGATTTGGATCCTAGTTGCCTTTGCAGCCCACTGCACTAAGCACCAGGCCAGTCCTCCAGTAGTTAGGTGAGGCCAGGGCAAATGAGTCACTGCACAACAAGAATACATGTTCACCTTGGTATTCCTTTCTCTTAACAGAATAGTCATTTCAACTGTGGGAGTTTGTAAGCATAGTTAATGATTTCCTGCTTAGTGAAAACCTTTCAGCACAGGCTATCAAGAGTGATGAAAGGTGGTCATCCTAACTGTAAAACATGTGTCAAAGGATGATCAGAGAAGTAGTGAACTAAATTAGCTCTCTTTGCTCCCTTTGCAATCTCTGGGCCACAATCGCAAAGCTTACCGTGCTATTAATGTGCTTTAGACTGGTTTAGCCTGTCTAAAGCAAACATTTACGTAGCTAGTAATGTACAAAGGAGTTTTCCGTGGCTCTAACGTGTGCCGTTAGCAGCCACCGAGAACCCCAAGCAAATTATAAATGAGCTCATTAGTATTCTAATGAGCTTATTTGTAGTCTAATGTGTATTCCAAAGCAGCCCTAATTTAACGAGCAAATTTTACGGCTGCTCTAGAGCTGTCGGACAGAGAGAAGCACAACAGGAAGCTATAAAGGCTGCCTACTTGTGCTTACTACCTCCCAGCGCCCCCCCCCCCCCCCCTCCAAAAAATGTTGTTTTAAATTTCCCTGCTAGTCCAATAGACCACAACACCCCCCTGCATCTTGTTTTCTTTATTTCCCTGCTAGACCCTGACCCCCCCCCCCCCCCCCCGTGACACCGGAACCTGTTTAAAAATTTTTTCCTAGTGGTCCATTGGACCAAATCTCTTCCCCTGCGCAGGCATACATTCCTCCCTTCTGCACCCAACCCACACCCCCGTCCCTTCCTGTACCTTTACAACAAGGTGAGGTAGGAGGGCAGGAGCAATGGCTCCTGCCTCAGGCCTGCCTGGAACAAAATGGCAGCGCCCAGGCCCTGCCCAGTGCATTCTGGGATGCACTGGGCAGGGCTAAAAACCACATTTTGTTCTGGGCGGCTTGAGGCAGGAGGAAGGAGCTGTTGCTCCTGCCTCCACCTTGTTGTAAAGATACAGGGAGGGGCAGGGTGGGGGTCGAGTACGGGAGGGGGTGAGTGTGCATGCACAGGGGAAAGGGGTTCTGTCCACTGGACCACCATGTAAAATTAAAAAAAAAAAGGTTTGTGGGGTCACGAGGGATTGTGGGGGGTCGTGGTCCACTGGAAAGAAAGATTGGGGTCAGGGTCCCACTGGACCACTAGGGTAAATTTTTAAAAAGTGTGGGGTCGGGGAGGTCCAGTGCAAACTTGCAAACAGCGAGGATCCGCATCATTACATCACTGGCTGTTAGCGATTCGCTAAATTTTAGTGAGGAAGCCGTATTTTACGGCTATCTTTGTGCATCAGAGTTCACAAGGACTGCCTACCAACTGTCTTTACCATATAAATAAGCAGTCTCCTGCTACAGAGAAGGGGGTAGAGTTAACCATTTTACATTTAAGCAGCATAGCATTAAATATTGCTTACAAGAGTTCTTGTTTCCTTCCAACCAAGAGTGATCTAACTGATCTTGATAATTCTAAGTGGCAGAAACTATTATATACTGTAACAGCCACGAGATTGCATTTAAGTCATCTCTGCTTTGTCCTCAGCTCTCAAGCTTATTGCATGGCATTTGTATTGAATTAGACAGTGCCGTAGCGAGGGCTAATGACACCCGGGCAGGTCGTCGCTGTGCAGCGCGGCGCACCCCCCCTCCCCCCCCCCCCCCGGACCGCTTTCTTACCTGCGAGAGGGCCGATCCGCCCCGAGTGCACGTCACTCTGAGCTGCATCGGCCCCGCTGGTTCCCTGCTCTCTCTGCCCCGGAACAGGAAGTAACCTGTTCCGGCTGGGGCAGAGGGAGCAGGAACCAGCGGGCCGGCAACTCCCGAGCGCGTGCACCCGGGTGGACCGCCCCTCCCGCCCCCTCCCCCCTTCCTACGCCACTGGAATTAGTTTGTTTTTTGTATCATAGATAGGCATGTATTTGTTCTGTTTATTGCTTTTTGTTCTCCTCTATGACATAATTTGTGACCTAAAGACTGACTAAAATTTTAAACAAAAGAGAAATGTTTAGCAGAGCATAGAGTTCTTAGCCAAAGGGAAGAAATGAAGGAGGGAGGGAAGAATTATCTTGAACATGTCGTCTTACATCCTGTGAGTTTTATCCATTTCAAATTTCTATAACACTGCAGCCTTGGAAACAGGAAAAAAAAAACAGAGCCAGATGTCATAAACACAAATAGTAAATTCCACTTTAGTGTGTCTGGCCAAAATAATCTAAGAGATTAAGGGATCCTTTACTAAACTGTGATAATGCAGCAGCATGTGTTGAACATAAAATTCAGCAGTTAAGGCCAGGGACAGAGCTAGGGTTGTTGATGCCCCCTACAGCTATACACTGCCACCATTTCTGCCATCTCTGCCACCTCCCCTTCCCCTCCAGATTCACCATAGCCACAGTCCGTCCCCCCCCCCCCCCCCCCCCGTCACCACCTCCACCTCATCACCCAAGGTCCACAGTCGCCAATATCAGCACTGACACAAAGCATCCATAGAAGCTCACACGCTAGCGCTGAAGGGTGGGGCATACAGGGCTGGAGTGCAGGCCAAGCAAGCATAGTGCCCCCCTCCCCCAAACATTGACTGTCTTCTGTGACACTTAACCTGGCTTTCCACGTTCTACCTGCCTTGACTCTTGCCTTTAAGAGAGAGGAGGTGGTTGTGTGTGCAGCTGAGTGTTAATCATAGATGGAGTAATATAGTTTGATGTTGATGTAAGCTGGCTTGTCTGGTCTATAAATTATTTGATGGCTATAGTCCTATTTAGTAAGATTGTTTGCTTTTCCATTTGCTTCATTTTTCTCTGGATCAGGAATGACCCTCTTCTCTATTTTTCTTCATTAGTTGCTGTTAAATATAAGTTGCCATTAGAACTTTCTTTTCCTTATCAAGCAGTTAAGTTTGGTGTTCTTTACCTGTTTCTCTTAGAATATCAGCAACATATTTAAGCTTTCATAAACATTTGAAAGCTTTTGTTTCAGAAATTCTATAGTTAATTTTGTTTTATTCATTTTTTATTTTTTTATGTATTATTTTTAATCAGTTTTGGGTTTTTTCATTTATTAGTTTGATTTGTCCGAAAATTTGAACCTCTAGTTGACAGGTTATAAGAATCGCATCACAATAATAATAAAGCTTATTCCTGGGGCTGGGTAGAGTATGTAGTATTCTGCATGTAAACCAATTCACAATTGCTAATGCCCCATGGGAGACAAGGGTGTTGAAGGTACAATGTTCAATTTAAAAAAAAAAGAAATCTAATGTATACATAAATAAAAATCTCTATTGAACATTTAATATATATGCCTTACTTGTCATCCTTAGGGAAGATCATTGTCATTTAAGACCTTTCTCATCTGGGTTTTAATCAGCATATACCAAGGTATGTAAAATCCCTTACTTTTGTGAACTAAAGATTTTTGTCTAGTATTAGCTCCAGGTTAAATTCCAAAGCTTAAAATTTCATCAAGTTATATATTGCTCTCTGTTTATCTCGTAAATCGATAGTCTTTCATTATGCCAGACCTATCCAGAACACAGTGTGGATTAGAATTGTTATTGATGCATGTCGACTAAAACAGTTATTTTTTAATTAAATAGTAAATCAGGAAAATGTTAACTACTGCCTAGCACATTTCATACTTTTCTCATGGTCTAGATTAGCAACCAGAATTATGAAGCCCATTATAAATTATTAATTAAAATTTGTTTCACTTTACAAATAGATGAGAGATTGTATACTGAGTAAATTCAGGTGCACTGTATGTAATGCGTTTAATTTCTAACCTGCTTTTTTTCAGTGTCATTGGACAGTTCTAGCTGTATATTTTATTGTACATAGACATATTTTACTGTATCTGGGGAAAAAAGTGAGACCCCCCCCTAAACATTTTGCAATAACAACCGCAGACCTGAACCAAATTAATTCAAATTTTACATGCACAAAGTGATATCTGTTTCAAACAATGCTGTGTGGTTTCGTAGAAATCCATCTTTAACGTTACTGAGATGTCAGATTTTAAATGTTACCCAAAAGTTAGAGTTTCCAACACAGTTGATGTCAATCTGAACAGTCCGAATGTTTAAATCTGATCTTGTAGCACCCTATCCTTTTTCAACTTGAGTATTTTAATAAAAATTCAATCTTCTTTTGACATTTTGTTTGTTTATCAATGTGCAATGATATCACGAGTAAGTAATTAAGTCAGAAACTAAGATTTGTGACAACAATTTGTAAAAATTAAAAATCTCTTAAACGGGACGCAAATAGATGTCACTTTGTGCACATAAAATTTTAATTAATTTGGTGCTGGTTCGAGATTGTTATTGCAAAATGTTTAGGGGGCTCACTTTTTCCAGACACAGTGTATTGTCCAGGAAATCAGTAATCATGTATTGCGATAAAAATTCTACAATATCATCCCTGAAAATTTCCTTCTTAATGTCAGACAAACCTGATATTTTAGTTCACATAATAGCCCATTATTAAATTGGACTTGGAGAAAATCCACTATTTCTGGAATAAGCAGTATAAAATGTTTTGTACTTTTTTGGGATCTTGCCAGGTATCTGTGAACTGGATTGGCCACTGTTGGAAACAGGATGCTGGGCTTGATGGACCTTTGGTCTGTCCCAGTATGGCAATGCTTACTGTAACGCAGCATTGTGTTCTATGCATGACTAAAATAATTCAGTTATTGACAGCAGGAGAACAGTGTTTACTTTAGGAAAGGTGAAGAGCCACTGGGCCATGTTTTATTCTAAAAGGACCGATTAGAGAAGATAAAATTTAGAAAGCCTTTGAGCTTTCATGTCCTCCATCCCTGGTGAGAAGTGCGAAAAGGCTCCTATGTGCTCTATAAAATAGGCTGCCAGAAGCAGTCCAACAGTGATAAATGCCCATGCAGAAATTTATACCTGTCCCCAAAATGCTGTACATGTGTGCATGTACCTGTGTATTGTATAAAATATATGCATACCTTACTATTCTGCCTCCACTCCACCAAAACCAGTCAGACAAAAAGGAGTGGTGTAGAAAAACAAAATGTATGTTTGAGGGGGAGGTGATGAGCACCTCCCCAAAGAGATCTCAGGCAATTGAAAAGGACTTCTGGTTACAATAAGCAGAGGCATTGCCTATCCAGCCTTCAGTCCCAACACACCTAAATAGAGTCAGTGAACCAACTCCTTTCCAGGCCTAAGCCATGAAAAAAAATGGAATAATCAAGGCTTGAAGCTTGGAAGGTCTCACTGTTACTGTCAATTTACACTCAGAGCCAGACGCACAAAGGCAGCCGTTAAATACAGCTGCCGCGGGAGAGCTTACCGAGTGCAAACAGCAACCGCTGCACAAAGGGGATGGCATGCAAATGAGATGCTAGACCACCATAGAGTTTTTTAAGTTGCGGGGGGGGGGGGGGGGGGCGAGCAGGGGTCCACCACAGTCCAGCAGACCATCTTTTGAGCCCCTCTCCATGTGCAACTCAAAAAATTCCATGGTGATCTAGTGATTCCCATCCCCTTCTAGAAAATCCTTGGTACTCCAGTGAACCCCCCTTTTCGAGCCCCCCTACCAAAAATCTCCATGGTGGTCTAGTGACCCTCCCTTTCCAGAAATCCCTGGTGGTCCAGCAACGCCTCCTCTCTCCTGCCTCTGGGCCCACCTTCTCAAAATGGTTGCACCCAGCTCCCTGCCTGATACATTCTGGGAAAGGCTAAGCACCATATAAGGAAAAAATGCCTTATATGATGCTCAGTCCCTCCCAGTGCATCCCAGGATTCACTGGGCAAGAGCTGGGTGCCGCCATTTTGAGAAGGCGGGCACACAGGCATCAGAGTTGCCAACTCCGCAGTTTTCCTGTGGAATTAGGTAGGTTTTGTTGTTTGTTTGTTTTTGTTTTAGTAGCTTGCAGGAAGTTTTTAATAGTTGCAGGTTGATACTTTTTGGGCTACTTCCTTGACTGTGTATTTTGAGCAGCCGCACCATGTGGTTCTGGCTCTGTCTCTACTCACACTCCTTTTGGTCAAATTTGGAGCCGGAATGAGGCTTAATGCATCTAAAGCTTCATTCTGGCTCCAAATATGACCAATAGGAGAGTGAAATGGGTGATGTCATCATCAGCTGTCCTGCTCAGGAAGCCCCTGCCAGAGTATATATGCTGGAGCTGTCCCCAAGCAGAGCAAGCTGAGCAGCCATACAGGTGAGGCAGTGACTATAGGCTGGGGGGGGGGGGATGGAGATAAACAGACCCCCCCCCCTCCACCCCGCTCCTAACATAGCTATTTTTGGGCTACTTTCCAGCTGGAAAATTTAGGTGTTGCTACTGCCCTTCTGCCTCCAACTGTAGAGGTAAAGGGGAGAGAGTTACTTGACCACCATGGAGAGTTTTGGTAGCAGGGAGTCCACTGGACCACCAGGGACTTTTTGCTTGGGGAGGGCAGGAGAGGTTGTAGGGGAAAGTCGGGGTCCACTAGACCACCAGGGAAGTTTTTAAAGGTGGGGGGTCGGGTGTCCATGAGTGCCTACCATGGGGAGCAGTCTGCTCGTACTATACAATGCAAACAGACTGCTCCCCACATATGGACAGGTCCAGACTTTCCGTAACATTTTTCACATTAAAGGCAGGCGCCCAGTTCTGTGCATTGCTCAGAATGCTCATTTTAATAGTAATGAGCTTGTTGCAGTGCATTTGAATAGGGTAGCTGCTATGGGTAACAGTAAAAGAGATGCAGAACCCCTTTGTGCATTACATGTTAAATAATACTTGCTTTAGACAGGCTACAACTGGTCTAAAGCAAACATTCCAAGGAACGTAAGCTTTGTGCGTCGAGTCCTCAGGGTGAGAAAAAAGTCCAGGTTAAATCTGTATGAATATTCTGCAATATTTAAAGCATTCAGTAATCTTTCTTCCCATTGAAGTTATTTTTCTTATACATACATCATCATGCAATCCTCTGAAGATACAAACATTTTTCCAGCATCCTTTCGGGTATGCAAATTATTTCTTTAGTGGCTGCTAATGCTGCCCCTCCCTTGGGGAAGGCACAAACAAAAACGTTGGCTGTGAGTCACTTCTACCTTAATCCCACAGGCTTCTTAGTGACCATCCGCTGCTTCCTTTCAGGTTCAAAATATTAACTATTCCCTCTTCATTATCTAAACTTATGTCCTTTAATTAATCTGTTTTACTTTCACACCGCCATTCCGACGACTAGCAGCATATACCACACTTGGCTGCTTTTTCTCATGCACCGTGCCCTTTTCTTCTGCCAGTGTTCTGCTACATCCCTTTTGATACCTTTACTGCTTAGGGTAGAAGCAAGAAAATGGGGAAGTTCCTGCCCACATGGCTTCCTTTTGCCAAAAACCTCCCCATGAACATTCCCAACCAAAAAGTGCAGCCAAACTGCCAATATACAGTTCATTCCAACTGTCTTCCCTATAAAGTCCATTTTCTCTAGTAGACAGTTCAGCAGGAGTTAACACCAACTTTCTCAAGGCTTCTGGCTCAGAGCAAAGCTTTACCTTTCCCATTTGAATTCTCATGGCAGTTTTTTCTCTCGGAGCTTCTTAGCATACTCTTACCAATCCTGTGGGGGACTCTTCCTTTCCTCTCCCTCCGTCTTACCTTTCTCTCAGACTAGGGAAGTTTATTTCTCCGAGGACAAGCAGGCCTATTTATTCTCACAAGTGGGTGACGCTGACCCAAGCCGGCACTCCCTCGACGGTGGTGGAGAAAACTTTGCCGGAGTCAAAGTGGGAGCCGGCTTCTTGATGCCGTTGTAGAGGACACGGCTTCTCCACATCGAGGCAGGTCCAGTCTCAACACTCCCACCAGGAGGTATTGTGTGACACCGAGGAAGAGCGCTGATGGGTTTCGGAGGAGGTACTGGGTACTTTTTCTCATATGAGTCCTATGGAATTCCCTCTGAACCCTCCCCTCCACCTGAAAGGAGAAAGTCTCCTCTGTAGAGTCTTTCATTCCCTTCTTTTGCAAGGAAATGACTACGGCCATTCCATTGCCTTGGAGGTGGAGGACAAGCTCGAGGTCCTAAACTACATGTCTCCTCCTAGGGAGGCTGTGACTGTCCCTCTCCATGGGGTACTCCAGGAAGTCCTCATTTGGAATTGGGAGTTCCCCCTGTTGGTCCCGGTCATGTCCAAGAAGATCGATACCATGTACCAGATCCACAGCACACCTGGCTTTGATAAGCCTCAGTTGCCTCACAATTCCATGGTGGTGGAATCCGCTCTCAGAAGAGCCAGTTCTAGAGACTATGCTTTGGCGCCCCCAGGCAGAGAAGCTAGGACTGTGGATTCTTTTGGGAGGAAGATCTTCCAGGTCTCTCTGCTCATATCACGTATCTAGTCTTACCAGCTCTTCACGAGTGTTTACTTGCGAGACTCGGTGCGCAAGATGCTTGACTTAGCTGACTCTCTCCCACCGGAGCAGGTTGAGTCACTTTTTCAGTTGGCTAAGCAGCAGAAGGTGTGTCGAAAGTTCTCAGCCAGGGGCGCTTAGAACACTTTTGATGTGGCATTCAGGATCTCTGTCCAAAGTATAGCAGTGCGCAGACTCTATGGCTGCATGTTTCTGACTTGGAACAGTCGGTTCAGCAGAGGTTGGCAGATGCCTTATGCCGGGTGGATAAACTTTTTGGAGAGAAGGTTGAAGAGGTCACAGTCCAGATGAAAAAACATACTAATACCATCTCTTCTCTCTCCCGCTGGACGCCTTCTACATTTGCCTCCACATCTAGAAGGTCTTTTGACAAGTCGAGGAGGGGTCCTTATTTCTCTCAGAGAAGTAGTTACACTTCCTCTTCTCGCCAGCCCCAGCACACTCGTTCTCGTCAGCCCCTGCTGGGGAGCCCTGCTGCCCCCAGTCAAAATAGGGGACGGTTTTGACTGGCTGCAACAGGGCATAGCCGCAGTACCAGTGTCCATTCTGGACAACTCACCGATTGGGGGGAGGCTGAAGTTTTTTAATGAAAGTTGGCCCCCTTGTAACCTCCGACTGGTGAGTTCTCCAAAGTCCATCTCGGATATGCCCTCAGTTGGTATCAGAAACCACAAATTGCTCACCAAGAGCTCTTTCCTTCGGCTCTCAACGTAAGCAGGTACTTGCAGAGGAATTCTCAGCCCTTCTGAAGGCCCGTGCAATTGAACCCGTTCCACCAGGGGAAGAAGGGCAGGAATTCTATTCTAGATATTTCCTTGTGCAGAAGAAAACAGAGGTATGCATCCCATCCTAGACCTAAGGGCCCTGAACAAATTCTTGGTCAAAGAAAAGTTCAAGATGGTTTCATTGGGCACCCTTCTCCCCATGATTCAGGAAAACAATTTATGCTGTCTGGACTTAAAGGATGCATATACTCACATCCCGATACTTCCAGACCCCACTGGAAGTATCTACGATTTTGGCTAGGAACACATCACTACTAGTACCGCATGTTCTTTTGTCCTCACGTCAGCTCCTAAGGTTTTCATTAAATGTCTAGCGGTAGTTGCAGCGTCACTGTGTAGACTGAGAGTCCATGTGTTTCCCTATCTCGACGATTGTCGGTGCTCAGGAGCCCATGCGGAGGACTATTCAGGTGCTAGAGCTAATTAGGGTTCGTTTTAAACTACCCCAAGTCCCTCCTTTGCCCTACCCAACAATTGGAGTTCATAGGAGCCCTGCTCAACACACAACAGTTTGAGTGTACCTTCCAGAGCCAAGAGTGGATACTCTCATCGCTCTGGTGTCTCAGGTTTGAGCCTCTCAGCAGGTCACTGCTCGGCAAATGTTGAGATTGTTGGGCCACATGGATTCCACCTTTTATGTGACTCCCATGAGATGCCTCCACATGAGATCTGCCCAATGGACCCTAGTTTCTCAGTGGAAGATGTCCCTAGAGCTTGTTTGCTCACTTCATTGGTGGACCATTCGATCCAATTTGAACCTGGGACTTCCAAATACTTCAGCCTCAAAAAGTGCTAACGATGGATTCATCCCTCCTGGGTTAGGGAGCTCATGTGGATGGGCTCCACACTCAAGGTGTTTGGTCCTCCCAGGAAACAAATCTTCAGATCAATCTCCTGGAGCTCTGGGCGATCTGGAACACTCTAAAGGCTTTCAGAGATTGGCTGTCTCACCAAATTCTGCTCATTCAAACAGACAGCCAGGTTGCTATGTATTACACCAAGAAGCAGGGGGGCACCAGATGAGGAGGCCATCTGGATGTGGCATTGGGCTCACCATCGTGGCATGTACCTATGAGCCACTTATCTGGCAGGCAAAAACAACAGCCTGGCTGACAGACTGAGCAGGGTTATGCAACCGCACGAGTGGTCTCAGAGTATGACTGTTGTCCGCAAGATCTTCCGAGCATGGGGCACCCCCTTGGTAACATACGTATACATAGTAGGTGACGGCAGAAAAAGACCTGCATGGTCCATCCAGTCTGCCCAACAAGATAACTCGTATGTGCTACTTTTTGTGTACCCTACTTTGATTTGTACCTGTGTGGATCTCTTTGCCACTCAAATCAATCATAAAATCCCTGAGTTCTGTTCCAGGCTTCAGGCCCGTGGCAGACTAGTGTCAGATGCCGTCCTTCTCTACTGGGGGACAGGTCTGCTGTATGCATATCCTTCCATACCAAAACTGAGGAACCATGATTCTGATTGTGCTGTACTGGCCTCAGCAGATCTGGTTCCCTCTACTTCTGGAGTTATCCTCTGAAGAACCGTGGGGATTGGAGTGTTTTCCGACCCTCATAACTCAGAATGAGGGATCTCTTTTACATCCCAACCTTCACTCTCTGGCTCTCACAGCCTGGATGTTGAGAGCATAGAATTTGTTTCCTTGGGTCTTTCAAAGGGTGTCTCCTTGCTGGGTTGTAGGAAAGATTCCACTAAAAGGTGTTATTCTTTCAAATGGAGGAGGTTTGCTGTCTGGTGTGAGAGCAATGCCCTAGATCCCCTTGCTTTTACCCTACACAGTGCCTGCTTTAATACCTTGTACACTTATCTGAGTCTGGTCTTAAGACCAACTCCATAAGGATTCACCTCAGTGCAATTAATGCTTATCATTATTGTGTAAAAGGTAAACTCATCTCTGGACTGCCTCAAGTTGTTCAATTTATGAGAGGTTTACATTTGTCAAAGCCCCCTGTCAAACCTCTATGTGTCATGGGACCTCAACGTTGTTCTTACCCAGCTGATGAACGCTCCTTTCGAGCCAACTGCCATCTGAAGTACTTGACCTGGAAGGTAATTTGGTGGCTGTTACTTCAGCTTATAGAGTCAGTGAGCTTCAGGCCTTAGTGGTGGATGCATTTTATACTAAGTTCCATCACAACAGAGTAGTCCTCCTCACACACACCCTAAGCTCCTGCCAGAGGTGGTGTTGAAGTTCCATCTGAACCAGTCGATTGTCTTGCCAACAATTTTTCCCTGACCTCATGCCCGTCCTGGCGAGAGCACCTTTAACACCTTGCACGCCTTGCACATACATGGAGTGGACTAAGCCCCACAGACAGTCCGCTCAGCGTTTTGTTTCTTTTGATCCCAACGATGGAGGTTGCCATCAGGAAACGCACCAACTGTAATTGGCTGGCAGATGGCATTTCCTTCACTTATGCCCAGGCTGGCCTGACCCTAGAGGGTCGTGTCACAGCTCATAATGTCAGGGCCATGGCTGCGTTGGTAGCCCACTTGCAGTCAGCCTCCATTGAAGACATTTGTAAGGCTGCAACATGGTCTTCAGTCCACATATTCACATCTCATAACTGCTTGGAGCAGGATACCCAACACGACCGTTGGTTCGGGCAGACAGTGTTGCAGAATCTGTTTGGAGTCTAGAATCCAGCTCCACTCCCTAGGGCCATTTTATTCTATTCCAGGCTGCACTCTCATTCAGTTTGTATATAGTTTCAGGTTAATCTGAGTTATGTCCTCATTGTTGTAAGGCCCAATTCACTAATGCTTGTTGTTTTCATGAGCCTGGATTCTAGGGATTCCCCACGTGAGAATAAATAGGCTTGTTTGTCCTCGGAGAAAGTTAAGATACTTACCTGTAACAGGTGTTCTCTGAGGACAGCAGGCCTTATATTCTCACAGTTCCTTCCACCTCCCCTTGGAGTTGTCTCCTTTCTTATTTTTACTTTTTTGCTGTAGTACATAACTGAGGAGATTGCACTCTCTAGGCAGGCAGGAAGGCACTCGTGCATGTGTGGTGGAGTGTGTCTCGCGCTTCACAAAGCTCTACTTATAGTAGTCACAAGTCCTGGACTGGGCAACGCAGGTCAACATCACCCTCTTGTGAGAATATAAGGCCTGCTGTCCTCGGAGAATACCTGCTACTGGTAAGTACCTTCCTTATATACTACAGGGGAACCTACATCTCTTCTTTCTCTCCTCTGTTACTGGATCATTAAACTTCCTGAGTGGAATCGGTGAGACCAATTTGCTGAAATATTCACCAACTGTCTGCCCTGGGCTCCCTTTCCCCTGCTTTTAAAGGGACACACATATACTCCCATTATTATAGGGTCTATTGGGCTACTAGAAAGCCCTTCCAATAAGGAGGTACCACCCCAGGTTTACTTCCTCGCCTGCTGTAGTCCATCCTTCCTTAAACTATCTGGTACTAACCAAGTGGGAAGAGGGCAATGGGATAGCAGGGCAGCATCTGAAACACCACAGGGGCCCTTTTACTACAGTAGTTATGGGTATGGATCAGGCATTTGATATACTGCATTTCTGTGATACAACCAAAGCGGTTTGCATATTTATATACAGGTACTTCCACTGTCTCTAGTGGGCTCACAATTTGTTTTTGGAGGGGGGGGTTGTACTTGGGGCAATGGAAGGTTAAGTAACTTGCCCTAACTGCACTGTAACTGAAAAAATGAGCACATGTTAAGTGGAGAGGCTATGCTGTAATTGTTGGGGGTGCTCCCATCATGTGCTTTTCAGTTACCATACTGAATTTTCCCTTTCCATGCATTATCTGTTTGAACTTACCCCCTCCTCCTGAACAGGTGCTAAGTACACCAGCACTAACTGCACAAGTGACCGTGCATGGTAAGTATCTGGCACTAACTGTAGTGTGTAGTCCACAACCATTCTCTTCCCAGTTTCCACCTCCTAATGCAGTGTGTAGTTAACACATGACTGAAGATTTGTTCTCATGCCATCATTTAACAAACTATAAGGTGTTTAAGGCCTTGTAAGACCTATAGGTGTTTTCTTGTTTCATATTAATGTAAGTGCTGCATTTATTTTCTAAAATGTGATTATGTAAAAATCAGCAGTATCTACTTCACACCTGTTGTGGTATGAATTTTCATGCTAGCCACTGTATTAACATGTTAAATACTATACAAATATTTGCCTTTTTCTTCAGGTGGAATTCTTATGTATGGTGCACTGGTACTTTTGAGTCCGCATTTGTACATGTTGTTGCTATTTCATTTACTGCCCTGATCTTAACTGAGTTATTGATGGTTGCCCTTACCATACGGACATGGCACTGGTTAATGGTGGTAGCTGAATTCCTCAGTCTTGGCTGCTATGTGGCCTCCCTTGCTTTTCTAAATGAATATTTTGGTAAGTGAATACATAAACAGTTGCCTTTATAAGCTTGTTCCAGTGGCATAAATTCTTCCCAAATGACCCCTGTATTGCAGGGGATGTCCCCAGGACGAAGGGGGACCACTTACAGGTGCAGTCAAACGCCTTCCACTAGCTTTATTCTTTAACAGTTTGGGAAATCAGCGTAGTAGGAGCAATGTATATGATCTTAATCTTAAGTCCAAAGCACTGTTTTAAAAGCAACTAGCATTAGCTGTATGGCCCACCTTAATGCACAACTACTACTACTACTATTAAACATTTTCTATAGCGCTACTAGACTACGCAGCGCTGTACAAATTAACATGAAAAGACAGTCCCTGCTCAACAGAGCTTACATCTAAATTGGACAGACGAACAAACAGCTGGGGGTGGGAAATTGCAGTGGTAGGGGTGATTAGTGAGGGTGTTGAGTAAGAGAGTCATGGTTAGGACATCAGGTTTCATAATTACTAACAAAATGTTGTTTAGATATATGAAGATTATTTTTGTTTTTAGACATGTGAGTCTACAGCAGGCTTGTCAACCAGTCCCCGGGATACAGCTAGCCAGTAAGGTTTTCAGGATATCCACAATGAATATGCATAAGGGCTGGTGGTTGGGAGGTGGGGATAGTGCTGGGCAGACTTATACGGTCTGTGCCAGAGCCGGTGGTGGGAGGCGGGGGATAGTGCTGGCAGACTTATACGGTCTGTGCCCTGAAAAAGACAGGTACAAATCAAGGTAAGGTATACACAAAAATGGCACGTATGAGTTTAGACTGTGCAGGTCTTTTCTGCCGTCATCTACTATGTTACTATGAGATAAATTTACATAGGTAGCAATATAAATTTATCTCAAGCATATCCTTGTAGATATCCTGAAAACCTGACTTCTAAGTATGTCCTGAGGACTTGTTGACAGCATAGAGGTGTCTCATAAAGCACATGTTGCATGACATGATGCCGGTTTTAGTTGACCAGTTTTTACTTAAACTATTAGGCATGAATAGTAATAGGGGTATGTAATAATGAAAATTACACACATTTCAGGAAGCAAGGTCTAGTCAAAAAAGCACAGAACGCTTTAAAGCCACTTTGGTCCAGTTTTGAAATGGTTTATCCTTTGACCAGGGTTTTAATTTTCAAAAGCTTATTGAGTAGAGAAAAAGATACAAAACAATTAGTGTACTAGTACAATTTTCTATGGAAAGTATTCTGGGACATTTCTGAAGAATGCTCAGTTTAAGAACCAGTACAAAAGTGGATTTTGTTTTTCCTTCCAGAACCTTAAGAAAATTAAACCCTGGTCAAAATGTGTATTGTTTCAAAGTAGTGCTGGTTTAGTTGTGATAACTTGAAATCTGCCTCAAAGTTGCCAGGTACCAAGAGTGTCCTTAATAAGCACGTGTACATGGAACCATCTAACTGTAATAAAAACAAAAACCTTTTAAATTGTACTTCAATATAAAACTCTTGATGTATTGTGAGATTAATGTTCTTGTGTTCTGCTGAGAAGTGTATGAGCATAGCCAGCACTGGATAGCTATGTTACACTGTATTCGGCCATGTAGCTCCTAGATTAGGGGTGGCCAGACTTTTTACAGTGGGCCACATTAATGGGTTCTTACTTGCACTAAGGGCTGGAAAGTTCAACTCAGAATTTTACTTGAGCAAAAGGAAAGCAAGAACTCTGGATGCAAAGCTATAACTAAACCTTTTGTCTCTTTAGATTCTTAGCTACGTATACAAATGTGAAAAGGTAATTTGATTTAACTACTGTACATGTCCACTTTCTCACATTTGTATAAAATATCACTTATTTAAAGTTCCTTTGCGGCTTTTTTGAGTTCAAGGCTTCCACTCCAGCCTTGCACTAACTTTACAAAACACTAGCTGCACAAAAATCCAACCAACAAAGGGGTGGCAATTCATATTACTACTACTACTACTTATCATTTCTATAGCGCTACTAGACATACGCAGCGCTATTTAGCCTACAGAGGTCCTAGATTCAGAATTCTTGGAGTAGTAATGTTCATTAAAATTAATGGTGGAAGATCACAACATGTAAATGTGTAAAAGATCATTCTTTATCAAAAATAGTTAAAAGCAACTTCTTTTCCAGTGTCCTGAAGATTGATTGATTTGAATATAGTTCTCACCTTTTGCAGTAGTAGCACAAGCTGAGTTACATTTAGGTATACTAGGTATTTTCCTGTCTCCAAAGGGCTCACAGTCTAAGGGGCCCTTTTACTAAGTGGACTAAAATTTCAGTTGTGTTTTTAAACATGGTATTTTACCACAGAATAACTGCAAATTTACGCAGCAATTTTGAGGGCTTCCCCCCCCCCCTTTTTTTTTGTAGGTCATGCGCTGTTTTAGTGTGTGGTAACTTTAACATGGGAACAAAGTACTCCCTTGTTAAATCTGCATTAGCCAGTAGCGTGTGGTAAGCATAACAGGCTAGCTGGCTAACGTTTCCACAACCCTTCTCCCACCCATGCCATGCCCCCGCAGACAAAAATTCAGAAAAATATGATAATATGCAGTAACAGCCAGGCTACCACAAAACACTTTAAAACATTTTTCTGTGTCCTAACTGCACATTAAGGGCTTAATGACCTTTAGTAAAAGGACCCCTAAGTTGTACCTGAGGAAATAGAGGGTTAGTGAAAAGAGGAAGTGGGGGCAGGGCCAAGGATTGAAGTTAACTTACTCTATACTACTAATCATTTCTATAGCACCACTAGATGTATTCAGCACTGTACATTGAACACATAAGCAGCGGCGTAGCAAGGGTGGGGCGGTGGGAGCGGTCCGCCCCAGGTGCACGCCGCTGGAGGGGTGCAGAGAGCAGCCGCACGCCTGTCGGCTCCGCTGTTTCCCTGCTCCTTCTGCCCCGAACAGGGAGCCAGCGGAGCCGCGCGGCTGCTCCCAGCAGCCAAGAATGCACCCGGGGGGGGGGTGCGCATCGGTCCGGTGATCCGCCCTGGGTGGCAGCCGACCTAGGTACACCACTGCACGTAAGGGACAATCCGTACTGACAGAGCTTACAATCAAGACAGGCAAACAGGGACAAATAAGAGCTAAGGGAATTACTTAAGTTGGGAATTATAAACAAACATGAGCACTGAAAAGTGAATAGGAATTAGAAGTTAAAAGTAGACTCAAAAAGGTGGGCTTTTAGCCTAGATTTGAAGATGGCCAGAGCTAGAGCTTGACATACTGATTCAAGAAGTCTATTCCAGGCATATGGTGCAGCAGGATAAAAGGAACAGAGTCTGTAGTTCGCATGAAGGAGAAGGATACCGATAAGAGATATTTACCCAATGAACGGAGTTCCCGGGGTAGAGAGAGATAAGAGTGGAGACGTACTGAGGAGCTTCAGAGTGAATGCACTTGTAAGTCAATAAGAGGGGTTTGAACTGTATGTGGAAACGGATAGGGAGCCAGTGAAGTGATTTGAGGAGAGGGCTGATATTAGCATGGTGACACTGGTGGAATATAAGTCATGGAGCAGAGTTTTGAACAGATTGAAGGGAGAGAGATGGCTTAGTGGGAGATCTGTCAGAAGCAAGTTGCAGTAGTCTCAGCAAGAGGTGATAAGAGTGTGAATAAGGGTTTTGATAGTGTGATCAGAAAGGAAGGGACAAATTTTGGTGGTGTGTTAGAGAAAGAAACAACAGGTTTTAGCAGTCTGTTGATATGTTCAGAGTTAGAGGAATCTAATATGACCCCTAAGGTTACGAGTTGATGAGACAGAGAGGATTAGAGTGTTATCCACAGACATAGAGAATGGGGGAAGAGGAGAGGTGGGTTTAGAGGAAAGATAACTCTATTTGTGGATAAAAAGGAAGCTGGTAATGTACATGTACTTGGAAAATTCATATATTTAATAAAACTAAGAATATCACAGTAGTAATACAAATTTACAATATTATAAATAAAGTGGTGAGGTAGCCATGTTTAGTCCACTTTTAAGGTAATAAATAGATATAAAACAAACCAAGAAGAGAAAATAAGATGATACCTTTTTTATTAGACTAATTTAATACACTTTTAATTAGCTTTCAAACGTAACCCTTCTTCAGATCAGATATGAGCAAATGTTGACAAATATCAGAATAAGTGAAGGTAATCAAAAGATGTATTAAGCTAGTCCAATAAAAAAGGTATCATCTTATTTTCTTTTCTACGTTTGTTTATTTCTATGTATCAACATTATGAACAAATCTAAGACTAATTAGTGTTTTTCTTAACAGTTATACATTTGATGAAACAGTTTTCTCCCCCAAAAGTTCTTTGACAGCCTGATGAAATGAAGGAGTAGCTGGGGGAGTAAGCAGATTGCACAGTATTATAAAGTTTCTCTGTTATTTATAATGCAACCGCTCTGTCTCTGCAAACATGTAGATATTTAAAGAAAATGCATAATTCGGGCAAAAATTGTGTAATTAATATTAACTGATATTGAGGGGGGGGGGGGGAATTATCAAAGTGGGCTACCATTAAGGTGTGTTATATAGTATTACAAGTCATTCTATTTAAACATAGGGTCTCATTGGTAAGAAAATGGGACCTGTGCTAAAACAGCACGATTTGTGGCAAAATAACCTATCTTTACGGTAGCCCATGTTGATAATTATGCTTTATAAAGAATGTTGAAAACAAAACTTCCATACTGGCAATCTTATTTAAATAATTAAAATATATATGCCCATACATGAAAAATTAAAACAATAAAAATATTAACATAACACATTTTTCAAGGACCTTTGGTCTAACAGCAGTAAGATAATGTAAACAGCCCTGCAGCCACAAAATACAACTGTCCACCCCCCCCCCCCCCCACTCCTTTCAGGAACAGGTGGAGCATTTCTCCTTGGAAGTTCACTTTACAAAAAGTATTCTGATTCTCATGTCATCTGAGTCATCACAATATAAATCTCTCCACTACCAGGCACACTGTGAATACAAAACCTGAAAACAAATCCCAACTCAACATACGTGTAGCAAACATGTCATACAACAGTAACACTAATTACTATGATTCAAACAGCAAGAACTCTGCCTATGAATAGTCAGCATTACAAGTATTACACTGCGCCCTAGAACACCAGCTATTGGTCAAACAGATCAAATGGAACTGCTGCAGATCTCTGCATAAACTGCTCAAACAGAATACTTCATCTTGGTCATAGCTACATAGGCGCCAGCTCTGTTGATCCAGTGGTTGCTGAGCACTCCCAATATTGAAGATGGTCCTTCATTGTGTCCATGGAGGGGCTATTTGTATTGTGTCTGGCACCCCCAATCATTTTGAAACCTGGCACTTTTGCACAGATATACCTTCACCAAATCCAGAATATAAATCAGAAATGGAAATGAAACAAAAATTGAACTAGCAACCCCAAGAAGTCAAACTCAGCACGTACCACAACATTGCAGTAAGAAAAACGAATTCATTTACACTAGGGCTGCAAATTTAGGGGGTCTTTTACTAAGGTGCGCTAGTGTTTTTAGCTTGTGCTAAAAATCAGCTGGCAGTAAACACTGAGACGCCCATTATATTCCTATGGGCATCTTGGCGTTTAGCACCAGCTGATTTTTAGAACATGCCTAAAAAATGCTAGTGCACCTTAGTAAAAGATCCCCAAGCAGCACAAGGAAGCTGGAGCAACACACCCACAACCTTGAAGTAACCACGGAAGTATGAGTCCGTGGCATTTCGGGTCCCGGGCAAGGCAGGAGAGGCTCTAGGCAGCAGCACTGGGGCCCAGAAGAGGTAGCCCGTTAGAGTGAAAAACTGCAACCCTTGTTTGTGGATCACGTTCTCTCTCTCCTACCTGCCCCTCTCAACCTTCTAACTTTGCCTTTAGTGCTGCAGCGTTGTAGGCATGCTGCTTCTTTCACGCCCCTCAAAGCCTCTCTGTAGCATCCTGCCTCCTGGTGACAGAACGTCCTGTTTTCTGGGTGGGACGCTACAGAGAGAGGATTTGGGCAGTGTGAGGGGTGTCTTCAGAAACGCTGCTTCTCCTCCCTTAAGAAAAGTCCTTCCAATAGCCTAGGGAGCCTCTTTAAGAGCATGACATCCACCCCAGGAGGAGGTGACCTGAGAGGGGTGGGAGTCAGTACCTGGGAAGTATAAAGAACAGGTCCAGGCTGATGGTAAGGAGGCCCTGGGAAGGAAGAAGTGAAGCACCAGTGTATGCCCTGACAGAATGTGTCTAGCTGCTGTGACCTGACTAAGGTGAGCCAACATTGTGCTTTTGTTAAGACTCACAAGCTTTGCTGAGGTCTGGCTGGACTTCTGAGGGAAAAGAAGAACTTTAGGCTATTTGGGGCGTGGCAACCTCAGCAGTTGGAGCGTTTGGGGTAAAAGGAGAGAGAGAATGCAGAATATGGGGGGGCTAGGGCTCAGAAGTGCAGAAAGATGAGGGGGAAAGAGAAAGAACGGGGGGCCACAGGGTGGGGGGAGGGTTGGGTTCAGGAGTGCTAGAAGATTTACCAGAAGAAACAGGGAGAGAGAGCAATAACCTTGGGTCGGGGTTCAGGAATGCAGGAAGATTTGCTGGGAGAAAGAGGGCAGAGAGAGTTGTGTTGAAAGGGACAGATGCTAGAATAGGGGATGGAAAAAAATAAGGATATGATGATCATAGTAGGGAGGGAGGGAAGGAGAGATATGGTGATCATGGAGGGAAGGGAAGAGACTGTGGCTATGGAGGGAAGGGAAGGAGAGAGAGGCGAAGAGAGACAGGAGGATATGGTGCCCATGGAAAAGGAAGGGGAGAGTACATAAGTACATAAGTAGTGCCATACTGGGAAAGACCAAGGTCCATCTAGCCCAGCATCCTGTCACCGACAGTGGCCAATCCAGGTCAAGGGCACCTGGCACGCTCCCCAAATGTAAAAACATTCCAGACAGTTATACCTAAAAATGCGGAATTTTTCCAAGTCCATTAATAGCGTCTATGGACTTGTCCTTTAGGAATCTATCTAACCCCTTTTTAAACTCCGTCAAGCTAACCGCCCGGACCACGTTCTCCGGCAATGATTCCAGAGTCTAATTACACGTTGGGTGAAGAAAAATTTTCTCCGATTCGTTTTAAAATTTACCACACTGTAGCTTCAACTCATGCCCTCTAGTCCTAGTATTTTGGATAGCGTGAACAGTCGCTTCACATCCACCCGATTCATTCCACTCATTATTTTATACACTTCTATCATATCTCCCCTCAGCCGTCTCTTCTCCAAGCTGAAAAGCCCTAGCCTTCTCAGCCTCTCTTCAATAGGAAAGTCGTCCCATCCCCACTATCATTTTCGTCGCCCTTCGCTGTACCTTTTCCAATTCTACTATATCTTTTTGAGATACGGAGACCAGTACTGAACACAATACTCCAGGTGCGGTCGCACCATGGAGCGATACAACGGCATTATAACATCCGCACACCTGGACTCCATACCCTTCCTAATAACACCCAACATTCTATTCGCTTTCCTAGCCGCAGCAGCACACTGAGCAGAAGGTTCAGCGTATCATCGACGACGACACCCAGATCCCTTTCTTGATCCGTAACTCCTAACGCGGAACCTTGCAAGACGTAGCTATATTCGGGTTCCTCTTACCCACATGCATCACTTTGCACTTGTCAACATTGAACTCATCTCGCCACTTGCACGCCCATTCTCCCAGTCTCCGCAAGGTCCTCCTGTAATCGTTCACATTCCTCCTGCGACTTGACGACCCTGAATAATTTTGTGTCATCGGCGAATTTAATTACCTCACTAGTTATCCCCATCTCTAGGTCATTTATAAATACATTAAAAAGCAACGGACCCGCACAGACCCCTGCGGGACCCCACTAACTACCCTCCTCCACTGAGAATACTGGCACGCAATCCTACTCTCTGCTTCCTATCTTTCAACCAGTTCTTAATCCATAATAATACCCTACCTCCGATTCCATGACTCTGCAATTTCTTCAGGAGTCTTTCGTGCGGCACTTTGTCAACGCCTTCTGAAATCCAGATATACAATATCAACCGGCTCCCCATTGTCCACATGTTTGCTTCCCCCTCAAAAAAATGCATTAGATTGGTGAGGCAAGACTTCCCTTCACTAAATCCGGCTGACTTTGTCTCATCAGTCCATGTTTTTGTATATGCTCTGCAATTTTATTCTTAATAATAGCCTCCACCATCTTGCCCGGCACCGACGTCAGACTCACCGGTCTATAATTTCCCGGATCTCCTCTGGAACCCTTCTTAAAAATCGGAGTAACATTGGCTACCTTCCAGTCTTCCGGTACTACACTCGATTTTAGGGACAGATTGCATATTCTAACAGTAGCTCCGCAAGTTCATTTTTTAGTTCTATTAATACTCTGGGATGAATACCATCAGGTCCCGGTGATTTACTACTCTTCAGCTTGCTGAACTGACCCATTACATCCCTCCAAGGTTACAGAGAATTTGTTTAGTTTCTCCGACTCCCCCGCTTCAAATATTCTTTCCGGCACCGGTGTCCCCCCCAATCCTCCTCGGTGAAGACCGAAGCAAAGAATTCATTTAATTTTCTCCGCTACGGCTTTGTCCGCCTTGATCGCCCCTGTAACACCATTTTCGTCCAGCGGCCCAACCGACTCTTTGGCCGGTTTCCGCTTTTAATGTATCTAAAAAAATTTTTACTATGTATTTTGCTTCCAACGCTAATTTCTTCTCAAAGTCCTTTTTTGCCCTCCTATCTCCGCTTTGCATTTGGCTTGGCATTCCTTATGATCTATCCTGTTACTTTCAGTTGGTTCAGAGACAGGAGGAGATGGTGCCCTTGAATAGAGGGGAAGGGAAGAGATGGAAACTAGACAGATTTAAAGAGGAGGAAGAAAAATGGATGAAAATTCAATATGAAATATGGATAGAGGAGAAAAAAAGAAATAGTGAATAGATAGAGCATAGAACTGTGCTGGGAGCACAGAGAAAGCAGAACCAGAGACAGGGAACAAAATGACTGGAAAGATTAAAAAAAATCACCAAACCACAAGGGTAAGATAAATGATTTTAATTTTGGCTTAGTAATTGAAATATATCAGTTTTGAGAATTTGTAGCCAATACCTTCTCCCCCCACATTTGTAAACTAGCATTTCCCTTTCCCTCCCCATCAGTGCAGGTTCTCTCCTTTTACCTCCATAATCAGCATCCCCCCCTATCCCTTTCTCCTCCCCTCCCAGTCAAAATCTCCCCCTCCCATTCTTCTCTTTCCCACCATATTCTTTAGAAAAAGCGCCTTAAAACACATTTCTATAATAAAGGGGACACCAAACAGACCGGAGTACAGTCTTAAACAAAAAGAACACTTATTTCACCCCACAGGAGGACAAAACTACAAGCTGGATAATTACATAGAAAGTTTCAGACATAGGGTGAAATCCCAACTTTCCAACAAACAAAAGAGAATTCTGTACAATCTTACCCACCAGAAAGAGCGGCCATAAGAACCCTAACAAACTACCGAACCGCATTATCATCAAACCCCGCAGACAAAGGAGGCGCAGTGGTAATTATGGACATACAAAAATACATTGAAGAGGGGCACAGACAGCTCTCAGACAATAATACTACAGGAAACTAACTGAGGACCCCACACAGGATTACACAAAACAGCTGAAAGACCTTATCAAAACATTTCCTACACAAGCGCAACCTCACCTGAAGAAACTCATACCAAACCAACCTGCTGTGGCCATTCTACATGCTACCCAAGATCCACAAACCGGAAACCCTGGCAGACCAATCATATCAGGTATTGGCACCACTCACGGAAGAAATATCTGGATTCATAGAGGGAATTCTGAAACCTCTCGTACACAAAACTAACAGCTTCATACAAGACACCACAGACTTTCTGAATAAATTGAAAAATATCAAGCAACTACCACCTAACACCCTTCTGGTCACGATGGATGTAGAGTCACTATACAGCAACATTCCACATGCGAATGGCATAGCTGCATGTGGAAGACTCCTAAAAAAAATCCACACTGGACCATCAATACTCACCAGAAACTATTACAAAATTAATCAAATTAATTTTAACTCACAACTACTTCCGCTTTAACAATGATATCTATCTGCAAATAATGGGCACTGCGATGGGCACCAGGACAGCACCCCAATATGCCAACCTTTTATGGCTGAGCTGGAAGAGACATTTCGGAATACACACCAGACCAAACCTCTAAAATACTACCGGTACATCGATGACATTTTTATGATTTGGACGGAGGGTGAAGAAACTCTGAAACAATTTTATTCTGCCTTCAATACATACCATCCTACAATCAGATTCAAAATTGACTACTCCCCAGAAAAAGTCAATTTTTTGGACACCACGGTCTCAATCAGTGATGGCTGTATACAAACATCTATATACAAGAAACCCACAGACAGATGCAGCTACCTCCACAACTCCAGCTTCCAATCCTTCACATACAAAAGATCCATCATTTACAGCCAAGCCACAAGATACCACCATATCTGCTCTGACCCAGGGGACAGAGACAGACACCTTAAAAGCCTGAGTGCATCCTTCAAACAGGCTACACCCCAAAATAATCTCCAAGAATATTGCCTCCTCCCTCAAAACACCCAGGGAGAATCTGCTACAGTACAAGAGAAAAAAATCCACAGACAGAATTCCCCTTGTAGTGACATACAATCCAGAGCTGGAAAAACTGAGGAAAATCATTAGAGATCTTCAACCTATACTCCAGGAGGATGAATTACTGAAAGAGAATATTCCCATCCCCACCAGTACTGGCCTTCCGACAACCACCCAACTTAAAAACACAAGCTAATCAGAAGTAACTTCCATCACAGACTGAAAAGGAACAGAAGGGCACACGTCCCTGTAATTTATCCAGTTGCAAACTATGCCAAAATATTTCACAGGACCCCACAGTTACCCACAAAGGAAAGATATTCAACATAAAGGGATCTTTCACTTGCTCATCTTCCAATGTGGTATATATCATTCAGTGTAAAAAATGTAACGAAGGATGCTATATTGGAGAAACAGGCCAGATGCTTAAGACAAGATTCAATTTACATAGACATCACATGAACAGTTACAGCCAGTAGGGCCCCCACCCCGGTGGGACAGCACTTCACAGAACCAGGACACTGTACCAGTGATTTCACAGTGAGAATACTGAAAGGTACTTTAAAACCATACAAGAACGTAAGACCTTTGAAGTCAGATGATTGAATATTTTAACACCCAACAGAAAGGACTTAACAAGGACCTGGGGTTCCTAGCCCATTATAACCATAAAGCTGTATGTCTCTGTTGATCACCCCACCCCTCACCTATCCACACCCATCCTGTTAGAATATCAATGATATGCTTTGATGTCCCCATGCATACCTCCGACCCACCCCCATCCTCCCACCCCCTCAGACTCAGAATGCTTGAATGTTTTCACTATATACACTGTCAGCTAGCACATTTGCTTATTTCCGATCTGACGAAGAAGGGCAACCTTCGAAAGCTAATCAAGAAATGTATTAAGTTATGTCCAATAAAAAAGGTATCATCTTATTTTCTTTTCCATTGTTTATTTTGTTTGATTTCTATTGATAACCTTAAGAGTGGACTAACCCGGCTACCACACTCCTCCACCATATTCAGCAACTTCTCCCTCTTTCCTCACTTTATATCTGTAATCCCACTCTCCCTTCCTTTCCCTTGTGGTGGAGGAGTACCTAGTGTCAGTGGCAGCAGCCTTTTGGTCTGGGGAACTGGGTTCGATTCCCACTGAAGCTCCTTGTGACTCTGGGCAAGTCATTTAACCCTCCATTGCCCCAGGTACAAATAAGTACCTGTATATACTATGTAAACCACAGAAAGGCGGTATATTTTTATTTATTTATTTGTTACATTTGTACCCCACATTTTCCCACCAATTTGCAGGCTCAATGTGGCTTATATAGTACCGTAAAGGCGTTCGCCAAGTCCGGTTGAGAAACAAATACAAGGTTATGCTGTAGTCGAATGAAGAATATGTGTATCAGATATCATGAGGGTTGAGGGGAGTGGAGATTATATATTGTCCAGTACGATCATTGGTATTGCTGTGTTGCCTTGTGTAGGGGTTTACGTTGGATCGGTGGGGTAAGCCTTTTTGAAGAGGTTGGTTTTTAGTGATTTCCTGAAGTTTAGGTGGTCATGGAGTGCGTTCCATAGTTATGTGCTTATGTAGGAGAAGTTAGATGCGTAGGTTGTTTTGTATTTGAGTCCTTTGCAATTTGGGTAATGTAGATTTAAATATGTTCTTGATGATCCGGTTTTGTTTCTGGTTGGTAGGTCTATGAGGTCTATCATAGATCCTGGGACTACGCCATAGATATTTTTGTGGATCAGGGTGCAGATTTTGAAGATATCAAGTCCCATTCCCCCTTTCCCTTGTCTCCCATTTTCCCCTCTACTCACTGTCAAGCATTTCTCCCCCACGGTTCCAGCATTTCTCTTTCTCTCTCCCCCCCCCCCCCCCACACACACACACACACTTGTCTAGCATTTCTTCCTCCTCCCTTCCCCCCCCCCCCCCCCCCCCACTGGTCCAGCATTTCTTTCTCTCCGCCACTGGTCCAGTATTTCTCCTTCTCCCTCCTCTCAAAGGTCCAGCATTTCTCCCCCCCCCCCCCAACCATAGGCTAGTATTTCTTTTTCTTCTCTCCTTTTCTCCATGAACCAGCATTTTTTTCTTCCCTCTCTTCCTCCTCTTCCTCCTTCATGGAACAGTATTTTGCTTCCACCCCCCACCATGGACCAGCATTTTTTCTCCCTTCCCCCCTGCATGGACCAGCATTTTTTTTTCTTCCTTCCCCCCTGCATGGACCAGCATTTTTTTTTCTTCCTTCCCCCCTGCATGGACCAGCATTTTTTTCTCCCTTCCCCCCTGCATGGACCAGCATTTTTTCCCCACCCCCCTCTGTGGACTAACATTTTTTCTCCCCAACCAGCCATCTGGTATTTCCTCTTGCCTCTCAACCCTCCCCTGTGTACTGTTTAAAAGTGGTCTTAGGTGCTGGAGGCAGACGGCAGTGAGCAGCAATTCAGATTCGCTGTTCGCGCCCACTACAGAGCCTTTTCTCTGATACTTCCCACCTCTGTAGAAATAAGTGTGTCAGAGAGAAGGCTCTGAGGCCAGTGCAAATAACATGTCTCAATCCGCTGTTCTGTGCCAGCTGCTTCCAGCAACAAAACACACTTTTTAAAAGATATACCTGTGATGTTAAGAGGCAAGGAAGGATGCTGGGTAGCTGGCTGGTGAGGGGTTAGGAGAGAGAAAGGTTTGACCAACCATGGGATGGGCAGGGAGCACGGTGGTGATGATGTCACTTCCAGCTAAAAAAAAGTGCCAGAACACCGTTTCATCTTGTTCCAACATAAATTAAGCCTTGGCTGTACAGACAAATTCCTTTGAATTAAATGTTGCCAGAACATTATTCACATATTTCTTGTATGCCAAGGGCAACAGAAAACCTTTTAGATGGAAGAGCCAAACAAATTTCTTGTCCCTGCCCCCAGTCTCTCTCATTACTGATGCTGTGTTGGGAGCAATATTGGTAGGGCCAAGATTTCAGTGGCCCACCCCTTTCCACTGCCTGTGTTGTAAACCATGATATCCACAACATTTTAATAAAATACTTACATTTTAAAAGAATAAACAGAATTTCATCCCTGAGATTTCAACTCTTGAGTGTTGTTTGCCTGATGATTTTGTAAAGGGAAGCGGTTCTATTCTTATTGATTCAGTTGTACAGTAACTAGAAAAGTGGGCCCTGACAGCCATAGAATAGATTATAAAGTATTATGTGATTTGTCCCCTGATGGAGTAGCTCATTTTTACTTTTTTCTACCACAGTGCTGCTATGTACAATGAATTGAACTGCAGCTGGAGAACTCCTGGGGAGTGATTCCTCTTGCATGTTTTAAAAGACTTTTTATTATAATAAAATACTATAAATATACAACATATAGGTGATTTGTTTTATACTGTATTGTTAATAGTGTGTCTCTCATGGTAAGAACATTATGACTGATTTCAGAGTTGCCAAATTTTGTGTGCAATACAGGTGTGTATGCAAAGTCCAGGCACCCCTAGCCAAACATTAAATTTATTAAAATTTATGACCCAGCTTTATGAAGACCTCCATGCAAGGTAATGTACATCAGATACATAGCTTGATATAGATAACTTGCATTGTAGTAACAGCATATATAGCAAAATGACCAAATTTCAGCATAATATGCAATTGAACAAAGAGGTAATCTTGCAAATAGTTAAATTAAATGATAGTGATAGCAATAATATGATAGTGTTAGCTTCATGGTAGAAAGTTCATATAACAGAAATAGGATACAACACCTGCACAATACAAATGAAACACCTTCAGAATAAACAGAGTAGAATGTTTTGGTTTTGGGGTTTTTTTAAGATGGTGGGGAAAAGGAATTTTGAATTTTAGCTAACACGTTTTCATTAGTAGCTCAAGGTGAGTTACATTTAGGTACCTTAAGTATTTTCCTATCCTGGAGGGGCCTACCTTCTAAGTTGCACCTGAGCCAATGGAGTTTTTAGTAACTTGCCAAAATCACAAGGAGCATTGGTGGGATTTGAATCCCAGCTTCCCTGATTCTTAGCCCACTGTTCTAACTGTTAGGCTCACAATTTCAGCCCAATAAAATGAAACTTCTTAAAACATAGTAGAGGTCATTTGTGCAGTTGGGACATATTGACAGATAAGATGGGTAAGACAAAGGCACTGAGATAAATAAGAGGTCAGCTTAGAGTAAAGGTAAATTTTATGTACCGTTGAATAAGGGATGTTGAACTGATCTCAGATTCAGTGTGCATGGCTAAATAGGTCACCACAGCTATTAGAGGCTTTGAAGAAGAGCTAGGTTTTCTCCTGCTCCTGATATAGAGGTAGTCTTGAGTTAAGCATGGCCCTTCTGGGTGTGACTGCCACAGGTGTGGGCTACTCCTGAGAAAGCTTACTGGCAGATGTCACACTGTATGATTTCTTTTAGAAAGGGTACAGTTAGAAGCCTCAAAGGTGTAGAGAGGGTTAATTCATTCTTTAGATACTGTGGCTCATTTTGTCTAAGAGCATAAGATCATAAAAATAGCCATACTGGGTCAGATCAGTAGTCCATCTAGCCCAGTATCCTGCTTTCAGCAGTGGCCAATCCAGGTCACAAGTACCTGGTAGGAACCCAATTAGTAGCACCATTCCATGCTACCAATCCTGGGGCAAGCAGTGGCTTCCCCCATTTCCATCTCAATTACAGACTATGGACATTTCCTCCAGGAACTTGTCCAAACCTTTTTTTTAAACCCAGATACGCTTACTGCCGTTACCACATCCCCCAGCAACGAGTTCCAGAGCTTAACTATTCGTTGAGTAAAAAAATATTTCCTCCTATTTGTTTTAAAAGTATTTCCATGGGGGAGGGAGGGAGGAGGTTTGGTATAGTTTAAGATTGTATAAAATGATGATGTGATAGTATGATGTCTAAGTTTGATGCAAGACTTATCTGCAATGGATACTGTACTGTATTATATACCTAATGATGGATTTCATCATCAATAAAAACTTATTTGCAATAAAAGTATTTCCATGCAATTTTATTGAGTGTTCCCTAGTCTTTGTACTTTTTGAATGAGTGTAAAATCGATTCACCTCCACCCATTCCACACCACTCAGGATTTTGTGACCTGAATCATATCCCTTCTCAGCCATCTCTTTTCCAAGCTAAAGAGCGCTAACCTCTATAGCCTTTCCTCATATGGGAGCAGTTCCATCCCCTCTCTCATTTAATAAACCTTTTCTAATTCCACTATATCTTCTTTTGAGATAGAACGGCCAGAATTAAACACAATACTCAAGGTGAGATTGTACCATGAGTTATACAGAGGCATTATAATATTTTGGTCTATTTTGCATCCCTCTCCTAATTATTCTTAGCATCATGTTTGCTTTTTTGGCTGTTGCCACACACTGAGCAGAAGATTCAGCGTATTGTCTATAAGGACACCTAGGTCTTTTTCGTGAGCGCTGACTCCTAAAGTGGACCCTAGCATCAGATAACTATCATTCAGATTATTCTTCCCAATGTGCATTACCATGAAGGTCAGAGATAAAGTTTTAAATTTGACCTAGTAGGGTACTTGCAGTCAGTGCAGTTTTTGCAGGAAGGACATAATGCCATCATGCTGCTTGCAACCCTCTATTAGTCATGCTACAGCATGCTGAATTAATTGGAGCAGGTGCAGACAGTGTACGGTCAAACAAATGTATAGAGCAATACAGTATTCTAGCTATGACATTATTACAGTATGGACACTGTAGTCAGATTTGTCACCTCAGTATATGGAGAGAATTTTCATAGCAGCCACAGATATCAGAAGCAGTTTTTAAAAATTTCCTGAATTTGGGGGATCAACGTAAGTGACAAGTTCAGCCATATCCCAATAGTTCATATTTCCCAAAATGGATTTTAATATCAGGTACCTATCTGCTTGTATTAAGAACCCACAGAGTCTACATGGTTCAGACAGAATTAGTTGGGGTTTTTTTTTTTTTGCTTATTCTTGAGATGCAGTTAGTCAGTCAGTTTACTCCAGGCTATAGGTAGATCTGGTTCAATAGGTATTAGTAGATGTACATTAGCAGCGTTTGTATAGAATTGTGAGTTCATCAAATGAAACAGCTAGCTAGGGACTTGGAGTAGATATTAAATAAAATAGGTTAAAATAAGGATCCAGTGGTACCCACAGTTCCGTGCCCAAAGTGGTGATGATGTGTTGCTGAACAGAATTGATTATTGTCTGTCTGATAACTAGGATTTGAACCATACAAATACTGTGTGCTGGTACCAGTTTCTGCCAATTATAAAGGCAATTTATTTTTGCCCGAATCCCCAACTCAACAAAGCCGATGCAATACTTACAGTATACATGGTGCAAAGTTAGACATGATATCTCTCTGCAGATTTTAATGCATAATTACTATGTTTTTGCTAGATTGGAAATTTTCAAAAATGCAGATGCTTGGAAAACCTTCAAGTTGATTCATTACTACTTTTTTTTTTTAATTGTGGATAAGGTCCAAAAAGTTGAATGATTAGGCCTTCGTTAGTCAGGTGGCGACAGTTTGATGATTTGACAAATAGTTTTCCCTTCTAGACCTTTTTAGCTTGATTGTTCTGTCTACTTACAACAACTATGGATTTACTAAGTAGCTGTCTCTGAGCACTTGAAAATGAAAAAGAAAAAAAAAGAACTCATACCAAGCAGGGCATAAGTGCTTCTAGGTAGTATTTTCAACTGTCAGAAACTTCGAAATTCCATGGCCAAGTCTAGGCAAGACCTGGAAGACCAAGAAAAATCTGTAGTCATATTTGCAAAGCAGAACCTATAGGTCACTGCAAACCTGTTGAAAATTATGACCATCTCTGGGAAAGGTGACCAGAAGCAAATGTAACATCATGAAAAGTTCAGCAGCAGTTTGTACTGTCTTGAATTCTCAATGCTAAAAAAAAAAGTTAGTGCTTTTATTGCTGACCTATGCAGCCCTTACAGCCAGTAGAAAGAGGCTGCCTGCATTTTATTTCAGCACTCATCTGTTGGCTTCTATCCCTGATCCAGAGAGCTTGGACCCAGCTTCTGTTGTGGTCTTTCTGTGAACTCGCTATTCTTGCACCTGTCAGGAAATCACATGTTCATACTAGAAATTTCCAGAGAGGTAGAGAACTAAGGGGAATAGCCTTTGTCTATCATCTACTCCCTCATTACCATATGTGGCCCTCTCTGGGAAAAAGTGACTAAGATCACCAGATACAACAAAAATTAAGTTTTTGTAATACAACAACCCAAACCACATCCTTTTATGTGAAAAATTTTAAAAATTGCGTAAGTTCAAGCATATATATTTTGTAGGCTGCTTAGGGACCCATGATATAAATTATCAACCATTCTTAACATTTTGGATCCGCTTCTTTAGTTACCTTTTCCCAGAAATGGTCACATATTTCTACTGTCTGTATTCCTATCCTCCTTTCACTCATCTGTGTCACAACCCACTAAGCCTCTCCCACATGGTTTTCACCATTCTCAGCATCTCCCCTTCCTCTCCCTCTTCCTCCCTTAACTCTTGTAACTCAGCATCATCTCCCTTTCTCTCTTCTCTCTCTCCTCCTTACCTTTGTAGCCTCATATCTCTCTGTCCCTCCCTCTCCACCCCCAGTATCTCCCTGTTCCACCTCCCTTCCCTTCTGCCCCCCCCCCCCCCCCCATAGGCCAGCATATCTCCTCCTCTCCCTCCCCCCCATAGCCCAGAATCTCTCCTTCTCTCTTTTTTCTCTTTCTGCCCCTGTGGTCCATCTCTTACTTTCTCTCTCCCCTCCCTCCCGTATGGCCCAGCATCCCTCTCCCATGGCTCAGCAGCCCTCCTCTCTTCTCTTCCTGCCCCTGTGGTCCAACATCTCTCACTTTCTCTCTCCCCGCCCCTGTGGTCTAGCATCTCTCCTTCAACTCCCTTTCCCACAGTCTGGCAGCTCCTCTTTTCTCTCAACCTCCCCACCCTTAGTGTGTTCTAATCTAGAGGTCATAGGCAGCAGTAGCAACAATTCATATATGCTGCCTTTGACGAACATTGGAGCCTTTCCTCTGTTGCATCCTGTTCATACAGAAACAGGAAGTTACATCAGAGGGAGTGGGGACATAGCAGAGGGAAGGCTCCGGGGCCAGCCACAGACAGCCTATGTGAATTGCTGTCATTGCCAGTAAAAAACAAATTTTAAGGGAGTTGAGAGAAAGGGAGAGATGCTGAACTGCTGGCGGAGGTGGTTGGGGGAGGAGGAGGAAAGTACAGGGAGAGATGCCAGACTGTGGATTGGGGGGAAGTAGAACCGCTGCTATTTCTGCGTCAGCAAGGCCACTCTCATGACAGAACCATTATGTTTTGAACCCAAATGCAGGCACTTCCTGTATCTCATATGATATCCCAAAGAGTAGCAAGATTCCACTGCTTTCACTGGCCTGGAGGCAGCCTGGCTGACACAGAGAGAGCAGTGGGGAGGGAAAGAACTCTCCACACACACAAAGTCTAGGTACTGAAATGGTTGCCGGCATACCTGTTCTGGTAGTGCAAACAGCTCGTGCTGTATAGGCAGCAGCAACAAGGCTTCACATCTGGCTGCTGTCCCCTCTCAGCTCGTTGAACAGTTGGTTGTGGTGGCGACAACAAGGCCTGATGTCTCTGCTTATTGGGAAGGCAGCAGCAGGAAATTCAAAGCAGTACCAGCAGCTCTGTATTTTCATTGCCTGTCTGCCCCTGGTGCTGCCTCCTTAAAAGAGCCACCTCCTGAAAAGTGCTACCTAAGGCAATGACCACAGGTAGCCTAATGTTAGATCTGCCCCTGCACTAGACATGTAAGATATCACAGGTCTAAAACCCTGAGTTAACAGGAAATATGACTGGTAAACATTGTAGACAAGGATGTAGAAGTTAAGGATATATGTGTGCATATAAAATATATGTAATCAGAACTAGTCTTTAACAGCTAGATATGTTTTCAGTTTAAATTTGTAGAAAGTTTATACGTGTCATGTTTATTATTGTCTTCTGTATATTTGCCGGATTAATTGCAACTCAGTATGAACATACACACGGTCGTTTCAAAGTTTGATCCTGGCATTCCATTCCTGAAAAGACATAGGCAGTTCTGGTTTTCAAAGACACGCTTGAAATATATTTGTATATAATGGGAGCAATTCATACAAATACATTTAATGCATACCCATTATGGATAATCTGGAACCGTGCCTGTGGCTGACTACCCCTGTTACAGCAGAATTTTAAATTCAGTTACACTGCATGACCATTTCTATGGGGAAGAGATCAAAGAGCTGTACATTCAAATCATCATATGCCGAACTGTACAATAACAAAAACCAGAGACTCCTACCACAATATTTGGACATTTTCAACCAAATGATTTCCTGTTGGTTTGGATTGCCTTCCCTAATTTGCAGTGACAGAATACAGTAGATTTCATCGTTCCTTGTCATATCCATAAGGTTTTGCTTACTAACACATAAAGAGAGTTCTGAGAAACCCTATTGTTAATTCAGAACACTAATGCATAAATGGTGGGATATTTCTCTGCTATTAGAGAGATTTGAGAGTCTGATTACAATATAGTTCCTTATGGGCATGGAAAGTCGTTTCCTTTTGTGGCTGTATCCCATTTTCAGCTTGTTCCTTATGCTCACCTCTTCCTATTTGTTTTTGATTTGAGATGACTGAATCTAGTCCAGTGGTCTTACTACATAGACAGATTATATTGATCTATTTCTATTTATCTAGTAGCCTTGAGTTATGTTGAGTAAAATTTATTTTATGGTTTTTATTGCCTTAGCACTGTAAAATCTTAGCGTTTAATTCTTTTTATACCTTAATTATGTTTTCTTGCTTTTTCTTTTTTAAATTACAGATGTTGCCTTTATCATGACAGTGACCTTCCTGTGGAAAGTGTCAGCCATCACTGTTGTAAGCTGTCTTCCACTTTACATAATCAAGTACATAAAGCGCAAATTTTCACCTCCAAGTTATTCAAAGCTTACCTCATAAGAAATAGTTGTATGCCTACAGTTTTCTACACATTGAACTTGAGCTGGAATATGCTTAAGTTACCCCCTACTGTGCTTCAGTGAATGCAGTTTTGTGACGGGCTTTTGGCAGAAAAGTTCAACATGCGAAATGGAATTAAAACCGAGCACAAAAGAGGAAACGTCATACAGGTGATACAGAAGACTAACTGTTAATATTGAAAGTCACCATATCAACAACAAATACTTATTTTCTTGATCACCATTGATTTCCATAAGATTTTTAACTTTTCTCCATCATGATACAATTACATATTAAGGCAGTTTTTTTTAATTTATTGTAAGCATTTTTTTTCAATACTCTTGCATCAGAAAGGGATTTTGCGTGGTGCAATATTCTTTTGCAAACTGGCAAGCAGATTCCAATGAAATCATTCCTTCGCACCATAATATACAAAGCACTCATTTCTTTATAGAGTATATGAAAATCTAGAAGCTGTACATGCTCTAGTGTGTATGTGCTGCTTGTATGTGTAGCTCTGCAACAAAGCCTTGATAAATATGCACTATTTAAATTAATGTACACCTGTGGACATTGATGTCAACATAGCACAGTATTACTGTAGGAGCTGTCGTCCTTTCTCTGTACTCTTGATTCATTCCTCAAGTAAATATGTATGGATATGCAGTCTATTAACATTGACAGCAGTTCCTCAAATGCACATTGCAGACAGGTTGCCCAGAACCTAATGATGTTTCTGTACATAATACCATTGTAGCTCTGATTTGTACGGATCTTCAAAGATATGTTTAAAAGTTTCTTGTCCATTTTATAATTGTTCAACTGCACTCCAGTGGTTTCACGGTGCATCTCTCTATATCAGGTGTCTAGTAGACTTCACATTAGCTGATGTTTAAATTGCCTTGTAATCTGTAGGTTACTCAGGTACAGCAAAATGATAAAGATTTTATTCACATGATGTTAGACAAATCCTTCATCTTCCATTAGTAAGTTTTGTTTTTCTAAACCAACCCTAGGATTTCTGTTTGAATTCAAGTGTTTCAATCTTTACTATCTGTACCCAGTGATAAGATGCAGCCTGAAAGGTCCTATCAGATATCAAAGTACTGTACGGTGATACAGGATAGTCTTTTGTTTTCCTTCTTTGTGGTATGTTTCAGTAGACATATTGAAAAAATTATTTGACATAGAATATTGTCAGCCAAGGGAGACAAAAAATAGTCTCTCATATTTTGCACATTGTATAAGAAAGTTTTGCTGAGGATGATGATCAAAAATCAAAGACACTTTAGAACTTATTTTAAGTATGATATTGGGACTCTTAACCAAACCAGTTTTTTATTCGGTTGAATAATGGACTGTTTCGTGGGCATCAATTTTCATTTTTGACAGTGTATGGTATTATACACAGATCCCACTCTAGTGCCTGAGAACATACTCTTGATAACATTATTTTTTCTTTTATGTGTGATGTTTACTCATAGGCTGATTTCCTTAAACAAAATTCTGTGGAACCCTTTGGACTGCACTCCCGTTTATTTTGTTTTGTTCAGTGTGCTTATATCTGCTTTTTATTTAATTAACATTTTCTTTCTTGGTTATTCTAGCAATAAAACCTGATTTCTACCAAATGGTGGTGTGCCTTTTGTTTGTGTGTTATACTTCAACCGCACCGATAGTACGATTGTTGAGAGTTTGGACTTTTAGCTTCAGAAAATACAGGATTAAAAACTGGTCATTTCCCACAAGATGTCACTGTTTGCTTGCCAAGTCCTTCTAGGAGCATTCAGTCATTCTATATGATGTTTATCAAACTCATTTGAAATGGTTTATCTGGGGTTTTTCTTTCATTTTCTCAGTGCAGTATTAATTTTGCTACAACACTGATGGAGATAACTTACACTTTAATTGGCAAAAATATGAGCAAGGAGTTGTTACTCTGACTTGATGCTTTTATTGTAGGCACGTGTATGCAGGAATGCCACAGATTGTTGTGTCAGCTAAGTGAATAGTAATTTCCTTTCTTTGCTGAAAAGTTTTGGTACTTGATTCATTGTAACAAACATTATCATCATTCTTTGAATACAGACAGTATTATAAATAAAATCAGAAAATATGTATTAATTTTAGATTCATGTTGACCATTTAATTAGTGTTGTTTTGTTTGTAGCTCCTTCATTTGTATATAGTGTTTTCTTTCAACTGAATATCTTGTCTACAGATATTGAATCCATAAATTCTCAGTCTGAGGACAAAAAACTGGATGCCTAACTTATCTAGCAGAAATGCACATAAATCACACTAAATTTAAAAGGAAAGGGTTCACATACTTTCTCTTTTAAAATTACAGTTTCACACCTACTCTGAGGCTTTTGCTCATGTTTGTAAAATACATGGATAAATCCAAACCGCACTTCCAATCATATTGGACAAACCTAAGCTTGTACCGGATATATACATATAAGTTTAGACATGTATACCCTGGACAGTCTTAGAAGAGGTAATTTCTGCATTTCTATACACACACATGTCTTTTAAAATTACCCCTACCAGGTTTAGTATTGAGTTAGGCTGTTGACAAACCCTGGGAGCTGATGCAAGGCTAAATGGCAACACATGGTACTGGAAGTGACCTGTTCCCACTCAAAATCTGAGATGCTTCCTATGACCTGGAAGTATCGGGATGTGAGTGTAGGCATCCTTTAAGTCCTGAGAACATAGCCAATCATTTTCCTGAATCATTGGGGGTGCAGAGGGAAACCATCCTGAACTTTCTTTTGACCAGGAAAATTTGTTCAGGTCCCTTTGGTCTAGGATGGGATGTATCCTCCCTGTTTCTTTGGTGCAAGGAAGTACCTGGAACAGAATCCTTGCTCTTCCTCCCCTGGTGGAACAGGCTGGATTGCGTGGGCCTTCAGAAGGGCGGAGAATTGCTCTGCAAGTACTTTCTTATGATGACAGCTGAAAGAACATATTCTTGGAGGACAATTTGGTGGTCTTTGATGCCAATGTAGAGCATAATCAAGATGGGCAATTTGAAGGACCCACCAGTCTGAGTTTACAAGGGGCCACCTTTCCTGGAAAAAAAAATTTCAGCCCCCCCCCCCCCCCCCCCCCCCCGGGCAGGTCATCCGGAACAGTCACTGGTATGGTAACAATGCTCTGCTAGAGCTTGTGAAAAGCTCATCCCCTGCATTGACTGGGGAGCCAGCTGGGCCTTAGGCACACATTGTTGACAAGCATGAACGTACTTGTCAATTAAATATACAGAATTGTTAAAAAGAATTGGTGCATTCTTGAAGGACATGAGTTTTTACAAACAAGCATTTACTTCTCTCGATAGGAATTTGAGGCAGTCATTCCCAAACCTGGTCCTGGAGACCAGTCAGGTTTTCAGGATATCTACAATAAATATCCATGAGAGAGATTTGCATGCACTGCCTCCACTGAATGCAAATCTCTCTCATGAATATTCATTGTGTACATCATGAAAACCAGACTAGCTGGGGTGCCTTCAGGACCAGGTTTGGGAATCACTGACTTAAGGAAAAGGTTAGTGCGTTCTCTACTGCCTGAAAAAGAGAGTCCAAGAAACTAGGCCATATTTCCATTTCAGTTGTGGCAAATGTATAATATGTCCCAAAATATTTCATACACCCTACTAAACGTAAAATTTGCATTAGTCATCACTCAGACTGTTAACACTAGTCATTTGCAAGGGGTTATACACAAGGAAGGAGCAAGGGCGGGACATATGTAGCTTACAGAATACTATAAATTAACGCACATCTTATTTATTTACACCATTTACAATCTGCACACTCTACTATCCTTGGTGGGATACTAAGTAACATATCTAGTAAAACTAAAAACAAACATTCCTGCTGCATTTAGACATCCACAAGCTGGTGTAACTGTGGGTGCCTAAATGGCTGGCTAGTATGAGATGGTATAGAGAAAGGGGAGAATTAGGGATGTCCCTCCTGATGAACTAGGCCACTATTCTGTAATTGCTTGAAGTATCAAAGCCAGCTATAAGCCGGTGGGGAAAGACCGGATGAACGACCTACTTCCAGCCCCGCAGTGATCGTGGTGGTGTTGACTGCACCTAACCCTGGAAGTGCTAGCAGTTCCTTTTCCAGTCTGATAGAATGTGAAGAGGGAGCAAGTCTATTGGCAATAGCAAGAAGGGAAAGAGCTAGCTTAATCCATTGTAGCCTGGAGCACCCCTTTTGATGCTGGAGTTTGTTGGAGCTGGCTAAACCTGTTGTGATTAAACAGGACACTAAACAGCACTGGTGGCCTTGGAGAAAACTAAGTCACAGAGTTGCAACTGTGGAGGGAGACCTTAACTGATTAGAAGTCTGATATAATTCTATAGAAGGAAAGCATGAGAAATTGGGAAAACTTAGACACACAGGTTACATCTTTGGAAGAGACTAAAATTATGGTGTGTAAAGATTCTTTGTTCCTATGTAAAAGACTTGAAGCTTTGGAGAACAGATCAAGGCCCTTAAATTTCAGAGTTTTGAACTTCCCCTCAGGAAGGTTTGTTAGGATCCAGAAAGATTATGTGCTGAACTAGCTGAGGTGTCGTTGGATAGTTTAACAGCTTTTCCAGAAATGTCAAATCAGTTGATGATATTCAAGAGAAGGCACCTATGCTAGTATCTTTTATGCTTAATCTGAAAAAGATTCAGTGATGAGATTCTACTTTTCACAACAGAGAGTTGTGTTTCTGAGTTAGCGTGTTTGGATTCTCCTTGATATTTGCAAGCAGACTCAGGAAAGATGTAAAACTTTTCTTCTGTGGAAGCAAGAAATGCTATCTTTGGGTAATTCATTCTTTTTGCATTTTCCTATTAAGTCTTGTAAAACTTGGGGTCACACTATGTTTTGAAGCAGCTGAGATTATTTCTGAATTTCAATAAAAAAAAAAAATGTTTCTATATAGGCTTCTGTATGAGTCCAGTTCCAGTGTTTGAAAACTATGATTTATGTAAAGACTCCATTTGTCCCTATTTTTCCTAAATATATTTCTTGATTTTGTTAGTATTGTTTTCTTCTCTTCTCTATCTTTGTAGCATGATATGATGAATTTTCAGAGTTATTATTCTTGCTGAAAACATATATATATTTGGCAAAGACTTTTTGAATGTAACTTAGAAAAACAGATCTCGCTACCCACCCACCCCCCCCCCCCCCCCCCCCAGACCATAAAAGCCTGAAACAGGACTCAGTGTAACAATAAGAACTGGCTGGTTAGATATTAGAAGGGTAATTCTACAGCAATAAGAAAAAAAGTTGAACATGACAAAAGACAGATAATCTGCCTGAAACTCACACCTGACCCTTGTAATCACAGAGACTGGAAAGCCCTCTACCAGAAACTCACAAGTATGGGTGTGTACTACAGCAGATGGTCAACCAGGAACCCTTATGATATAGTTTAAACATGTGACCAACTACCATAATCCATTTCAAAAACCAGAAAGAACCAGTTTCACCTATCCCTAAGTTTTCATCGGATCAATACATCCCACCTGACTTTAGCCTATGACCCAACAAGAAATTATAAAAAAAACTGGAACATTCTCAGTCTGCCATCTTTATTTTCCTTTACTTCTCTGGACCTGTGCCCTTCCCTGGACCCTGCCTGCTAAACAATCTGCACCTCTCTGGACTTTCACTGAATCTCTCTGGGCCAAGCCAGGTTCCAGCATCAACTCTGCACATAGACTTTTTCCCCCAACAAGGAATCCACCATCCAGCTACAGAAAAAAAGACCTCCTTCACCATTCCAGCCAGCAGCAGAAAGAATACATCTGAGCCTCAGTCAAAGTGAGTTACTGTTAATTCAGCGTAGTTAATAATTCTGCCTTGCTAACAATATTTATCGGTGGTACATTTTCCCTTGTGTAAAATCCCTAAACTGTCTTCTAAAATCATTGCATTACTGTATTTTAAACTTTATACCTGAGAATATGTTCTGAGCACATATCCTTAAATATTATACAGTACAGGTTAATGTAATTTCCCAAAATTATATATACCCTTTACCACATCATCACTTACATCTTCACTTTTAAGGGACTTGGTAATGTTGCCAGTAATGACTTTTTCTATGATTTATTCTTCTGTTTTGATACTGTAACTGTGTAACTCCTATTTGATTATGATAAAGTCTGATAACACCTCCATAGCATAAATGCACAGAAGGCAAGCCTCGTTCAATAAAAGCAAGTTCTGAAATGAGGGGCATAGGATGAAGGTGAAAAGGGATAGATTCAGGAGTAATCTAAGGAAATACTTCTTTATAGATAGGATGGTAGATGTGTAAAATGGCTTCGGTGGAGGGGATAGAGATGAAGATTATATTTGAATTCAAGAAAGCATGGGACAGGCACAGAGGATCTCTAAGGCCGAGGAAGTTATGATAGAGATTAGTAGAGAGTATGGATGGGCAGAGTAGATAAGCCATATTGTCCTTTATCTGCCATTATTTTCTATCCAGTCGATATGCAGGCTGTGGCAGTCAATGTGTTTTTTAAAACACTAACCACCATGGGCAAAATTAACCCCAGACATTCAATGCCAGGCCATGTCTAGGTCCTGGCATTGAATACCCAGTACTAATACATCTTATGCTGACTGCCGACCCTTAAGAGGATCCTGGCCGATATAAACCTGGGGCCCACATAAAGGAATCTGGTCATTTCCCGAGCCTCTCTTTCTCCCTCCCTCTGAAACATCAATAGGCCTCCCAGCCAACTCCAGAACATTAACAACCTCACCTTCCAATTCCCCCTCCACAGAACATCATTAACCCCCTGGGCCTATTTGCCCGACTTGTGGTGGGCTAGTAGAGGAATGTACTGGAGTGATGCCCACTTGCTCCTGCTCGTCATGGCTGTTCCTTCAAAATGGCTGCCATGACCTCTAGCAGCATCTTGAAGTACTTTGTTGTGGGCATCGCTAGACCACCAGGAGTTGGTCAGGTAGGCCTGGGGGTGGGGGATCAGAAGGAAGGTTGATGAAGTTCCTGGGGTTCGGAAGAAGGGAAAGAGGAAAGTCTGTTGGCAATCCAAGGATGGGAGGAAGGGACAGGATATCAGAAAGCTTCAGGCTGGTACCCAGAAGTTATGTGGGTGCTGGCTGATATAATAATTGTAAACTGCTTTGATTGTACCACAGAAAGGCGGTATATCAAATTCCCTTACCCTATTCAGTGCCAGGACCTATTAGCTAGGCAAACATATTTAGGACTGCTTTTTATGCAGTCCTACATGCCTGCTTAGCTGTGTGGACACTGGCACTTGCATAACTGCCAGCTCCTTCCCAGCTGCACCCCTTGTATGGCCTCTGACCTGTCCATTTCAAACGTGACTGCAACATTGCCCACTTAAATCACTTTGAATATTGATCAGTATGTTTCTGTCTATAAACATCTGAATGAGCACCTCCCCACCCTACATGATATTCTCTATCCTGCAAATATGATGTAAACCAATCCAAAATCATCCCCCTCAAATCAACCTCTCATAACATTTGCAACAAATGGGCATGGTTTACAATATCAAAGGCAGAAGAAAAGTCCAGTAATGCTAACAATGCATCCTTAGCCTTGTCAGCCCACAACCAATAAATTCACCAGCACCATTTCCATTCCATATTCCACCCTAAATCTCAACTGGCAGGGGCACAAGATTCCTCTCTTTTCCAAAAGATCAACAACCTGATGGTAGCACAACTTCTCAATTACCTTTTCCAACCAGGAAAGGTTGGACACTGGCCAGTAAGAGGATGCTGCCCCATTGTCCAACCTATCCCCCTTCAAAAGTGGACAAACTTCAACCTTTAGCTGGAAAACCCCATTCTGCAATGACTGATTAATAACCTCTGACAACTCCAACACCATATAATCACCCATCTTCATTGGACCAAAGTTAATCCCACAGTTAGTAAAGTACATATGCTGTATTGTCCTCCTTAACTCAAAATACATCACCAGTTTGAATCACAGTGTCCCCACAGTCCAAACATCTCCCCCAGTTCTTGACAACCCTCCAACCTATCCTCAACTATCTGCAATGCATCCCTTACTTCAGGCAGGAAAGGAGCAATCTAATCCACGTTATGAGAAAAATAATCAGCAAGGCACTACAAGACAACCCACTATCCATCCCAACTAGGCATAGTTAAATCTCACATCCAAGGAAACAACTTAAGAGGATGATTCCCACACTCCTCTGACTGACCATCCAAATACTCCTGCTTAGGCTTCCTAATCAACCCCACATATTTCTGCCCTGTACTCAGCATTGTTCTCTACACCACTTGTCCCTATTATTCCATCATCATCTTGCCAATTGCTAAAGCTGCTGCTTTGCCAACTGCAACCATGAGCTGTCATCAAGATCTGACCACATGGGGTACACTATCTGTACATATTCTGGAGTAACTGCACTGCTAATCTCCTTAATCAATGCATTCCATGAAATGCTGCACCCAAACATGAAACATCCCTACTGAATTTTTGTTCCTGTACCACCACCTCTGACAACACTGATGTACCTTCCTCATTCTTGATTTTTCCCCACAATCTCTTCCCCACTCAAAACTGGACTACCCAATGATCAGACCAAAAAAACTGGATAAACATGAAGCCCTTTCACACGACCCACACTACAACAAGCAATGAACACTAAGTCCAACATATTAACCGTACCAAACCTATATCCAATATCATAAACTGAAAAACATGTCCAACACTCATGACCCAACAGCAGCTCTCCTACCAATTCTTCCAAAGACATCAAGGGAGTATTTTGCGGATGGCATACTAATAAAAAATGTAAATTCCATTTCCTGCAACATTTAAAAGCCAAACATTACACCCACAACACTGACTCCATGAAATCCCTATCTTCCTCTCTTCCCCTACAAACTCCCCATCCACCTCTATTCCCCTAACACATTCAACCCCCAGCACACACACCAACAACCATAACGCTCTCCTAAACTAACGTATCCAAAGGCACAACAAATAATAAAAATCTATGCAAGGATATACAAAGGGGCTTACTAAGGGATGTGAGCTACCTAAGAGTGGTGGCATGAAAACTTTATTGTGACCTGGGCATCGTTCATCTATCTGTCTTATGGCTGAGAGCCGATACTCTTCAAACTGTTCCAGCCATCAGCAATAAAGTCCCCTGTTCTCTGAATGCCATATTCCACAGGTTTTTTTAAAAAAAGAAACTTCCTTAGGAGCTAAGATGGAGACCCAAATTTTCAATTTATGTGGTGGATTCCAAGAAGTGCTAGTAACTCTTAATGTGGTCTCTCAGCATTTTTATCACTCCCTGTGGCTAAAACCCCATATATCCTGAAAAAGTGTCATCAATTGAATCGAGAAATCGTTATTGAAAAAAAGCAGATGCCATCAAATTATGACTAATGCTAAAAATGTGTATATAAAAATAAGTGTAAAGAAAAAATTACAGTATAAACACCGAAAATATAGTAGAAATCCCACCAATCCCTTCAAATGAACTTATTAAAAAGTTACATAATATAAAGATAAGACCCATCAAATAATGGTATTCCACTTTATGCTCTCATCGAGATCCACAGGGGGCATTTTCCCCATTTAAAAAATCCCAAAACTGTCCACGTTGCAGTAGTTGGAATTCCAAATTGCCACCCCTAGGGGATATGCTAACTTGATCAATAATCCACCAAGCTGATTGAACCAGAGGAGCAGTAACAGTTTGCATATTCAATAGGCTTTTATGCTCTGTTAAATGTTTCATTGGTCTAATGGTGTGGCCTATATATAACTTATCGCATGGACATTTTATGGCTTATAGTACAAAAGTAGACCTGCATGTTGTTGAAGCTCTCCAGGAGTGTTTAATGGGAGAACAGAGTGAAGGATGCAATTTATCCCCATCAACTTCAAAGCAGCCTGTAGATGCAAGGAAAAAACACCAATTTCAAGTGTTCACGAAGGTTTGGAGAAATTCCTGGAGGAAAAGTCTATAGTCTGTTATTGAGATGGACATGGGGAAGCCACTACTTGCCCTGGAATTGGTAGCATGGAATGTTACTATTGATTGGGTTTCTGCTAGGTACTTGTGACCTGGATTGGCCACTGTCGGAAGCAAGATACTGGGCTAGATGGATCATTGGTCTTTCTCATATGGCTATTATGTTTTTATAGTAATAATTAACATACTCACAAGAATATTCAATCTTTTTAAATCAGTTATTTATTTGAAACATATGTGCCTTCATAAGTACACAAAACATATCTCTACAAGTGCCCCCAGAACTCCTTTCAAATTGCCCGCTACAAGCATACACATCCACCACTTCAAACGCTCATCAAACCTTGCCTCTTATAACTAGGGCATTAGTAAAATACACCACCTAATCAGGGTATACTCCCTTATATTAATTCCCCCGGTAGCCATCATGTTGCCTGACAAATCATGTTGATTAAAGAACAGCTACATCAACTGGTTTTGATCAGAGCGTGGGTCAGCTGTTTAGCTCTTCTGAATTGTGAGACCTAAAGGACTTGAAAAACCGTGGACATTTTTCAATACAGCCAGAAGTGGCAATAATGACTTCAAATTGATATAAGGGAGTATACCCTGATTAGGTGGTGTATTTTACTAATGCCCTAGTTACAAGAGGCAAGCTTTGATGAGCGTTTGAAGTGGTGGATGTGTATGCTTGTAGCGGGCAAGTTGAAAGGAGTTCTGGGGGCACTTGTAGAGATATGTTTTGTGTACTTATGAAGGCACATATGTTTCTAATAAATAACTGATTTAAAAAGATTGAATATTCTTAAGTGAGTACATTAATTATTACTATTTTAGGTTTATACTCCAGTTATAGGAGAGTTCCCCTAATTTGTTATATTGTTTGCAATATTATGTTTTTATGTCATATCTTTTTTCTGTAAATGGAGTCGCCCATAAATTACCCAATTGGGTTTGTCCACAAAAACTACAATTGACACATTTATCATGACCAAGTTGATCAGAAAATCTGTTCAAGGGAGCTTTTGTTAAACATATTGACCACCATGCCTCTCAGATTTTTTTTTCTCTAGTATAGGCTATGCAGGGACATTCCTGAAAAACCTCATGGAATCTCAACACATGACAATGTTGTAATAAGATATGAGAAACCTGAGAATACAGAAATAATTTAAAACACAGACAAATCTGTCTGAAAGGGTCGGCTGTTTGTCCAGCAATAATAAAGTTCATTGAGAAAGCCATGCTCGTTTGAGCTTTACAAATGATTGTTTTAAGTTAACCCCAATCCATTATCTATAGAGCAAATCTGTCATAAATGTAAAAATTGATCAACTAGTAAAGAACCTCTTAGTCTTTAAGGATTGATGGCTGTCAAATTTCATAAGGTATTGCAATCAACAGCTTTCGAAAAATGGTGGTATTAAGCATGGACCCTCTTTTGTATATCCAGGGGTGCAGAAAAGAAATGCTGTCAAAACCAGAGGCGTTACGATCAAATATTTGGTGAAGGGCTCCCCCTTGACAAAGCAAGTATTGCGAAACAGGTTACCTGTCAGGGTTTGTGAGCACACCTGTTTGAAAATGAGATAAGTAACATATTGCCTCAATTTTTATATAATGTTATTAATAAAGAGAGAAGAAATTTAAGAATTGGTAGGTTGGGGGTATAGTCAATGATTAGAATATACACACGGTGAGAGGTTCACCGCGGGAGTGAGGTGATACTAGCCGTGGTGCACTTATGAGACTTACCCAGTACAACCCATTTCAACATATTTGTACTTTTTAATATCCTCTACTGTGCAAATTGTTTTGAGTTTATAATTTAGTAGAGAAGTGCCTTTGAATTTTGACAGTATACTGGTCAAATGAGTAAAGCATTAAAAACTTGAGATGGGGATCCGGGATCCACAATGTTAAGCCAATGATCGAAAGAATCGAGTTGTTGTACTGAGCCATTCTAGACCAAAAAAAAGTATCTGTAAAACGATGCAAGGTTGTAACATATTGCAACCAATATGAAGAATAAAAGTGGTGTTCAAAAGTATTTATTCTCATTAATTCTAGTATATTTTCAGTGTTTTTACTATAATTTTTCTTTAGATTTGTTATGCAGTTGTATGTTATTTACTTAATTATATATTTTATCATGTACTTTATATACATTTTTAGCATTAGTCATACATTTGGATGGCATCTCTCTTGTTTTTTCAATAAAGACTTTTTGATTAAATTGATAATGTCATTTTTCAAGACATATGGAGTCTGAGCCACAGGGAGCAATACAAACACTGAGAGGCCATACTGAATTACTAGTAATTCTTACTTTGGAAGGCTAAGTGCTTTGAAAATACACCTCTTTATTGCTGATGTCTAGAACAGTTCGAAGAGTATCAGCTCTCAGTCATAAGACAGGTGATTGGTGCATATATTCTGTGGATGCTGGCTTTGACTCAGATAAGTGACTTTTGATCTGTTATCAGTGACTCATTTTGAATCGGTAACTTTAGGTGTACAAGACACTTGCACTTCATTTAGTGCCATGGGCAAACCTGGAAAAGATAACTCACACAGTAACCCATAATACAAGCACCAATTGTTGGGTGTAAGTCAATGTCTGATGGTTTCTCCCATTTACACAATTATTATTTATTTTTGTTAGTTTCTTGGATAGTGTTTTCTGGCCTTATTGGATATTTATGTAATGATCGATCAGAGAAAAGGGAGCTCAGTATGTTTGGTATCTCAGTGAGTTACTGTACAGTGTTAATGTTTTATGGAATGATAAATGCCATGCTTCTTCCTTATCTGTAATGTAATAACAAGGAAAATACCAAGAAAATACTGCCAGGATGAACGCTTTCAGATGGATCTGCTTTAACACTATAATTTTAATTTTTTTAGCAATTCAATAAATCAAACTGTGTGTATGTCTCCCAGTCTTGCAACTGCTACAAACACCTGGACTTTGCTATAGAATGCATAGCATACCATGCCATGCCAAAAGCACATGACTGGTAAATTGTATGTCTTATTAAAATTATAGGGGAAAGGGATCACAATTCTAATAGTGAAGCTAGTGCTCATGAAAGATGTAAGATTAACAGCACTGGAATCCAAGAGCTCCATTTATCTTCAGAGCAGGTGCAGCAATGGCAGTACAAACCCTGCCAACGTGCCTCTGTCGTGTTCCTGCAGGGGCCTGGTTAAGAAAAGAGTAGAAGCGACCAAGGCTAGGCATCACTTTAATTTTCAAGGGGTTTTTTTTAACATGCAAAAAAGGGTTGAAGCTAATGACTTCTGAAACTGATTCTTTTTTTTTCTTTTCATTTTTCAGTACATGGACATTACATTACGTCTCAGTTCTTATATTCCATAACTACCTATTACAGTTCGGAGTGGATCACAAGTAAAGAGAACTAGGCAAACCTAGGAAGCACAAACAGTTTAGCTAAAAGTTAGATAGTACATAGCTTTGAAATTGAAAAAAAAAACAGTTGTCTTATTTCAGGTGGTAACAAATTCCAAAATCTAGCCACCTGGTAAAGAAAAGATTAAGCAATTGTTTAAATCATATTCCCTTTGGACTGGGAAAATGTAGAGATAAGTGATTGCACAGAGAAAATACAGGACACATATCAACTGAGGCATGGGGGGGGGGGGGGGGGGGAGTCCGACCTTTAAAATCATCATACATAGCTTAGGTATAATTCTGGCTTCAAATGAACCACTCTGTTTACTAAGCCACGTGGCAATGCTGACACAGCCCATTAGCACACGGCAGCCGCTAACGTTGCTTAGTAAACGGGGGGTAAGTTAGACAAAAAACATAGAGTAACTGTAATATTTATGCACTAAATAAATCAAACAAACTTGTGTCTTGTGTTGTCTGTAGTTTCTTTCATAACGATTCAGAACACCCTAAATACTGCAATAATCTAATCATGACAGTAGTAAAGCTGGCACCATTAATCTAAACTGGTCAAATTGAATATATTTTTGAATCCTTTTCAGATTTTTTCAGAATCAGAAATTACCATGTTAACCTGTGGTTCCATTTACATACAAACATCAATCTGCAAGTCTAATATTTTAAGGTACAGTCAAATGTATACAAGTTACTTCCAGTTGTGATAGACTGACCACACCATGGATTGCTGTGCATTCCTAGGAACAGTAATGTCATTTTTTCCTTGTTTAATTTCAAATAGTGAGAAGTTATCCAATTATCCATTAATTCAAAACAATTCTGAATGATAAATATAGTGTCATTTATAACTGAACACACAGAAATTAACACTGTGATGTTATCTGCATAAATATAGGCTTTAAGGCTAGCTTTTTCTAACTCTGTAGCCAAGGATTGCATTAATACATTAAAAGGCTCATTTTTTTCCAAAGAGAAAAATGTTCAAATAATGTCATAACAGGCAGATATATATGTATTTCTCTTGCAGAAGAACAACAAAAGCATATAATCAAACCAAAAAAATTTGTTCAAATCCACTAGTCACTTAAAAGAAAACATTCCCAGAGGGGGCTCAGTGGGCATGACATAGGCAGTGTTACGTGATGAACATTTTCTGCCCATAACAGATAGCAAAATGACTTCCTAGGGGAGGAAGAAAAATGTCTGGAATTAAACCTGCTTTAAAAGCATCTAGGGTAAAGCCAAATCTGTCTTTAGACTCATTTGTGATTTTGCTAGAGAGTGGAGAGGTGGAAGTGGTTGTTTGAGAGAAACAGTGGAGAGTTGCTGAGTGCTTTGTTACCTTTGTTTACCCCAGTCTGAACTTTTGACCTTACATTTCCTGACTTGCCTCCTCTGTGTCTCAACTCCTGAAGTCCTTGCTCTCACCTTGTAGCACCCCAGCCATATCCATCCTTTCCTCTGTATCTCACCCCCTTCCCTCATCCAAACCTTCAGTGTCCCCAAACCCCCACATTTCCCATTTTACATCCTTACATGCTTGTCTTCTGTCTCTCATTGTTCCTCTGTTTGTGCAGTCCCAGTTTGTAACTGTGCTCTGTGCTGCTGCTACAGGCCTCTTATACCAGGTGCCTATGCACTTAATACTGTTGCTCCATTACAGTTCCAGCTGCTGGCTGTGCTTGGAAGGAACTACAACACAAAACACAGCTCTATCAAGCTGAAAGGAAGTGGCACCATCACCTACCTATCGCTCTGTCTATAAAAGCACCACTCGTTCCTATAAATCAGCTCTTCTAACAGCTAAAAAGTCCATACTTTACTACCATGATAGCCAAAGCCCTTACCACTTCTGTCCTTTATGAAATGCTTGAGACAGCATGGGCATAATTATACATATATAAGAAATTATATTAAGTGTTAATTCTGTTTAAAAATCTGGGGTTTAAAAGTTTGGTGTTTGAATTCAACTTTTTCACCCTGCAAGTGAAGGAATGCCAGCTGGATTTAATTACTTAGAAAGGTCAGAGACAGAAACTTTCTTTGACACCTTGTGAGTGATGGATTGCTAATGCTAGCACATACATCTGTATACTATTATGAACAAAGCATGAGCCAGACATACTGTAGTTTAAAGCTGGTTAAATAATTCTAGATATTCTTGAATTCTGATTTCTGTGTATTTTAGAATATGTCTTATAAGGATGCTTATTTTAGAATATGTTTATTCTGTGTAGTTAATATGTAGAATACCTTTTTAAATCTAATGTTTGTTCAACTCTTTGCCTTACGTTCTGAGTAGGACTGCAGTGAAAAGGTCAGCATATGGTTTGAGTTAGCTGCAGTCCTGGCTGGTTTAATGTATGGAGCTGGTGGGTGAAAAAGGTCAGAAAAAGTCTTGATTAATTATAGGTAAATGTAGGACTGGTCCTGAAAGTAATAACAAACTATAGCTGTATGCCATTAAGTAAGACTGGCCCTTGACCCCTTAATGAATGCCAGAGTTCAGTTAGCAGTTAGTATGAAGTTGACTAGGAATATGAGAATGTCCCTTCGCCCCTCAATGAACCTAAGTTAATCATAATGAAAATGTAAGAGATGGGAGCCACAATGTCTAGTGTGAGAGGCCCCAGGTCATAGGTCAGTTTAGGATATGTCTGGAACCTATGTAACTGATATTTTGAACATATGTATAGAGATGATTGGTTGAGACAAGGTAATTAATCTATTCTTTACCATCTGGAAAGTAAGGGGGGCTAGAGAGGGGGATAGGACGGTATATAAGTGGGAGCAGAAGCAGCTTACGTCAGAAGGAACAGACAGAAGAAGGAGAGCTGAAGGAAGACAGACAGCAGAAGAAGAGAAGCAGCTGAGACAGAAGCCATAACATCCAGAGAGCTGAGAGAGAGAGAAGAAAGCTAGAATTGATGTCCTACTTTGTTTGCTGGCAAATAAAGAAGATTTCTCCCTCATTCTGGTGTGTGCTGTTTGACTCCTGAAGTACCACAGATTCTGCTAACAATAGGGGTAATTCATGCATCAATTCCTGCAACATGCTTAGATCCCTTACCACTTTTCACACTTCTTTAGCCTCCTTAGGGCATCCACCTTCTGCTCAATCACTTGCCTCTCACTTTGATGATAAAGTTACCACCGTGAATAGCAGTCTCAACCCTTAGCAATGCCTCCATTATCTTCATCTTTTTCCATAATTGCTACTGTCCTCCTGTAGTGCCCTAACCTGCTAACCCTTTCAAAGCTAGGTAAAACTATCAAATGCCTAAATATGACAACTGTACCATCTGATCCAATTCCATCTGCCTTGGTCAAACTCTCCCTTGACTCTCTGCTTCCCTTTATTCATTCTGTGGTTTACCTTAGCCTATCATTAGGTTCCGTCACTGAGTATTGGAAATCAGCCACTATTTGCCCAAAAATCAAAAATACCTCTGCATCCCCTGTTGAGATTATAGAAGCCAATGATCTGACCATGCTCCATATGCAGTTGAGGTGTACCCAGTAGTAGTACAGTTCTTCAATATTGAATGGCTTCAGTGGGAAGCTTTGACGTTTCTTTTGTTTAAATATTATATTCTTCATGTTACTGTGGGAGAATACAGGCTTTAATTACAAACTGATTGTGATTTGCAGCATTGACAAAATACCAGTTTGTTTTCCTATAAGGTATATTTTTGTGATCTCAATAACTAACATCCTATTGCTATTCTCTCTGTTACTGCAAAACCTGTTGAATCTGTGGTTCATACTCAACTTACTGACTTATTACTAAGTCACACCTACTTCATTCCAATCATACAGTATTTCATCATCACCATAGCATAGAAACTACTTTGTTAAGGCATCACTACATTCATCTACTGTTCTTTTGACCAGGCAAAATCCGTTCTCTTATTATCCCTAGATCTTTCTGCCGCTTTTGACTTGGTAGATCATTCTTCTCCATCATCGCCAATTTATTGGCCTCTCAGGAGCAGTTCTGAATTGGTTTTCTTCTTACTTATGAAACCCTATATACACTATGACCGTTGATGATTCCTCCTCTACCCCATTCAGCCCTAACTCTGTGGTTCCTCAAGGTTCAATTCTTTCGCCCATACTTTTCAACATCTTTCTCGCTCCCCTGCTGACCTTGGTCCACTTTCTCAAGCTTACTTTGTATGTATATGCAGATGGCATCCAGATCTTTTGTACTCTTGATAATTGTTCCCCCCATGAGATTTCAACCTTAAATCAGAAACTTACTAATTGGCTCATAAATCTAGGCAAATGAATGGCAGGCCTAGATTTATGGCCTAAATTCCTAAATTAAGATGAATTTTCAGCTGAAAACTTGGGCTCCTACGTTTGGCTGAAAATAGGTCACAATTTCAGAAGCTTATCTTCAAAACATAAATTTAGGACCTCAGATTTTTATTTTTTAAATATCGAGCCCTATAAGTTTTGCCTCTATGGGTATACTCTTTTCAAGCCTTCCTTATTACTACTATGCATCTAACTTGTCTGTACTTATGCTGCTTCCTGTTTTCTTCATTCAGGTTCTTTTTTCATTTTCTGAAAGATGACTAGAATGGTCTCTTTCACTTCACCTTTTAACCATGATAGTTGTCATTGACCTTCCTTCCACCTTTAATAATACATGGGATACATCTAGTCTGGGCTTCCAAGATGGTATTTTTAAATAAAGTCCTTACCTGTTATGAAGTCCTAATCTTTGCAGCTTGTTTCTTTTCTTCATTTTATAATAATACTGAAGTAGTAGATTGCCTTAACGTCTTCACTCTAGTTAGTAACTCAGATTTGATTATTAATGCCAAGTGGACCCAAAACCTCTTGAACAAAGCCCTGTATTCTTCTAAGGCAGGGGTTCTCAACCCAGTTATTGGGACACACCTAGCCAGTCAGGTTTTCAGTATACCCACAATGAATAATCGTGCAATAAATTTGCATGCACTACCTCCATTGTACAACACAGAGGTAGTGATCTGCACATGAACAGTCCATTAACAGAACAGAGCAGACCATTATATTGAAGAAACAGATATTTATTGCTCACTATGCCTAAAGTGGCCATGTTTCACCTTCCAAGAGGCTGTGTCAGGAGCTACACTGTTCAATCAGAACATATATACAGTTAAAATCATATAAAACTTTGTTTCACAACCAAACAAATAAATTGAAATCATGCACATGTAATTACTTAAAACACACACCACTAAGGGCCCTGTTTACTAAGCTGCATTATAGGCATGCTAGCTTTTTTAACGCATGCTAAAAATTAGTGTGTGCTAACATTAGAGACACCAATAGGAACATATAGGTGTCTCTAGCATTTAGCACATGCTAAAAATGCTATCGCACCTTAGTAAACAGGGCCCTAAATAAACCGATTAAAATAAGCCATATGTTGAAACAAGAGAAGTTAATACATGCATAAAATACTGAATGAAAATCATCAGTCGTAAAGATTTAGAACATGAGTATGTATTAAAAAATCATGCAAAATAAGACATTTAAATGGGACACATACCTCTTAGGGTTTCTCACGGCACTTTCCCCTAATAGTAAGCAAAATATTCAAAGCCTAAAACAACAAAAATACTTTAAGTAAAAATTACAAAAAATCTTTAAATTTTGATTTGAAAACCAGTATTGCATGCAAAAACAGACAAATGGATGGATTAAAATGCAGGTACTCACAAACAGCAGCAGTGTCTCTGCAAAGCCTAAAAACAGCAAAAGTATTAAAGATGAGCATGAAGCCAATAATGTTTTTGAGCACAGGTGAGACGGAGAGGCCTCCAGCCACAATGTTTGACAGATACGGCTTCTTTTTTTTGTCAGCCCGTAACTGTTAAACTAGTCCTGCGGGGAGGATTGTGTGATGATCAAAGACATATAGTGCAAATTAATTTCCATGCTATTAGTTTTGATTATTGGGCCCTAAATCCTCTGTGCTCCTTTTCATTGCTATCCGGAACAGCGTGGGGGATTTTAGCTTCTGGAAATGTTAGGGGCATTTAGGGGTTTGTGATCAACTTTATTATTGCTGTTGTTTTGACGCTCCTCCTTTTCTCACTTTTTTCGTTGGACTGGATGTTTCTATACACTGTCATACCATTTGATAAAATTTCTGTAATTTGCCATTCAGTTTCATGTTCATCTATTCAAACTACATGCACAGCCTGTATATGTTTTCTGTGGAGCAGCAGAAAGTGAGTGGCCTTCCCTGGGAAAGGTGAAAAAGAAAGACAGTATGTATTGCCAGGAGAGCTGGAGGGGCACACAGTCCATGCAAGGAGGTGGGGCCTGTCCGTATAGTCTACAATGGTGGTCTTATGAGGGATTGCACACTATCCCCCATTACTACCCCTTTTGGATATAAAAAAAATTGCACCAATTTCGGGGTTTTCTCTATTGAGGTAATGGATGACAAACGTAGGGATTGTTCTATTACATCTTCTGTACAGCATGTGCCTGTTCGTCTCCTGCCCTAGCCAATACCCTAATTCATGCACATCATCCTCTTTTTCTGTAATCACTCCTCAGTGGGTCTGGCCTACACCTCTGTGTTCAACCAGCCACATGAAAGGCCTCTCTTCTTGTTATGGTATAAGCCAATTGTCAGAATTATCAATATAAAAATGTAGCTTTTAAAAGATGTATTGAAACTGCATTTCAATACCTTCTTTCCCTGTTTCCTTGGGAATTTCTGGTAGCAGGGCTAGTCAATTACAAACACTTAAAGACAAAAGAGAGATATATAGCTTCCTCTGCCCTGCCACCTAACAAAAGCTTGACTAAGGTGGGTACCTGAATACTTCATCCAGACATCTCCAAAAACCAAAGACCCAAGAGACAGAAAGTCTGGAGACCCCATTGAAAACAAAGAACTCAGAGGAAAAGCATAAACAAAACATTTGCCTGTCATCAGAGGTATACCTGCCCCTCCCATCAACTATCAGACAAATGGACGCCAGGACATCTGCAGATCATGTGAACAGACTACAATAACCATAATGCCTTGCAAGTTATCCAGTGCAAACCAGGAAGCAGGTGCTGGGACTCTGTGATCATATCCTCCTGCAGCTTGCAAGATATAAAGGCAAAAGCTGTTTCCCCAAGATTCAGATGCTTCCCTTCAACTGCAACACAGATTCTTCTCTTCCTGGGACCTGTAGCCCACCTGCCTGCTATGAGGACCTCTTCTGCAAACATGTGCTTACCTCATGCTGTTCATACTATGTAACAAGGACTTGTAAGTAACATAACTTTTGATCTAGACCTGCTACTTTACTTTACTTAAGCACAGATTATCTGTAAAGATCTCTTTAAAAACCTACCTCTCGTGTGCAATTGTATATTAAATCAACCTTTTTGAAGCTAAAAATACGGTCTCTTTGTGTTCTGAGTATATGGTATCTTTTATATATACTTAATTTATTTTATTGCAATTATCACCTTTGGTGATTAGTGGAGAAATTAATATCCTAAAACTTATAAATACAGCGCCTGCTCTTAAATTATAAACAGTAGCGAGTGCTCTAGAGCTCTTTTCCCCAAGATAAATCATTTCTTGTAAGATTCTGTGGGGTCCTGCCCAATGGCATAGCCAGACCTGACATTTTGGGTGAACCCAGAGCTAATATGGGTGGGCACTATGTATATAGGTAAGTAGCAGAAGGATAATAAGGTGGCCCTTCTACTAAAGCTTAGCACCCCCACCCTCACAATCTAGATCAGTTATTCTCAACTTTAATGTTCATGTAGGCGAAACACTGAACACTGCAGTCTGTGGCACAACAACAACAAAAAACAGGGCCCAAATATAATTTATTTTGTTAAAAAAAAAAAAAGACATGAGGGAACTATAAAGTACTCTTAACAGAATGTACTTTTATTTCAACAACAATTAATTTACACCAGTTAATAAACATACATTTTTCAGAACTGTTAACCTTTGTCTACTCTTCAACACATCAAAAACTGCATGAAACAAAGCCCCAGATTTCTAACTAATGAAATAAGAAAGATCACTGTCAACGACAAGATTTGTTTCTACCTACTATAAAATCTGTAGCATACAGAACAAAGGTAGAATGTTTCCTCTTACAGCTTCCCAGAGGAACAATGTATTCAAATTCTGGTAGCACCTCGTTAATAGCAGCAAAAAATCCCTTCACTGCCAGGTACTTTGTGAAGTAACACTAAATCATGCAAAGAGACTTCTCAGGGCCTATGTTGCAAACCTTAACACCAATTCCAACAACAAAGGCACAAACCTAATCAATTACAGAATAAAGGATCAAAAATTAGAAATTGTCCTGTAACCTGGCATCAGCACTTCCCTCCCCTACCCACCCATCCATCCATCCCCGTAGCCTGGAATCAGCTTTACCCTTCCCTCACCCTCCCCCCCCCATCCATCCCTGTAGTCCAGCATCAGCTCTTCCCTTCTCTATTTTACCCCATCCATCCCTGTAGTCCTTCCCTACCCCACCATCCATCCCAAAGCTAGGCATCAGCCCTACCCTAACCCCCCCCCCACCACACCCTTTAGCCTAGCGTCAGCCCTGTCCTACCTCCTATCCATCCGCCCATGGTCTGCCATCTCCCCCCACCCATACAGTGAAGAACACCAGCATTAAATATACTTTTTTTTTTATATGCTGGGCACTGCAGAGCCCACCTCCACCCAGAAACCCACCTACATTAAATTTAAAACTTTAAAAAAAAAATTTAACCTGGGCGCTGCAGACTATCCCCACCCAGAAACCCACCAACATTAATTAAATTTTATTAGTGTGCAGGTTAAAATTTTAAAAAGATTAAAGTATAGGAGTGGCCTAGTGGTTAGAACACTGGTCTTGCAATCTAGAGGTGGCCAGTTCAAATCCCACTGCTGCTCCTTGTGATCTCAGGCAAGTCACTTAACCCTCCATTGCCTTGGGTACCAACTTAGATCATGAGCCCTCCTGGGACAGAGAAATATCCAGAGTACCTGAATGTAACTCACCTTGAGCTACTACTGAAAAAGGTGTGAGCAAAATCTAAATAAATAAATTTTTGTCATGGTGGTTCCTTGGTGGGTTTTTGGGTGGGGGGTGGGCTCTTCACTGCCTAGCGAAAAAAGGTATATTTAGTGATTAAAAATATATTTTTTTGCCCTAGGCAGTGAAGAGCCCACTCTACCCAGAAGCCCACAGGCAGCACCAGCTAGCAGCATTACACTAACTTTACATTTTAAGTTAAAATTAATTTATTTTTTATTTTTTTAACTGGGCAGCTAGGCTTCGGTAAAGGTGCAGCCTCAGAGAGCTCAGGATATTGTTCTCCCCTCTATGTGTGCTGAGGCCTGGAGGGGGGAAAAGGCTGATCTTTCCAGCTGCAGCGGGAACCACGGGACACTGACGGCAGACGGCTGATTTTGCCATGCAGCACTGCGGCACCGTCGGGTGCACAGTGTGTGTGTGGGGGGGGGGGGGGAGAGAGTTCACACCAGATGGAAGCAGTGAGCGACGTTAGAGGCACCGGCGTGCAGCTGCAGCGATATGGCCTATAACTTCCGGGTCAATTCAGGACCTGTCCGACCCGCCCGCACTAAAAAAACAAAACAAAAAAACAAATGTAGGGACAATTGCGGCAGGACTGGAGGAGGAGGACTGGAGAGCTGCCGGCTGCCTGGGTGGGCCTGAGCTGAGATTGGATGGACCTGGGCCCACCCAGGTCCACCCATAGCTACGCCCCTGGTCCTACCTGTACTCTTTTCACCCACACCTCACCCCACCCATCAAGACCTTTTTGCCCACAGTTCAACATACATCATTTATAGAATACCACTTCATTGTGCCAACTAGAATGGTCTGCATTAACCATTGAACACAGTTGTCAAAAGATTGTAAAACCATTATTTCCTTTGGAAGCCACTCCTTAACCTCTACAGAAAGCTTGCCATAAGTTTTGACAGTTATTCAAATACTATCACATGCACAGTCACCCATACATCCTTATCAAAGTAACCATACATCAACAGTGTAAATAACGCAAGTAGTTTCTTTACTTTATTCTCTATGGTAACAAAACACTTCTCTTTTGTTTTGTTTTTTTGGGGTTTGCCAACAATTGTAACAGAAAGGGGTGTTATAGGGTTGTGTTTTGGGGTGGTGCGATGGAGGAGGGGCTATGGCTGCTGAGGGTCATGAGGTGGCATGGTGGTAAGGGGGGGATGCAATCAGCAAGTGCTTCCACAATCTTGCTGATCGTATCCATCCTCCATGCCAGCCCATGGTATTCCTCCAGGATGTGCCACAGGAGTTTGGGTAGGGGTGTATCTTGTGTTGCATCCTGGAGGTTGACACTGGTGGATGAGGATAGAAGGAAGGATAGTGGGGAGAAGTTGGGGGGAGGCGGTGAGAATGGAGGGGGTGTTGTGGTAGGGGATGGGGGAGGTTGTGAGGTTGATGGGGTTTGGCAGCATTTAGGTTGGAGCCAGTCTGAAGGCCCTTCTCTTTCCACCTTCTGTGCCATGTTTATTCTTGCAAAGATTAAGTGGAACACATATTAGATACTTGTAGGCCTGCCTGATCCTGTAACAATGACATGCTCAACTCCTGCATTGTGTCTACCCCTTCCAGCCCACACTTTAACACGCTGGAGGTGGAACATAAGGTATAAGCACAATGCCCATGCTCTTTCCAGCACTGGAGATACATTGACTGGGGGATCCATGTAGACCTCTTCCTCCACCTACGACAGGGGAGATTCAACATCCTCTTCTGTCGAAGGGGCATCTGAAAGAGCAGAAACATCATTATAGACATACCACTGGCATGGCTCATGGCAGGCCTTCCTTCCTGCACCCTTGCCAGGGCATCGCATGTATATCGGAGTACTCACTGGATCATTAGAGCTAAAAGAAAACCCTTCAGAAAATGGAAGAAGGAACTGACTGAAAATAACAAGAAACAGCATAAGGAATGTCAAGTCAAATGCAAAGCGCTGATAAGGAAGGCAAAGAGGGACTTTGAAAAAAAGATTGCGAAAACACATAGTAAGAATTTTTTTAGGTATATTAAAAGCAAGAAGCCGGCAAAAGAATCGGTTGGACTGCTAGATGACCAAGGGATAAAAGGAGCGATCAGGGAAGACAAAGCCATAGTGGAGAGATTAAATGAATTCTTTGCTTTGGTCTTCAACGAGGATGATTTGGGAGTGATATCAGTGCCAGAAATGGTATTTGAAGCTGGTGAGTCAGAGAAACTGAATAAAACCTCTAGAAATCTAGAGAATGTAATGAGGCAATTTGACAAACTGAAGAGTAGCAAATCTCCTGGACCGGATGGTATTCATCCTAGAGTACTCATAAAATTGAAAATGAACTGGCAGAACTATTGTTAGTAATTTGTAAATTATCTTTAAAATCGAGTGTGGGATTGGAGGGTAGCCCATGCAACGCCGATATTTTAAAAAGGTTCCAGAGGGGATCCGGGAAATTATAGACCGGTGAGCCTGATGTCAGTGCTGGGCAAACTGGTAGAGACTATTATAAAGGACAAAATTACAGAGCATATTCAAAAGCATGGATTAATGAGATAAAGCCAGCATGGATTTAGTGAAGGAAACTCTTGCCTCACCAATCTATTACATTTCTTTGAAGGGGTGAACAAACATGGGGATAAAGGTTGATATTGTGTATCTGGATTTTCAAAAGGCGTTTGACAAAGTACCTCATGAAAGACTCCAGAGGAAATTGGAGAGACATGGGATAGGAGGTAGTGTCCAATTGTGGATTAAAAACTGGTTAAAGGATAGAAAACAGAGAGTAGGGTTAAATGGTCAATATTCTCAATGGAGAAGGTAGATAGTGGGGTTCCAAAACTGATTATGTTCAAATAAATCAAAAATATTTGTGGTAACAGGAAAAATAATTTGAACATTATCAGCATAGATGAAATATGACAAATTCAGAGATTTGAGTAGTCTACCCAAAGGACTAAAAGAGCTAAAAGGTATGTTTCAGAACTATAAAATTTTTCTACAACCTGACTGGCAAGGATCCAGTATATTATAGGAATCTAAATACTTCTGAAGCTGTGTTCCCACTATCGATTCAATTAGCTAGAAAAGGAATGTTGGCAATAGGTTTGTAATTGGAATATTCAGATAAAGATTTTGAATGATCTTTGATTACTAGTAAAAAAGGCCCGTTTTTGACACAAATGAAACAGGCGCTAGCAAGGTTTTCCTCGGAGTGTGTATGTTTGAGAGAGTGTGCGTGAGAGTGACTGTGTGAGAGAGAGAGAGTGAATGTGTGTGTGTGACAGAGAGAGAGTGAGTGTGTCTGTGAGAGTGTGTGTGTGTGAGAATGGGAGTGTGTGCGAGTGTGTATGTGAGCCACAGTAAGTGTGAGAGTGTGTTTCATACAGATACAGTGTGTATGAGAGAGAGTGTTTGTGTGAAATAGATAGAGTGTGAGAGAGTATGTGTGCGATACACAGAGTCTCTGTGAGAGCGAGAGTGTATGAGATCGAGAGAGTGTTTGAGAGTGACTGTGTGGCACATAGAGAGTGAATGTGATACAGTGTGAGACATAGAGTGTGTGGTAGACAGTGTATGAGAGTGAGAGAGACACTGTGTGTGTGCCAGAGATACCTCCCCCCTCCCTCTCTGTGGTTGCAGGACCCCCTCCCCCTCCCTCTCTGTGGTTGCAGGACCCCTCCCCTCCCTATCTGGTTCCCCTCCCCCTCCTCTCAGGTCTCCCTCCCCCCTCCATATCTGGTCTCAGGACCCCTCCCCCCTCTTCCTCCCCCTCTCCCTCCCAGGTCTCTGGACCCCCTCCCCTCTGGCCTCAGGACCCCTTCCCCCTCTGTTGTCTCAGGCCCCACCCCTGCCGCCACGCCCTCCCCGAGGTCACAGCCGCTCACCCCTCCACCCCCCCACCAAGGTCGCTGCAGCCACTGATCCCCCCACCCTCCCCCGAGGTCGCCGCCGCTCCCCCCCTCTGTCCGACGTCAGCTCAGCTGCCATTTCCGGCCACTGCTGCTTCTCCTGTCGAGCAGCAGTGGCCGGTACAAAAACAAAAAAAACAAATTGAATCTGCAGAAATGCTTTTAAAAAGGAAGCGGGGCACCGCAGGCAGCCATCGGCTGTCAGCTCTGCATCCGCTTCTCCTCTCACCTCTCACGTCAGTGCCCCTGGAGTAGAACCCCGGAGGAGCAATTGAAAATTGTATGTTAAACTGTATCTGCTGTACACCACCTTGGGTGAATCTCTTCATAAAGGTAGTTAATAAATCCTTTAAATTACTTTGTGCTGGAGAGCTGGAGGACTGTGAGTGCTGGGGGCCTTACCCATCAGGTGCTGTGCTAGATGCCAGTTCCATTCTGCCTTGCCGAGGGGTCCTTGTGTGCTGACTTGTTAGCGCATTCTAGCTGCAACATGTAGCCTGCAGCGCATGCTCGTTGGTGCATGCTCGAAGGGGTGTGACTAAAGGGTCAGGTCCCGCCCCTTTGAGCCTCTTCGGAGTCACAAGGAGCAACAAGGAGTGAGGAACATTTTTTTCTGCTCTCATCTATGGGGAAGCGTAAAGGCGGCAAGTTTAAGTCTCTGGAAGTAGCTCTGTGGATCAGTATCTCTGGTCGTCAAATCCAGTTTTAAAATCTCAAGCTGTGAGCCTGCTTGGTTTCCCAGAAGCTTCTCTTTCATCAGGGGGTCCAATTCTGCCCCCACACCCTGCCTTTGCTCGAGTGCTGGATGGTGTCCCAAGGACTGTGGATACCTCAGGTGTTGGCCTGACTTTGTTGCAAATTCTGTCTCCCATTTGCCTTTTACTTGAGTTAGGATCATCAGCCCAAGTAAAGGTACCCGTTTCTGTTTCCTACAAACCTGTCAACTTTTCTACTGTGAACTCTGCTCAACAAAATGTGTTGTATTACTAAGTTGGACAAATTTCTTCAGGATTGTTTTGCTAAGTTTACAGAAGAAGTGGCTGTAAAGTTTAATGATCAAGAAACTAGACTTAAAACTTGTCAACAGTGTTCGGATAAGATGGACTCTCACGTGAATCTTACTCATTCTACATTGAGTGCTATTACAAAAGACTGTCTTGCTATGCATTTTCAAATGAAGTCTTTAGGAAAATATGTCTAGGGCCTGTAATATCAGATTTTTGAATTTTCCTGTTATGCATGTCCTGGCACCTCTGGAGCGTCTGAAAATATATTTTAAAGATATCCTTCAGCTGACAATTGAGGATATCTCAATTAATCAGCTATATTATCTTCCTAGAGGCTCTTGAGTAGTTAGGGAGGAAGGGACCCTATTACTAAACATGCTGCATTGTTGGTATTTTTTCATAAGACGGAATTTAAATGTTCTGTGTTAAAAGCTTATTTTCCTAAAATGAATGTCTCCTTCTTTGGGCAACGTATTATGATATTCCCAGATGTGGCTAGATCTAACCAATTGAGGCAGAAAAGTTTTCTTCAGTTAAAAGTTAGAGTTTTGGCCTTAGGTGCCTCATTTGTTTTCTTAAATTTCCTTGTAAATGAATGTTAATGCTTGGGAATAATTCTTATATTTTTCTTGATCCTACTCATTTGGAAACATTTTTGTTGGAAAAAGAGAAAGGTAGTTCTTTATAAATTGTTTCCTTTTTAAGGTTTCTTTTTCTAGCAGGGTTTTTCCTTGGAATTATAGATAATAATATTAGACTGACGGGATTTTTCTTATATATTATTTCCTTTATAGAAGGAACAGTGATTGCATTCTTCAGTTCTCCATAATGCGGGCTTGTATGCATTCTTTTGTTTGGGACAGTTTCTTGAAGCATAATCCTGTAATGTTTCTATTGTAACATTTCACATATATCATTAATAAAATGCTGCCATACTGATTTAGATAGATGTGGTCTCTTATGCATTTTATTTATTTAAAACATTTACAAACCCGCACATTCCATTGAGCTCTTGGCGGTTTACAATAAGTACATTTATAGTGATGAAATGACAAATCATAACAAAAACATAACTATCACATACATACTACACCAAGACAACTCATTCCACAATTTTGGCCCCTCAGCTTTAAAGGAAGACCTGTGGTATTCATCTAGCTTGAGAACCTGAAAATATGGCACTTCCAAAAGGTTAGAGTTAGAAAATCTCAAAGTTCTGGCAGGTTGGTATACTCGTAAGGAAGAGGATAGAACAGGAGAAACCAGATTATTTCACACTGTAAAAACTAATAATAAAGTTTTAAAAGCAATCCTCTGTTTAACAGGGATTAAATGTAGCATTTTTAAAATAGGAGTGACGTGTATAACATAAAGGACTCTGGCTGCAGTGTTTTGAGTAGCCCACAAGGCTTTTAAAATAGTTCCACGCAAACCCAGAAGTAGATCATTACAGTAATCGAAGCATGGAATAACAATACTCTGAATAATTAAACGGAAGTTTTGTCGATGTCTAGTCAACCTTAGTAAATAGAGTCCTTAGAATCTAACATGACCCTTAGATCAAAGTCACTATTTCTGTATATGCTGATTTATACACATAAAACCGCTTTTTATAAATGCAAATAGAATATAAGGATTCTAAAATTTATTCTCAAATATATGTTACTTACAGGGTAAATCACAAGCTGCTTTTCTTTTATAATGCTACTTTCAGTCTTCACAGAATAAACTACCTGAACTGTCCAACAGGATCTTGTAACTTTAGTCTAGGCCACCAGAGGGCACCACAAGACAAGAAATAGAGTTTTCTTGACAGTAATTAGAAGAGCTTAGCACACTTGCTCATTATCACACATCTTGTGCACAGGCATTTCAAAATATTGGGAAAAGATGTGATAATGCATTTTAATGAACCTATAAATAATATCTCTATCAACCAAACTGTATATTTTTAACTATACACACAGAAAAATGTGTGCACCATTATTTGACTCATGGTTCAGGTTTTCATTTTCTCCCAGCATGATGTGAGTGAATGCAGTGTTTATTGATAATAGATTTTTTTTTGTTTTTAAAGGTGACTGAATTGTGAATGCTTAGGAGAGATGTGCAAATGGACAGTAGCTAAGGTTCAAACCTAAAAGCCAGGCGCATCTCCCCCCTATGCTGGTACTCAATCAACCCATTTGAGTGTTTGTGTACAAGATTATATTTATTTATTTATTTATTGTACTTGTATCCCACATTTTCCCACCTATTTGCAGGCTCAATGTGACTTACAAAGACCCGTTATGGCGTCACCATATTTAGGACAGGCTCAAGGGTTTGTTGTACCCTGACCCATCTGTTGCTTTTCTGCCCTATCTTTGGGTCACTCTTGTGGTATGAGCTGTACAGAAAGGGGTAAAATGTTCATCCATGGAATACAAGAATAATATGGTGACTATCTGTTTAGTTTGGCCTGCGATTTGGTAAGCTTACACTTACCCCCAAATTCTAAAAATGGTACTCAAAATTGTGTGCACAAATTTGGGTGCGCAATTTAATTTAGTAATGGGCCAATCAGCACCAATAATTGGGTGCTAACAACAATTATTGGTGCTAATTGAAAAGAGGGTGTGGCCATGGAAGGGGCATGGGTAGGTCAGGGGAGTCCTCTTAAGATGCTGCAGTATTATAGAATATGGGAGATCTGTGCCTAATTTAGGGGTCCTTTTACTAAGCTGTGGTAAAAAGTGGCCTGTGGTAGTGTAGGTGCATGTATTGGGAACGTGCTGGGCCAATTTTTACCGCATCTACAAAAAATGTTTTGTTTTTTTTAATGGGACAGGAAAAGGGCCTGCGGTAAAAATGAAACCAGCGCATACCCAAAACCAGCCTGAGCCCTTAACGTCCAGGACGTCAGACTCAGAAACAGAACGAAGCCTTGTGCCGGAAGAAGAGGACCTCGGCTGACGGGGGTTGGGGTCTCCCGTCAGCAAAGTTAGGCGACGGCGGGTTGGCGGTGGGAGGGGGGGTCAAGAGGGTCGTCAGCAGGGGGGGGTCCAGAGCCAAATCTATGGGGGCCCAGGCCCCCATGGCCCCACATAGCTACGCCACTGGTATAAATCCTCATGCCCAAAATTGAGCACAGATCCCAGTGCTAAGAGCTATTCTATAAACAGTGTAGCGCTGTTTTTAGATTAGCACTCAGTGCTCATTTTTTTTTTTCAGCACCCAAATTTGGGTGCCATTTACCAAATCCAACCCTTAATGTATAACTTATGTAGATAGAAGCCAATATTTAGCCGGCGGGAGGCAGCCAACATACATGCCGCGGTCAATGCTCACCCTGGATATTCAAAGCTGGGCTAATTCTGGTGACCAGCATTGAATATCCAGTTTCATTTTTGGCTGCTGAAATGTAACCGGTTAAGCCGATATTCAGTGCTGACTGGTTAAGTTCCTAGCGGTTAAAGAAAGGACTGCTATTTATGTGGTCCTATTTAACTGCTTAACCCAGCGCTGAATATTGGCTGCAAGGCTAGATGCTGAAGGTAGTGGAGGAGTGGCCTAGTGGTGGACTTTGGTCCTGAGGAACTGAGTTCAATTCCCACTTCAGGCACAGGCAGCTCCTTGTGACTCTGGGCAAGTCACTTAACCCTCCATTGCCCCATGTAAGCTGCATTGAGCCTGCCATGAGTGGGAAAGCGCAGGGTACAAAAAAACAAAACAAAAGGCTTTTGATAAAGTTAGTTGGGGGTCAACTCTTTGCAGTTTTCTCTCATGTGGGCATATATGGTTGGTATTTGGATACAGTAATCGCCCTGTAGAATGATCCCCAAGCCCAACTTTTAATTAATGTCACGAGGACAGATCCTTTTGGTATAGGGCGTACGACTCGTCAAGGCTTTTATCACCACTATTGTTTGTTTGGAACACTTGCTCTGCATGATCAACTCTGATCTGGCCATACTGGGAGTTCTTGTCTCTACCCATGAAATTAAGGCGATCTCTTTCTTTTATTGATGGACCCCCAGAATGCCTTACCTCGACTGTTATCTTTAGGTTCCAGATTTGGCCAGCATTCAGGTTTTGTTTTAAATCTCACGAAATCTCGCGCTCTTCCTGTGCTACTCAAAGTTCAGACCAGTTGGAAGCGGGAGTTTCCTTTAATTTGGGCAGACACCAAGCTCAAATATTTGGGAATTTATCTACCATTGGATTTGAGCACTCTATACCAACACAATATCCCATGGCTTCTAGATGACACCACTCGCTGCTTGCATATGTGGGGGTTGCTACCATTATCTTTGTGGGGATGTATGAATCTTTTGAATATGTTGATAGCACCTAAGTGGTTATACATTTTTCAGCTTCTTCCATTGTATTTACGTAATTGTGATTTAAAAAATTGCTGCATTGGTGCTTGCAATGCTTTCTGTGGTGATGGACATTTGAATTATTAAATAACTGGTGGAGGAAGGTTTTTTAATGTAATGATTAATTCCAACCAATAATATGGCCTGTAGCTTCATAAGGGTGATAGTCCCTGGAAGCTCTCTGAGACTCTTTCCTTCCTCTTCAGTTTATATTGTATGCCTGCATGGTTAAACCTCTACTGTTTTTTTTGAGAATTTTAAGTATTTATTGTTGGTTAGTTTATGCTTTAATATCATTTGTTGTTATCAAAATATAGCATTTTTGATTGATATTAGATTCCCTGCAATCAAACCCAATAAGCACACAAATTGCATTCCTCAGTAGAGAGAAGATTATGAATAACTATCATGCAAAACAGTTTGTATTAGAGGCATTTCTTCTTCCTTAATATACACATTAAGTGAACTTAGACAGCACTAATTATTTGTAAGTGGTGTACTGTTTATGGTACAGGCATAAATCTCATGCCCATTCAGAAAACATATAAATACATTTCAACTTCTTGACTAGATAATGTCATACTAGTCAAGCATATAGTATTCATAACTTTGGCCATCCATGTCCCCCATGGTGATGCTGAGGGACATTCAAATCAATGGCCATCATAAATTATTCATACTTGCATGAAACTCAAATCCTCAAGCGGTAATGAAAGAGAATCTGTACAGTCCGTGCTCAAAAATCAAGTACTCAAACTCAAATTTTTGGGAAAATTCCAGGGCATACTTTTTTCAAACAGCAAAGCTGCGATAAATGACTCACCCCACTCAATCAAAACAACCGGGCAGGTGGGAGGGACCACAAAAACTCCTTTACCACCACCAAATTCTGCTGGAATACTGCCAAAACCTCCACATCAATAATTGGCTGAACCCTCATCTGATGACAACCAATCAATTTCCTAAACCAAGGTAAACATTCTAAACGGGAATTGATGTTCAGACACATGTTGTTCAGCCCCAGGTGAATCTGTTGGCTTTATTCAATGTGTGCCATTCACAATCCCAATTTCCTTCCCCAACAAAACTTGGTCCTTGTTTGTTTTGGTTTGCTTTATGCTTTTAACTTTTATGTATATTATTCAATAGTTGTTTTGAGGTTTTGTGCATTTCGTAATTTTTAATTTTTATTCCACCTTTTTATTCTACCATTTTATGAATGTATACTTTTGTCTGTAGTCTGTATTTACAATTATATCTTTGTGTTTTAATGTCAGACCCCTGAGGCAGGCGCTTGTGCACCAAAACACACAATAAAGGACGGCAATTATCTCTTTCTTGAAGGCCCAATGTTGCTTTTTGTTTTTCGGTTGTATATTTGTATGCTGTATTACCTTCTCTTTTGTTAATGTACAAATCTAAACCACCATCTCTTCACTCTGAAGAGCTGGAACTGAAACTAAATAACAATAATAACTATAATATTAAAAAATGCTAATGCAGATAACTTTTATAACTTGATGAGCACCATCTACTAATCTTTTTAATGTCCTCAACTGACATCCCCCTCAGATGCAGAAAATGAAGCTGCACTAATTCTTTTCCAAAGTGGATTCAAACCTAATATTTTCAATCTGAAAAGCAAAACAGCTGCGAATGGATAGCATGTCAATGAGAACAAATCAAAATGTGAAAGCCAATAAGTCCCACCTTCTCTTCTCCATCTCATAAACACTTCAGCAGCTCGAACAGGACAAGTAAATAATCCTTGTACCCTTCTCAAAGTAACTACCAAACCTTTTCTACTCCGATCAGTTTTAGATTTTCTGATTAACAAAATAACCTTATCATGCTTAACCTGTACATCACTCACTAGAACACCCCTCCCACCGATATCATTCCAGAAATTTGCCACTAGCTCACTAACCCTAAAAGCACCATAAAATACCCATGAAAATGCCATTTGGAACAAAGCAACCTCATATGTTAGCAAAAAAACCCAAATCTTGGACAGTATAGAAAATAGAGACAACAAAATATCATGAGCAATAGGCCTACGCCCATTATCCTTTTTAACATTGTCCAAAGAACTGAAAAAAACCTTTTAACAACTTTTTCACTAAAAAGGAATATGCATAATGTCCAAAACCAAATCATTCATTATAAAATACCACACTCATAGAAGTCAAGAAAGCTGATCTTGACCAGCACTCCACTACTTTCAAAATAAATTTAATTATCAGACTCTCATCAATCTGATTATCTATCGCTTAAACCGTTACATCCAATTACTATCCAAATTTTTTTCCAAGCACTTGAATAAGATTTCAATGTATTAGCAGATAAAGACTGAGATAGTAGCTTCATCACTTATTCTTCTGGCATTCTTGTTGGACTTTTGTCTGCATCTGGAGCAAGCGACCAAAAATGAGGTAACTTAAATCAAGATAATGCATCAGCCAACTCATTATTACATCCTGGAATGTGACAAGCTGTCAACAAAATATTCAAATACAAACATCTCAGAATGATCATACGCAGCACAGATAATGTCAAATTGCTTCTGACAAATTGATGATTAATGGCAAAAACAACAGCCATATTGTCAGATTGAATAACCAGCCTTCTGATCTTCAATTTATCTCCCCACAACATCAATGCCACCTATATAGGAAATTTACCTCTCCGAAACCACAACTCAGGCCATGCTTCTGCACCCCAGGATCCATAAAACTATATACCAAATCCCACACCTCTGGAAGCATCTGAAAACAATTGCAAATCTGCATTAGATACTGGTAGAGTCTGCCACACTATCACTCCAATAAAATCTTTTAGAAACATCATCCATAAATTCAAATCAGCCTTAACATTAGATGGAATCCTGATAAAATGATGATCTTCTCTGTCCCCTCTGGTCAAATAAGAAAACTTAGGGTTACCATATGGCTCCAGAAAAAGGAGGACACATTGATCTACTCCGGGTTTTGCTTCCATTGAAAGCTATGGAAGTAAAACCCAGACTGGCTCAATCTGTCCTCCTTTTTCTGGAGCCATATGAGTAAAGAGATGTGGTAGCCGTGTTAGTCCACTTTTAAAGGTAATCAATAGAAATAAAACATGGAAAAGAAAATAAGATGATACCTTTTTTATTGGACATAACTTAATACATTTTTGATTAGCTTCCAAAGGCAGCCCTTCTTCGTCAGATCGGAAATAAGCAAATATTGGTAGATGACAATATATATAAGTGAAACATCAAAGCATTTCAGTGACAGTCTAACAGGATGAGGGCGGGTTAGGTGAGAGACAGGGAATATGGTAACCCTAAGAAAACCCTCCCCACTGGAATCATCCTGCATGCAAAATTAAATAAATTGATTAAAGACTGTACTTCATTCAATGTCAATTTGGCACACAAAGCAGCTTCAATTGCTCACACCAGCTTCTGCACTTTTTCAATCGATAATCGACACTGCATTTGCAATGATTCCAATTCAACTCCTAAGAAAATCAACTTTGTAGAAGGACCTTCACACTCATCTTTAGCCAAAGGAATGCCAAACTGATCAGCCACTCTCTCAAATGTATTAACTGAATCTTTACAAACATTTGTTTTCTCCAAACCAACACATAAAACATCATCTACTACTACTACTACTACTACTTAACATTTCTAAAGCGCTACTAGGGTTACGTAGCGCTGTACAGTTTAACAAAGAAGGATAGTCCCTGCTCAAAGGAGCTTACAATCTAAAGGACGAAATGTCAAGTTGGGGCAGTCTAGATATCCTGAATGGAGGTATATTGGTTATGTGCCGAAGGCGACATTGAAGAGATGGGCTTTGAGTAAGGATTGAAGATGGGCAGCGAGGGGGCTTGGCGTATGGGCTCAGGGAGTTTATTCCACGCATAGGGTGAGGCGAGGCAGAAAGGGCGGAGTCTGGAGTTGGCGGTGGTGGAGAAGGGTACTGAGAGGAGGGATTTGTCCTGTGAGCGGAGGTTACGGGTAGGAGCGTAAGGGGAGATGAGGGTAGAGATGAGCGTCGGCATCGGGTGCCTTAACCCAGCGTTCGGTTCATCCTGCAGCGCCAGTTCTGCTTACCAAAAGTGGCCCACTGGGCGCTCATGTTCCACGCCCGGCTCCAAGCCAGCGAGCCGGGCTTCTTACCCATTTAAAGTTTGAGAATAGGTTGAGATCGTTCCGGCCCCAAGACCTCTAATCATTCGCTTTACCGGATAAAACCGCTGCGGGGGGAGCGCCAGCTATCCTGAGGGAAACTTCGGAGGGAACCAGCTACTAGACGGTTCGATTAGTCTTTCGCCCCTATACCCAGGTCGGACAACCGATTTGCACATCAGGACCGCTGCGGACCTCCACCAGGGTTTCCTCTGGCTTCGCCCTGCCCGGGCATAGTTCACCATCTAAATAATGTATAATGTTTTTAGCACCTGATATTTGTTCCACCACCCAATGAATATATGTGGAAAAAGTCTCAAAAATGGAAACAAGATATTGAACATCCCATTGGCATAGCTTTATCAAAAAAGAACTGTGACTGAATATCAGCCTTAGCCATTAAAGTACCCTACGCAAATCCTCAACAATGATATTGTTTGATCCAATTATGCATAATTCACAGACCAATCATTAGGATCAATAAATGCATTAGACAGATTATGAATTAGTCTATATTTTCCCAGTTCTTTTATAGGAATAATTCCCAGTGGTGAAATAACTAGATTATCAAAAGGATGACTACCAAAAGGGCTGGCTATTCTGGCCAAATCAGTTTCTTTACGTAACTTCTCAATCACAACCCCACTATGTGTAATCAAAGAAAGTAAATTCTATGCCTTATGAACTAATGCAGGACTCTGAAAAGAAATCTGAAAACCTTCAGTAAAACCCTCTAAAAGCAATTTTACATCATCCCTGCATGGATAATGCTGTAACCAATCTTCTAACATAACATTACTACATTAATTGGAGATGGGATCTTGCAAAATACTTCCAAAGGGCACTGTTCTGGGTCCATAGGCTCTGGCAGCCGAACCCATTTTAACAGTACACGGAAGGTGGGATGATTTCCTCCACAGATGGAGCATTTATGCTTAAACATACAGGACTGTTGTGCACATTGGCCAGAGTTGAATGAAAACAGGCATCCCCCCCCCAACCTGCTCACACTCCAACAATTCTTCCTGATAAACTGACCCCTCCAGCAAGCAAATTCGATTGAAAATTTCTCCATGTATTATTTCCAGCCTGATTTCTAACACCTCTTCCAACCGTAGATATGACATTCTGCTGCCCGAAATACCCAAAAGGACCAGTCATTTCAGTTAACCAAGTGTCAACATCCCTAAATCCCTATGCATTAGATTTATCCTTCGCAAGACATTTCCTATAATGAGTGCCATTGTTTAACCATGACCAACCTCCATACCTGATTACCTTAAAAAACTATGGATTCAATTTAGGCTTAACCTCACCCATAACAACAACATAAATATTAAAACCTAGTAACCAATTGTGAATAGACTTTGGCACTTTTACGCTCTTTTTCTTCATTTCTTCCTTCCCATCCTTATTCTTTCTTACCTCATAATCTTGCTCTCTCGCCAACAAGGCAAACAAATCAACAAGTTTTTGCTTTCAATGGGATATCAGTTCCTAAAGATGCCAAAGTACGAAATATGTAACCACTTTTATTCAATTGCTGACACACAACATTCTTATTTTTATTTATTTAAAAAAATGTATATTCCTCTTAGAACTAAGCGGATTACAATAACACATACATAATCAAATTTAAACAAAACTCAAATCATAAAAACTGTAAAATAAAAATATATCACATTAACCCCATAATAACACACACAACTATATTATCAACAATTAAAAAAAAAAAAAAAATGTTTTACTGCAGCAATATACAAAATTTGACACATTAGCTCCATGCCTGCACATACAAATGTGTCTTCAGTAATTTACGAAAGACGTCATACTGCTACATAATCTGATGACTCCAGGTAGTGCATTCCAAACCTGCAGGCCAGTGAGTGTAAAAACGGAATTCCAAGTTCAAGCATATTTTGTGAAATGCAAATCTCCAGTTACTAACAGCATCGCGGGATCTGACCTCAAGGCCCTTAACGGCCAATACATGACAATGAATTCTTTCAAATACCAGGGAACAGAGACTGCATAAAATGCTTGATGAATTAAGCATGCAGTTTTGTATAGAACCCTAGATTGAATAGGTAGCCATCCTAAAATGACTTCTTAGAGCTTACAGCAGGGCCAACATCAGAGTCACTTCCTGAAGTAGAAGAAGATGATGATTCAGAAGAATCAAAAGACTCTGATGATTCCCAAACATTTACAGGACTTTTACCCACATCCCTTCTCTTGCGCTTTTCATCATAAAGACAATTTACCATATGCCTCAAATTGCACATGAATTTTTGTCCTTTAAACGCTTGCGCAATCCCCTGCCCCCAAATTTCTTCCCATTCCTCCCATCCACCCTCCTTTGACTCCCACAATTAGTAAAATCATCCTCACTGTCTCAATCTCAGCAGTGTCCTCAGCACATAAATCAGACTTCTTCCTCCTTTTTCCAGCAGAAGCATTCTGACCTTTTGACTGTCCTCTTTTATTTGCAGACCCCTGCTCAGATTTCTTTGCAACCACACTCTTCTTAGCATTCATGACCACATTTCTGTCTCTAGTTTGTTGTTTAGGAGGGACCTTATCAGGTGTGCATGAATGTAATGAATTAAAGTTCAATAAATACAACACATGTTACAGTTGATATTATTGAATGTATATATGTGGAGTTAATATTTAAGCTAATATTAGTCAAATAATATGGAAAGTTGATACATTGTGACTAAATAATGAATGTTTAACCCATTTATTAGCAGTAAGATAGTTTTTTGTTTAGAGATATTCTTTGCTGCCTCTGCCATGCCTTACTTTCTTTCCTACCCTTAAGTAGAGGAGTGTGGTAGCCATGTTAGTCCACTCTTAAGGTTATCAATAGAAATCAAACAAAATAAAACATGGAAAAGAAAATAAGATGATACCTTTTTTATTGGACATAACTTAATACATTTCTTGATTAGCTTTCGAAGGTTGCCCTTCTTCCTCAGATCGGAAATAAGCAAATGTGCTAGCTATACAAGAAACCCACAGACAGATGTAGCTACCTCCACAACTCCAGCTTCCATCCTTCACATACAAAAGATCCATCATTTACAGCCAAGCCACAAGATACCACCGTATCTGCTCTGACCCAGGGGACAGAGACAGACACCTTAAAACCCTGACTGAATCCTTCAAACAGAAGGGCTACAACCCTAAAATAATCTCCAAGAATATTGCCTCCTCCCTCAAAACACCCAGGGAGAATCTGCTACAGTACAAAAAGAAAAAATCCACAGACAGAATCCCGCTTGTAGTGACATACAATCCAGAGCTGGAAAAACTGAGGAAAATCATAAGAGATCTTCAACCTATACTCCAGGAGGATGAATTACTGAAAGAGATATTCCCATCCCCACCAGTACTGGCCTTCCGACAGCCACCCAATTTAAAACACAAGCTAATCAGAAGTAAACTTCCTTCACAGACTGAAAAGGAACAGAAGGGCACACTTCCCTGTAATTTATCCAGTTGCAAACTATGCCAAAATATTTCACAGGACCCCAAAGTCATCCACAAAGGAAAGATATTCAACATAAAGGGATCTTTCACTTGCTCATCTTCCAATGTGGTATATATCATTCAGTGTAAAAAAATGTAACGAAGGATGCTATATTGGAGAAACAGGCCAGATGCTTAAGACAAGATTCAATTTACATAGACATCATATGAACAATACTGGTGCCAGCAGGGTTCCCATGCCTGTTGGTCAACATTTTACAGGACCAGGACACTGTACCAGTGATTTCACAGTGAGAATCCTCAAAGGTAACTTTAAAACCATACAAGAACGTAAGACCTTTGAAGTCAGAATGATTGAATATTTTAACACCCAACAGAAAGGACTTAACAAGGATCTGGGGTTCCTAGCCCATTATAAACCATAAAGCTGTATGTCTCTGTGATCACCCTCCCCTCACCTATCCACACCCACCCTGTTAGAATATCAATGATATGCTTTGATGTCCCCATGCATACTTCCTACCCACCCCCCTCCTCCCACTCTGTCAGACTGTCATAGTAATGCTTATTTCCGATCTGAGGAAGAAGGGCAACCTTCGAAAGCTAATCAAGAAATGTATTAAGTTATGTCCAATAAAAAAGGTAGCATCTTATTTTCTTTTCCATGTTTTATTTTGTTTGATTTCTATTGATTTCCTACCCTTACAATCGACTTTTTCTTACTTTCACAATTATTAACTTTTTAACCCGCTTCCTTCCAAGAAATTACTCCCATCCTCCAGCACCTCTCATTTTTGGTGCCATAACAACTCTCAATTACCTCTCAGTTAAAGTTCTTCACAAAAGTATTTCCTTTTAATTACTAACCATGCAGCCGCAAAGAAAAATTCCCACCCTTATTATTATTTAATTCAATTCTTTCACGTATACACTTCCAAGTTCCTGCAATACCTGCAATAACTACTCAAACATAAGGACGCATACCTCAAAACCAGTACATCCTCGTGCAATCACTTCCTTCCATATGCGGCTGCAAATTTTGAGTAATGCGGCATTAAAAAACACGATTGCCGAAAATGAAACTATACTTCTAATAACCCCCAGCGTCGCACTTCCATCTCGCCACTATAAAACAAGGCAGAGTTAAAGCCAGCAACTATTACTCAATGAAATTCAATTCTACAAAGAAAGATTCCTGTCACCACAAAAACTCCTTCACCATCACAAAATTCTGCTGGAATACCACCCAAATCTCCACATCACTGATTGGCTGAACCTCACCCGATGGCAACCAATTGGTTTTCTAAACCAAGGTAAACATTCTAAAAGGGAATGGGTGTTCAGGCACACTTTATTCAGCCCCAGGTGAATCTGTGGACTTTGTTCTTATAGATTAAAAGGGCATTTTATAAAAAGGATGCCAACATGAAGAGGCAGTTCCAGCCTCTTTGGTGCCTGAATGCTGATGCACACACATTATACCTGCTCTGAAGCTGGTGTGAATATGCACGTGTACTTTATGCATGTACTTGTGTGGTTTAGAAAACATACATGTACACTGCTACTCCAGTTCTGCTGTGCCCATGTTCCACCCTCGGGAACACTTACATATGGTGGGCTTACAAGTATGTGAGTTTTGTCACAGTGTGTACTTACATGTGCGATTACCACACAGTAATTTTATAAAAGGTCTCTTCTGTGTGTAAAACAGTCTTTACAGGGCATAATCCTTCAAAAAAAATATCCCCATAATGAGCAAAAGCTGAGCACACTATAAAAGCTCTGTCTGAGCCATTTTTACAGTTTTTCTTGGCAATCACACTGTTGACTTTGTAATGTATCAAATCGTTTCAAAAGAAAAAAATGTGCATTTAAAAATGAGCAGCACTAGCTATACGATTTGCACAGTAGTGAAAAGAGGTTGTCTGAAAAAGGAGCATTGATCTAATATAAAGAAAAATCTTCAATGTTGTAAGCATGAAAATATTCTATTATGTGGCTACTGCGCCTGTTGTCTCCTGATTTTTTTGTTTCATTTTAGCATAAAGAATTTACTAAAAGCAGATTCAAATGCACATTCTTTTTAAAAAATGCAACTATGATAAATTATACAATACAGAACAATACATATAATAACTAAACCAGTGTCCACATCTCCCACAATTCCACAGCCATGACAAGAACCACAGAATTCCTGCTCTGTGGATCTGCCTCAGTAGACCTAGTGGGCTTGTTGTAAGTTGTGGGGACCTGTATCCTCTCTGTGGCACATAGTCAGGCTTTTCATATCCTGACAGCATATCCAGAGGCAGCTTCTTCCTGTGTGGCTTGGAGCTGGAGTGTCACTTTGAATTGTGTCACTATACTATTCTAGAGGTTCAATGCATGACACTCTACCCAGACTTCACAGAAAAAGGAGTATCCTCAGGCACCATCTGGTGTTGTGCTCTGAGGGTAAAGAAGCATGAATTGACTCACAGTGATAAGAGGGGGGGGGGGGGGGGGGGGGGGAGAGAAGTTCATTGTCTGTGAAGGTAAGTTAAATGATTGGAGAGGACCTGGAGAGTGTGGTGTGAGGAACAGAATGGTGGGAATGTGTGTGGATTAAGGGGCCCTTTTACAAAGCCGTATGTGCGCCCAATGCATGTCAATTTGGAGATACCGTCCAGCTGCCGCGTGGCTCTTGCGGTAATTTCATTTTTGACTCGCGTCCGCTATGTGCACCGGAAAATAATTTTTATTTTCTGGCGCACAGCAGAAACTGGGCGGTAACCATCATTCTACATGCGTAGATGATTACCGCACGGTTAACACATGAGACCTTACCGCTAAGTCAATGGCTGGCAGTAAGGTCTCAGACCCAAAGTGGATGCGTGCCTATTTTTGTTTTGCTGCATGTCCATTTTCGGCAAAAATTTTTAAAAGCCCTTTTTTTACAAGTGCGATGAAAAATGGATCTGCGCATGCCAAAACACGTGCCTACACTAGTGTAAAAGGACCCCTAAGAGAGGGAATCATAGAAGTATGAACTGTGTGTGATAGTGAGATATGGGATCAGGGGGTGTGAGTGAGTAAGAAAAGGGATCATTGGGAGGAAGCATATAAGCATGCATCCACCCTCCCTTCCTTTCCTAAACCAGGATCTTCTGCATCCCCCCCCCCAATTCACCTTCTATCCCTCCCCCTGCCCTTACTCCCCCCCCCCCCCGAGGTCCCTTCTTCATCCTGTCTGAGATCTCCTTCCCTTTCTCTTACCCTAATTCCTTGCTCCTCTCTTACCTTCCCCACACTGATCACTAAGATCCTCTTTCTCCAAATAAAGAACAAAACAAATTATCTGGAAGGCCAGGAAATAACTTTATTTGTATATAGTATAGTACAAATGTACATTATTTGATGTGCCAACCTATGCACATAACATAATTACAGCTGAATTTTCTTACTGTTGTCACAGAATTCACCCTTGAGCTGCCACAGGAAACTGGGGGCTGTAGTTATATCCTGCTAGAGATGAAATTTTAAGATAAACTTGAACCAAACCTACTCTTATCCCAATAAGCACAGAACATCTTGCACCCAAGTAGTATCTTCAAAACTGAAGACTCTAACAACTCCTTGAGACCCATGTGTTGTGGTGAGTGTTCATTTAAACACCAGTTCTATAGTGCAACTACCCCTTGAATACTGTATGCATTTCTGGTCACTGCATCTCACAAAAGATATAGCGGAATTAGAAAAGGTACAGAGAAGAGCGACAAAAATGATAAAGGAGACAGGGCAACTTTCTTATGAGGAAAGGCTAAAGCAGCTAGGGCTTTTCATCTTGGTGAAGAGATGGCTGAGGGGAGATAGGATAGAGGTCTATAAAATACTGAGTGGAGTGGAACGGATAGATGTAACTTGCTTGTTTACTCTTTCCAAAAATACTAGGACTAGGGAGCACACAATGAAGCTACTAGGTAGTAAATTTAAAACAAACCGGAGAAAGTATTTATTCACTCGTGTAATTAAGGTCTGGAATTCATTGCAAGAGAATGTGGTAAACGCAGTTAGTTTAGCAGGGTTTAAAAATGTGTGGATACTTTCCTAAAAGAAAAGTCCAGAAGCCATTATCATGATAGACTTTGGAAAATCCACTGCATATTTCTAGGATAAGCAGCATAAAATCTGTTATACTGTTCTGGGATCCTGCTAGGTACTTGTAACCTGGATTGGCCACTGTTGGAAACAGGACACTGGGCTTGATGGACCTTCGGTCTGTCCCAGTATGACAACACATGTTCTTATTTGGAGAAAAAAAAATACATATATATATTCAGCACCACTATAGACATAGAAAGTATTAAGGAGGTCTTTTACTAAAGATTAGCTCGAGTTATCTGCAGCATGGCCCATTGTATTCCTGTGGGCCCTGCTGCAGATAAATCGAGCTAATCTTTAGTAAAAGACCCCTTTACTGCGGTGACTATATATATATATATATGGGGGTAGATTCTACAAAGGGTGCAAAAAATATGGGCTCTAAGTTTCAATTCTGTAACAGCAATTGCACATGAATTTACATAGAGCCAGATTCTCTATATGGCACCTAAAAAAATCAGCCTAAGTGTATTCCATAAGTGGCACCTAGATTTAGGCACAGTATATAGTTGATATCATAGCACCGAAAACTATGCGCCTCCATTTACAGCAATGAAAATGAGGCATAAATCTAGGGGTGTGCTGGTAAATTTTTAACAACAGGCTCTTTCTCCGGGACGTAGCCAGCTCTGCAGTTGGAAGGGCCAGGGGTGGCCGGGTGGGGGTGGGGAGCAACACTTGCCTCTCTCTCCTCCCTCCCTTTGTGCAGGCACGCTAGGCATACCTTTGCTGGCAACCAATAAATAGACTGCCACCACTCCCAATGTCTTGCTCTGAGCAGCATGCTGAAACTTCTCACACATGTTGGAGAAGTCCCAGCCTGCTGCTCAGAGCTGGAAACAAGGAGCTGGGAGCAGCAGCAGTCTATTTACTTGGCTGGCATTGGGCTCAGCATCCCCACCAGCAAAGTAAAAGAGAATCCAGCAGGGGGCCAAAGCCCACATTTTGGGAGCCAGTTGTTAAAGTAGCCATGGAGGGCCCTACTTTAACAACCGGCTCCCAAAATTCTTAAAAACTTAACAACCGGCTCTTGTGAGCCTGTGAGAGCCTGCTCCAGCACACCACTGCATAAATCCCAGCACATGGATTTAGGCACAGAGGGCCATTTGGAAAACCCATAAAATGGTTATGGGTGGGGAAATAGGCATCTCCAAGATGAAGAGTCCTAACCTCTTTAGCTTTTACTCGTATGAGAGTCATTCTGTCCTCTTAATCATTTTAGTTGTCCTTCTTTGTACCTTTTCCAGTTCCACCACATCTTTTTGGACATGTGATGACCAGAATTACATCCTAATGTATTTTGAATCTAAACTGTAAGCCACATTGAACTTGAGCTTGTTTTTGGGATAATGTGGGATATAAATGTCATAAATAAATGAATACAACACTCAAGATGTGGTCCCACAATAGAATGATACAAAGGCATTATGATATTTTCTGTTTTATTCTCTATTCCTTTCCTAATAATTCCTAACATTCTGTTTGCTTTTTTTGGCCACTGCCACACACTGAGCAGAAGATATTGTCCCCAATGATCCCTAAATCCTTTTAGTCGGTGGTGACTCCTAATGTGGAACCTAGCATCGTGTAGCTATGATTTGGACTATTGTTCCCAATATGCATCACTTTGTACTTATCCACATTAAATTTTATCTGCCTTATAAATACCCAGTCTTCCAACCTCCCATGGTCCTCCTGCAATCTCATGCAGTACGCATGCAGTTTAACAACTCTGAATAATATTGTGTCATCTGCAACTCTAATCACTTTATTCTTCATTCCCATTTCCAGATCATTTTTTAAGTATGTTAAAAAGTACCAGTCCCAGTATAGATCCTTTGGACACTCCACTATTCACCTTCCTCCACTGAGTGCATTGTCTGTTTAACCCTACTTTCTGTTTTCTATTTTTTAACCTGTTCCAAATCCACAATAGTCACAGAAGAGAGGGTTTTGCAGCATACAAGCATACAACACAAACAAAGAAGCAACACTTAGCCTTCAAGAAAGAGATAACAGCTGTCCTTTATTGTCACAAAGACCCGACATGGGCCGTGTTTCAGCGCACAAGCGTCTGCCTCAGGGGTCAGAATATGTCTTCACAGTATCTAAAATTGGGGGTTTAGAAACAGTCGAACTTAGTTGCCAGCTGATGCTGGACGTATATGCAATCGTGTAGGGCGCTGTCTTTTGAAAACTGCCAAAAAAGCAGTTTTCAAAAGACAGCGTCCTACACGATTGCATATACGTCCAGCATCAGCTGGCAACTCAGTTCAACTGTCTCCCAATCCACAATAGAACATTGCTTCCTATCCCATGGCTTTTTAATTTTCTCAGGAGCCTCTCATGAGGGACTTTGCCAAAGGCTTTCTGAAAATTTAGATATAGTATATCAACTGACTTACCTTTATCCACATCTTTATTCATGCCTTTAAAAATATAGCAAATATATTCAGCAACCTTTCCTTGGCTGAATACATGTTGATTCTGTCCCATTAAAAACCATGTTTGTCTATGTGTTCAATAATTTTATTCATTATAATAATTTCTACCATTTTACCTGACACTGACATCAGGCTTACTGGTCTTTAGTTTCCTGGATCACCCCTTGAACCATTTTTAAAAATTGGCATAACATTGACCACCTTCCAATCTTCAGGAACCATGGATGATTTTAATGACAGGTTACAGATTACCAATAGTGGATCTACAATTTCATTTTTCAGTTCTTTTAGTATCCTGGGGTGTTTACCATCTGGTCCAGGTGTTTTGTTGCTCTTTAATTTGTCAATTTGTACAATTGTCCCCTATGTGCATCAGGGGCGTAGCCAGACACTCAAGTTTGGGTGGGCCTGGACCCAAGGTGGGTGGGCAGAACTCCGCCTTGTCCTACAAGTGATTTGGTTTCTCCCTCTATTGCCTGCATGCCATATGGTCTTTCAAACATCCCCTCTCCCCCATATACCTTTTAAATAGCAGATTTTCACCGGTAGCAAACAGTTGTTGGGAGTTTTTGGCTGGTGGGGCTTGGGGTCCCTGCCAGCCACATTATAGGTGTGCTGCTACTTGGTGGGCCTGGGCCCACCCCAGCCCACCCTTGGCTACGCCACTGATGTGCATGATGAGACACCCAGAAAGGACTGTCACCCTTAAGCACCCTTAGCGCATACATTGAATGAAGTCTAGAGGTACATGTAGAGAGTGCTAGTGAACACAGGAGCATTAGACAGAAATTTAAGGAAACAGGGAAAAGATGATCTCACACATAACTGAGAGAGTCAGAGAATGGGTGTAAAGTAAACTCATTCATTCCAAAGATTCAGAGGAGAGAGAGAGATTCAGAAAGGGGAGTGACACTTTATAAGGGGAGAAGCTAAGGAAGGAACTCAAACAACTGAGAATTCCACTGGAGAAAAGGCCAGAAACATTTTCTTGCTTTGTTTATTTTTCTACCTAGAACATGTGAACTAACAGATGAATCTGTGAGTTTTAAGTTTCTCTCACCCAGTAAATTCATTTTTTACTTGTCATTGAGGCGAAGCGGGTTTGCAGGGTTAGTGATGAACAAATAGAGAGTGGAGGAGAGAGATTACCAGTCTTGAGTTAGGGCTTGAGGAGAAAATCTTCCTCTCACTCCTCTGTACCCAACCAAAACAAAACTCTCTGTAGCCCTAGAAATGCCTTCAAGCAGGAGACTGCCGCTTTATTAAAAAGGAACCCATCCTTCTCTTTCCCACCCCTGCCCTGATACTATTAACAAATATGCAATGTATTTTGTCAAATAACATACAGGAAAAAAAACATCCTTTCTATCCTCCTGACACAGTACGCAGATTATTGAGCCTGAGGGAAACCTACCCATTAGCATTAACAGTGATGAGAAGAGGCAGACTAGGTATTGGTAAAGATCCTCAGAGTCTTATTAATCTAGGTTGTGGTTTTTTTCACATGAAGCTGATCTAGTCATTAAATTCCACTAGTCTTTATATAAATCCATGAAAATTTGTTTCCATTGTCTCAGGATAACCTGCTGAACAATACACAAATCTACCACATCACCGCTTCCTCTTAAATATATCTATTTAAGGAAGATTCATCTGCTTCTGAGTTCATGCAGTTTGGTCTGGCTTGTAGAGCCCCACTGTTTTGGGTAGGGACTATAGAGTTCCCTGTGAGTACAGACACATACCATACACATAGGCTAGCCTGTCAGACTGTTGCTCAGTCTCATTCATCAGAGAACCATGCATACGAACAACCATTATGGGTCAGACCAATGGTCCATCTAGCCCAGTATCCTGTTTACAACATTGGCCAATCCAGGTCACAAGTACCTAGCAGAACCCAAGTAGTAGCAACATACCATGCTACCAATCCCAGGGCAAGCAGTGACTTTCCCATGTCTGTCTCAATAGCAGACTATGGACTTTTCCTCCAGGAACTTGTCCAAACATTTTTTAAACCAAGATACGCAAACCACTGTTACTAAATCCTCCAGAAAGAGTTTCAGAGCTATTTGTTTTAAAAGTATTTCCATGTAACTTCATTGAGTGTCCCTAGTATTTGTACTTTTTGGAACAGTAAAAAATTGATTCACCTCTACTCATTCTACACCACTCAGGATTTTGTAGACCTCAATCATATCTCCCTTCAGCCGTCCCTTTTCCAAACTAAAGAGCCCTAACCTCTTTAGCCTTTCCTCATATGAGAGGAGTCCCATCTCCTTTATCATTTTGGTTGCTCATCTTTGAACCTTTTCTAATTCCACTATATCTTTTTTTTTTAGATACGGCGAGCAGAACTGAGCGCAATACTTTAGGTGAGGTCGCACCATGGTGCGATACAGAAGCATTTTTAGTATTCTCTGTCTTATTTTGCATTCCTTTCCTAATAATTCCTAGCATCCTGTTTGCTTTTTTGGCCACCGCTGCACACTGGGAAGAAGATTTCAGCTATTGTCTACAACGACACCTAAATCTTTTTCAAGGGTGCTGACCCCCAAGGTGGACCCTAGCATCAGGTAACTATGATTTGGATTGTTCTTCCCAATGTGCCTCACTTTGCATTTGAAGTCAACACCTACAGAAGGTGAACTCTTCACAAGAAAAACGAAAGGCAAGCAGACAAACAGTGGATCCAAAAAACTCCCCTCTCAGATGGTGTTCTTGAACAAGGTCTTTATTCAAATAAAATAATGACCCGACATGAGTGGTGTTTCGGCCTTATGGCCTGCGTCAGAGGTCTATGAGTAAATATAACAAAAATAAGTAAAACATATATATATATAAAAGTTTGTGAAGAATACATATGGTCGTCGGTTTGTAGTAGTCTTGCAATACACGTTCATTTTTCAATTAATTGTTTATTTTTTATTTAGTTTTATATTATTTTTTCCAGGTTATTTGCTACCCTTTATTTTGTCAGTTTGGCTCAGTACATCTTCCAGGTTCACTGAGATTTCTTTCAGTTCCTCCACGTCATCACCTTTGAAAACAATTTCTGATACAGGTAGACCTCTACATCTTCTTCAGTAAAGACTGAAGCAAAGGATTCATTCAGTCCCCGCTATTGTTCTCCCTGAGTGCCTCTTTTGTTCCTTCATGATCTAATGGTCCCATGGATTCCCTTGCAGGCTTTCTGTCACGTCTTAATCCCTCCAGTAGACAGCTGCTCGATCAGCACCCTCCATTGTCACGGCAAGGATTTTCAGGCTGTCTGAGATAGTAAGGATGTAATTTGGGGTGTTGATACTTTTGGGGTTGTCCACACTGTGTTGGGATGAGAGGATGAGGCAAGATTCTGTGTTTGCTCGTTGGGCCCATAGTGGACTACGAACTGTGGGTCAATTGTGGGAAGAGGGTGAGATCTTACCTTTTTTGTACCTGCAGAAAGAATATGGTCTGCCCACAAATGACCTGTTTCATTGTACCCAAATTAGGGATTATATACAACATAGAGCAAAAGAGGTACTGAATTTAGCAGAAACGTTGATTGAAAGAGCTGTAAATGGAGAGGGTAGCAGGGGTTGTATTTCACATATCTATTAGGCATTGCTCTCTGCTAAATCTCCACTGTCACATTATGTCGCTCTTTGGGAATCAGATTTTCGCACCTCCTATGACCCTCAGCAATGGTCTAATGCTCTGAGGATGGTTGTTAAAGGTGTTTCTCACCACCAATATGATCGAAAACGGTTACAAGATACTATATAGGTGGTATTACATGCCCATGATTTTATGTCAAATCTATAAGACTAGCTCAGGACAGTGCTGACATGAGTGTGGGGTCAGTGGGGATTTTTTTCATATCTGGTGGCTTTGCCCACTACCTATTGGAAAACTATCTTGAGGCTACTACATTAGATCACTTTTCTTTTGTTACATTTGTACCCTGCGCTTTCCCACTCATGGCAGGTTCAATGCGGCTTACATGGGGCAATGGAGGGTTAAGTGACTTGCCCAGAGTCACAAGGAGCTGCCTGTGCCTGAAGTGGGAATTGAACTCAGTTCCTCAGTTCCCCAGGACCAAAGTCCACCACCCTAACCACTAGGCTACTCCTCCACTCCCACTTGGGTGCAATATCCCCCAAAAAGCTGAGTATTGTTAATTGCATTTTTGCCCTACTGGGGTTAAGCCTGAGATACACAAATTTGCAGCCTGCTTATTCACAGTGAGCAAGCTGGCAGTAGCTATGCATTGGAAAAGCACTTCTATGCCCAATGAAGAACAGGTGCTTTGTCAGTTTTAGTATGTGTACCAAATGTCTCAGCTGCCAGCCGTATGCCAAGGTTGCATTGTACAACTTCATAAAATCTGAGATGTGTATTAAACCTGGCATGGGTAATGGATGGGGTCCTCTGTGTCTTGAACTGAACCTTTGGGTTGATGCTGTTCATATATACACCCAAGGCAGTGTACGGTAGTTACAGTTTAACATCAAACTTACAATTTGGTTAACAGCATATCAATAGTAAAATGAACAAGTACAGACATAGACAGAATGAAAGAGGAAAAACTTGAAAGCAGCAAATTGAGACTTAATAATAGGACTACCATGAAACAGGATCAAATATATATATATTCAACAGCACTGAAATTCAAATAACAGAGATACAATACGATGTAATCATAATAGTGATGGAATATCTAATAAGCACACAATTAGAACATTCAAACAGCATTGCTAGGATACTAATGCTTTTCTACAATACAGCTTACCATATATCTGAGAGGCCAAGTGCAGATATATAGATGGGGACAAGATGCGTGGTATATAGTCAGTTGTAATAAATACATTGGTGGCTAAACTAAAGGCAAGGTCTTTGTACATCTGTTTGAAACAATCTACGGAAAGAGCCAAAACACATAGAGTCCACACTCACTGTTCATCAATGTATCATACATCCACTTCTGATCTCTCAACCCCGTAATTCCACATCACTCATACATTTACTCACAGAAATATATACACCATATATCTTTGTGTCTTAATACTGCCCTTTATGCTTCCCATTGTCTCCTTCCAAGATATCAATGTTGATGTCCCATTGTTATTTTCCAAACGATACTTCTATGATCTCGCATAACTTGTACAATGTAACCCATAACCAAATTGTAACAAATGTATTTCCATTATTCATATCTTATTGTAAGCCACACTGAGCCCGCAAAGAGGTGGGAAAATGTGGGATACAAATGCAATAAATAAATAAATAAATACAGTTAATCAATATATAAAGAACTGGTCTAAGTATTGGTAATATAAGGAAGAGGTTTGCAATGAGGAGGGCAGCTGGGATGGGATGTGGTTGATATTTTGAACTGCTTCTGAGATATTTTGGTTTTTATTTGAAAAATAATATTGAATAAAGTATTATTTCTTCCAGGTATAGAGTCAGCCAATGCAATAGAGCGTAATATAATGATTGGGAATGATAAAGGTGTAGTTATATTAAAGATTTGCTGAATGATGGACCACAGATCTGACCAGTAGGATTATAATAGAATGCAGTCAAACAACACATGTTGTAAGGTGCCTGTAAATTGATGATATCTCCAGCATATAGAAATGTATTTTTCTAGATAGAATCTTTTTAACAGGTGTCAAGATTGCTTTATGTATGACAAAATAAAGAGATTGCAATATTGAAGCTGCGTAGTGGTCTAATTACTATTTATCCAAAATTAGGCCCATTGAGTATCTGATAAAGTGCATTGTAACTCTGTTTCCCAAATAGACTGGATAGTCAATTGAGTTTTAAAAGTAAAGTTGAATAAGTGCTTATATAGCTTGGAAGCAGCACGTGTAGTTGCAGTGAGAGTGGACAAAATGATTCGCAGCTCAGGACTGGATACAGCTTTTAACTTTGGAATAAGAGATCCATTATTTTTTTCTTTATGCTGCTCTTAAGCTGTATGTAATTGTAGCATTGAGTATCAGGTAGTTTATATAGCAACTGCAATTTTTGACAAGTATAAAAGGTTTGTGAACTGGTTACAGCAATGATATCTTTTAATGTCCAGATACCTGCTTTGGCCCATTCAGTCCAAAAAATTGTTGATTGACCAATATAAATATTTGGATTACCCCAAAGTGGAATATGAAGGGTTTGATTTAATGGGAGTGACAGTGTATTATCCAAGTCAGTCATTGCTTGTAAAGTAATCAACATAACAGGCTATTCTTGAAGAGAGGGTATTTTGAGAGAATCAATTAAGGATGATAATGAGAATGGTACAGCTAGTGTTTGTTTCAGGGTAAGCCAGTAAGGGGTATCTTCCATGTTGGAATCTTGTGTCTATCGAATAGCAGAATGTAGAATTATTGCGTTGGCATATGTAGCCACTCCTCCTGATTCTTTTGGTCTTTTGAGCTTTATGAGAGATATTCTGGAAACTTCTGAAGCCCATAAATAGGAAGTTAGAATCCTGTCTATAGTTTTAAAAAAGGATGTTGGAAATGGGAAAGGTAACACTTGCAAAACATACATTATTTGTGGAGCAATAATCATTTTAAACGATTCCAATCGACCCCACCAAGTCAGACTCACAGGGGTCCATTAAGAATGTACATTTTTTGACCTGTACAATTAATATTTACAAAACAAATCTTTAAATAAATAAGGCTCCAGGAGGAGATGGCATGGTATTGAATTTTATAGAACTTTTCAAACTTTACTTGCTCCTAAACTGTTATGTTTATATCAATCATTTATTGACATACAAAAAGTGAAGGAAAGTTTACTGAGGCAATTATGGCAGTTTTCCCGACATCTGGGAAAGATCCGCTGTTAATGAAGAACTACAGACCCATATTATTGATTAATTATGATTGTAAAATTTCAACTGTTAGTTGACAGACTTGCACAACTAATGCCAAAGCTTACCCATCCTACATAACGTGCATTTGTTAAGGGACGAATGACATCTGATAACACCAGAATATTTGGCCATATACACCATCAAGCTGCACATAGTAATATACCAATGTGTGTCATATCACTAGATGCTGAAAAAGCATTTGACTTTTGTGGAATGGAAATACTTGTATTCCACTCTGGAATGGTTTGGTCTAGGCAATTATTTTACAAACTGATCCCCCTGTTTACTAAGCCGCACAGCAATGCCGACACAGCCCATTTGAAATGAATGGGCTGTGTTGACAGTAGTAGTAAATGGGGAGAGTGAAGCTCCGTTAACCCAGGGGCCAGGTTGAGAGTAGAGGGACTACTTTCACCTACTTTTAACCTGACTAGAGTTACTAGACAAGGCTGTCCTCTGTCCCCCTTTCTCTTCAATTTGGCCCTGGAACCTTTTCTGATGCATATCAGACAACATGAAGGCATTAAAGGGTATTAAATTAAAATGAACAACTGTTAAACTAAGTGTTTTTGCAGATGATGATCTTCTATGTTTAGCAGGCTCTGAAAAATCACTTCATTCTGTTTTATCAATGTTAAAAGCCTTTGATCAATTATCCGGATACTCTATTAATTGGGACAAGACATAAGTTATGCCGTTGAATGTGCATTGCACTTCTGAAGTACTTAAACAATATAATCTGAAGTGGTGTAACTCTGAAATAAAGTATCTAGGTATTGAATTTAAACCATCTTGGGAAGAAACAGTAAATTACAATATGCAACCATTAATTGCACAGCTATTCCACCTTTCTACTTTGCTGTCTCTTCAATTGTCCTCCACCAAGCCTTCCATCTTTTATTTGCTGGCTCTCAGACCTCCCTCCCCCTATTTCAAGCTTTCCATCTCACTCTCCTTGGCTTTCCCCACCACACCTCCCAGCCTTCTGGCTCCAACCTTTAACCCTCTCCTATGTAGGGGAACAGAAAATAAGATTTGCAATAGAATCAAATCAATCTTGGAGATCAGAAAGTCTCTCAAAGAAACCAATATTGTATTATGCTTACTACAATCATGTATATATCAAACTGGTTCAGTATATATTATATCAAATTTATTTAATCACAACCCATCAGAAAATTATTTTTGTATGCCCAATGTGTATTTGCATATGAGTAGGCAACTACCTTTTCAATTGCTGCACACTGGAGGATAAATGGATACTGTGATGCATGGATACAGCTACATCAAAGATAAGTGTGACCATTGATATTATTAGTATAGCGACCATATTCGTTTAATGATAAGTAGTGGGTGTACAGTGATTGAAAAGGAAGTTGCCTACTCACATGCAAAATGTTTATAGCTGATTAAAATTTGATATACACCACTCAGCCTTGATGGATCACAGCAATTTACAATAAAATATAAATACAATATAAAACAAATAGAAAAGAGCTTCATATATCACCAAGAAAAGACCTAACTCGTCCACACTGAAGAATCATTTATCCTTTTTAAAAGAAGAAAAACAAATGTACTTGCTTGTAATATTCATATTACAAGCAACATTGGGCACATAAAAAATGTTTTCTGAGCACAATATTTATATGATGGGTTGTGATTTAAATTAATTTGATGTAAAATATACTGAGCCAGTTTGATATACACTCTAGTTTGGGCTCAGGTGGACATTAGTATCTAATTTCCATGTGATATACACAATCATTAATCACATTATAGCATCTGTTGATTCAGATTGCATTCTGTGAAAAGGAACATGTACAGAAAGTATGATTCTCCTAAATTATTCTAAAGCTAATACAACAGAACTGCTTGGAGATGAGGTAGATTGGGGAGTTCCTCAGATGAGTAGTCTGTGTCCAAGCTGGCTTCTTCGTGATAATGGTGATGATGACTCCGAGGCTCTTCTGGCTCGTCTCATTTCTTATTCTTATAATTTTTCAACATCATGTCCCTGTTAATCATGAGTCACACATGCATGCTGGGTAGTGTTTGGAAAATTGTGACTTTGTGAGTAGTCTGGGCTCTAGTTGTTTTGGAAGAGGACAGTGGTCTTGTGTAAATGCACATGCTTGTAGAAACTGCATTTGTACAAAGGAATTGTTGATCATTGTTCTCTGACAAGAGTCAATATTTTGTAGTCTCCCATCTTTGTCCTCTGCAAGTAGCAAGAATACTTCGTTTTCTTTGGACTATAACTGCCATATATAATACAGCAAAAGCAAATCCCCTGCCACACGGGCCTCAATTTCCCTTTCTCTAGCTCATAACTCCCTTCCTCACACACACCCCCTCCCCCCACAGCATTTCATCTGGCTCCCTCCTTCTCAGTCTCTGCCTTATTCTTTCCCTTTCCACTGTTGTTCTATATCCCCTATCATTCCTGTTTGTACTCTCCAGTCCTAGCCCTCATCAATCTCTGTAGCTCTTCCTGCTTTGGAGCCCTCCATCTCCCTAATGTTGCATTCTCTCCCATGGCAGAAGCAATGCCTATATTCTTATGACTATCATTCCCCATGCCTGGGGGCATGGGTTATTTAATGTCTACTGCGCTCCCGAACTAGCCCCTGTATCCAATTAGAACAGGGGTGAGGAGCCTTCAGCTAATGGGTGACTTTCCTGTCTGGCCTATGATACCTCCTCCTCCTGCTCGCAACCTACAGCCCACAGCCAGTAGGCAGAGGCCGAGCTGGCATGGTTGCATGCCAGTGCTAATCGTTATCCCAGGCTACTTTGCCCTCACTGAGAGAACAGCTACAGTGGCAGGAAGAAGACAAGCCATAGAGGCTGCTGTGACTACCAGCAGCCATAGAGATAAAGTAGTGGCAGGCAGCAGTGAGAGAAAAACATACCATACTGGGACAGACCAAAAGTCCATCAAGCCCTGTTTCCAATAGTGGCCAATCCAGGTCACAAGTACCTGACAAGATCCCAAAAGAGTAAAACAGATTTTATGCTGCTTATCCTAGAAACATGCAGTGGATTTTCCCAAGTCCATCTTAATAATGGCTTATGGACTTTTCTTTTAGGAAACTATCCAAACCTTTTTAAAACCTGCTAAGCTAACTACACTTACCACATTATCTGGCCACAAATTCCAAAGTTTAATTACATGTTGAGTGAAAAAATATTTTCTCTGGTTTGTTTTAAATTTAGTACTTAGCAGCTTTATTGCATTTCCCCTAATCCTTGTATTTTCAGAAAGTGTAAACAAGCAAATCTTGTCTACCCGTTCTACTCCACTCAGTATTTTATAGATCTCTAACATATCTCCCTTCAGCTGTCTCTTCTCCAAGCTGAAGAGCCTTAGCTGCTTTAGCTTTTCCTCATAGGGAAGTCATCCCATCCCCTTTATCATTTTTGTCGGCCTTCTCTGTACAGTTTCTAATTCTGCTATACCTTTTTTGAGATGAGGTAACCAGAATTGCACATAGTTTTCAAGGAGCAGTCACACCATGGAGCAATAGAAAGGCATTAAAACATTCTCATTTTTGTTTTCCATTCTTTCCCTAATAATTCCTAACATTCTATTTGCTTTCTTAGCCACTGCTACACACTGAACAGAGGATTTCAATGTATCATTAATGAGGACACCTAGATCCTTTTCCTGGGAGGTGACTTCTAATGTGGCACTTAGCTATAGTTTGAATTTTCTTTCTCCCATGCATCACTTTTAAACATCATCTGCCATTTGGATGCCCAGTCTCCAAGTCTTGTAAGGTCCTCTTTCAAGTCTTCACAATCCTCTTGTGATTTAACAACTTTGAATAAGTTTGTATCATCAGCAAATTTAATTGCCTCATTAGTTAGTTCTATCTCTAGATTATTTATAAATATGTTAAAAAGCAGCAGTCCTAGTACAGACCTATGGAGAACCCCAATATCTACCCTTCTTCATTGAGAATATGGACCATTTAATCCTATTCTCTGTTTTCTTTTAACTAGTTTTTAATCCACAATAGGACATTACCTCCTATCCCATGACTTTCTAATTTCCTCAGGCCCTTAGGTTTATAGGAAATCTTCTTACCATGTCCAGGCACAACAAACAGCACATTACACATCAGTTGAGGTTGTTCCAAAGAAAAGTAGTTTACTAGGATTCTTGATGCAGGTGAACAACTTGGCAAATGTTACACTGAGATGCGGTGCAATACAGATAGGGGGAAAAAAACTTGTTAAATCGTTTCCCAAAATAGTCACTGAAAAACCTGCACATACCAGAGGTTTCTTTATCAACTACTCTTCAGCAGAAGAACTGGAATGTTTCTCCTGAAACCACTGCAAAAAGTAGTCTAAATATCATCCTATTTCTTAGATTTGGGCCAATATTTTAGAAACATATCCACATGTAAATTGTAGCATTTAGACGTGTATCATCTAAGTGTGTAAAAACCACTTTCATAAAGCTGCTATTTACATGTGGCAATCCACACCATGCAGCAGTTTCAAGGGGCCATGGTTTGGACACGGATGGATCAGATTATAATCTATAAAGGGAATACATGTGAATGGAGAAAAAATATCCACAATCGGGTTTGCATCTGTTCAAAGGAATGCGTAGATTTTTAAAAAGTGCTCATTTCAGCCAGAATTTTAGATAAGAGATTAAGGGAGTCATTCTCCTTCATCCAATGTAGTTTATGCCCACCTCCAAAATGAAACCAAGTTAAAATTGGGGCCTTGCAACTTCATTGGTGGCACTTAACATGTAGGTTTGTAAAATGGGGCAGCTGTACACGGAAGTGGCAGCATGTACATCCATTTATAAGTGCCAACACCTCCACGTGGAAGCTGTTGGGTTCATGCCTTTCATTTTTGGAACATGTATATTTGTAATATGGCTGCTCCCGCTGTATGTGCTGGCAAATACATGTGAACTTCTGTAGATAATTTAGAAAAGGCACTGGAACTGAACTCATCCTGACCTGGATGTCTCAGTTTTGATCTCTGGCTTGTATGTAAAATTGAGATCTTGGTGTACTGTATTTGACATAGGAGGGAATTTAATAAATGGTGCTGAAACGTAGGCACAGAAAAAAATTCAGTGCTAACCCCTGAATTCTATATAGTGTGCTTGGATTTAAGCACCAACTTAATTGGCTTAACAAGCTAATGAGCACTGATAAAAGAACTTAACAAGCAATAATAAGCACTGATTAGAATTTAGACGCACAACTTGCTAAGTGTATTCTGTAACAATGTGTGCCGAAATTCTAATGTGCGGAGGCAAAAAAGATTATAGGCGGGAAAATGGGTGTTTCATGGTCGTTCCACAATTTAGGCACTTAGTTATAGAATATGGCCCAGTGCGCCTAAATATACACACTGAGATTTACGCCAGGTTTTTATTGGCGTAAATGGATGCACGCAGATATCAGCACTGAAATATCAACTAAGCATATATAGAAGCATATTCTATAACTGGTGCCTAAATCTAGGTGCCAATTATAGAATATGCTTAGTCGGCACTGATATCAGCACCAATTTTTTTTTTAGGCACCATATATAGAATCTCCTCCTAAGTGCTATTCTATAAAGAGTGCACACCTTATATAGAATAGCGTTTAGCACAGATCCTGTGCTGGACTTATGCCTGCTAAAACCTGGTGTAAATGCCAGTGCCCAAGTTAGACGTGTTTAGGCAGTATTCTGTACTTCTGAGTGCAAATTTTTAGAACGTCCATGACACACCCATGGCCACATCCTCTTTTGAGATACACACTATGGGAGTGACGTCCCGTGCCTTATAGAATAGCACGCATCCAGATGCACATGTAAATTTTAATGAGTGCCAATTAACATCAATAATTGGTTGTTAGTACTCAGTTATTGATAGTTCAGAGATCATTATCCAAAATATTTGCGCACTCATCTCAGAAGTATACCCAAAGTTGGGTGCCATATGTATAGAATCCACAGGATACTGTCATTGAAAGATATCTAGGTGGTGTATCATCCCTCTGACTCCAAACAGAAACTCCACTTCTTTCAGACACTTTAGTGAAAAAGCCTCTTCACCACCTCTAATCTTCTTAATATTCTATTCTTCTAGAAACACATTCCATTTGAGTCATCTTCGAAACGAGGTTGTTGGAGGTAAATATATATACCTTTTCTTTGATGTCATCATTCAATGTCAGTAGGGGCACTGATGTCACTAGTCACCAGAATTTTACAAATATCTTAGCCATTTATTTATTTATTGATTACCTTTTTTTTCATATTGTTTTAGACACATTGTTCAACATAGGAGCTAACGTTTCTAAATGATTTTGTGGAGCTAAATTCTATAAAAATATACCTGCATGGACACAGTGAAGGAGTTTACTCAATATCAAAATGTCCAGTACGCACTGATCTAACACCTATGATTTTGGAAAAGCTAGAGCCTTGAGAAGTGAGGTTAGAAGAATTAGACATCATCTAAATGTATAAAAAGCTGATTTACATGTATAGCTGGTATATGCATGTAAGTAGCAATTTTAAAACAGGTGCACAAATTGGAAGGGGGCATGTTCTAACCCCTGGAACAGTTTGTTTGGACAGAAGGAATTAGAGGGCTGATTGTGGGGTGAGGGAATGGGTGAAAAGGGGTGCTTACATCTCTGATGTTGAATACTACCTCAAAAATACAAAAATATCAAACATATAAACGGCAAGTGACCGTACTCACTTCCAAATGCACAGTACAGACTTCCCTCTCTGTCCTGCCCTCACGTCAAGACGTCATGACGTCACAGGGCGGAACAGAGAGGGAAACAGAGTCGAATTGTCAGACGATGACGCTGCCGCCTGGAAAGGAACATCGCGCAAAACAACCTCTACCCTCTCCCCCCATCCCCGCCGCCGCCCCCGCCCCCCTCTGTATCGGGCCCCCTGCACTGACCTGACAGCGCCTCTCACCTCCGTGTGGAAGCGCTGCAGGCAGCAGCAGAGCGATATGCTGCTGTCTGTAGCGCTTTCACACGGAGGTGAGAGCCGCTGTCAGGTCAGTGCAGGGGGCCCGGCACGGAGGGGGGAGGGAGCAGCGGCGATGAGGGTAGCTGGACATGGGGGGAGGGCAGGGGGAGAGGCCATGGTTGCTGGACTTGTGGTGAGAGCAGGGCACAGAGGACGGTTGCTGGACATGGGGGGAGGGGGGAGGCCAAGGGAAAGAGGAGGGTCGCTGGATATGGGGGGGAGGATCGGTGGACAGGGTGAGGCCAGGGGAGAAAGAAGGGCTGCAATACTCACCCGTTTTTACGGGCTTAATGGCTAGTATATATATATTGAGTTCTGAAGCTAAGCTCCTGGATTGGCTCCCTTCAGATATGAAAAATCTGCTATTTCCAAATGTAAGTGGCGACACTTGCACATAACAGAAGAAAAGTTGCGTAAGCTACATGTGCTGCCAAGCAATGCCACTTTGTTTATGAACGTGCTCAGTTATAAAGTGACCCCCCCCCCTTCTGATGTGTGTGCTGCCAAATACACATACTGTTTTGGCAACGTTATATGTATTGTATAAAAAGTTCTACATTCCATGAGCCTTTTAAAATCACTATTGCAGTTCTGCACACATGCACCTAAATATCTATTTTCTGATTTAAACATCCTATACAAATGACTAGCCTTGGCTGATACTGGCATTACTGCAGCTCATTGGGATGAGCCAATACAATTGCTTCTGTCTCCATATTCTGCATCATGAGAAAAATGAAGTAAAGGAAAATTGCTTGCAAGAAAGACTTGATCACTGAAAAAGGCTTTGAATTTCAAATTCAACACAATTTCCTCCTGTTTAAATTTGTTTTCTATGGATATTTTAAGGAAAAGTAGAAATTGCTGTTTTATTTCGCTGCTTTTTTGTATGTTTAGGCAGAACAAGGTCCTGATGAGTTGAAACTAAATCTCTACTGCATCATTGTCTGTATCTTTCTTGCATACAATAAGGGTAATTCTATAAGTGGGTGCATGCATTTATGTGGTATAATTGGCACTTACACATACAAGTGTTGAAACTTTTTTCTTGCGTTGTTAAAAAACAGAAAACAAAAAATGACATTGTCAATAATTACATAAACCCCAATCTCCCCAGTCCCCCAAATCACAGTAAATCATGCTCCACAGTACATATCTCCTAATCAGAAGGCCTTGGTTCTTATGGCCTTCTGAGTCTATGACAAAGAAAACCAATCCCTCCTTCCTCCCACCCCACTCTCTTCCATGTACTCAACACATAGGTGAAGCATCTCCCTATTACATGCTAAATATTCCTCTGAAACATAAAGGGCTAGATTCTATATATGGTGCCTAAAAAATTGTCGCCCAAAAAATAATGCACAGCGTTATTCTATAAACCTTGCTTAAAGTTAGGCATAGTTTATAGAATAGCGCTTACATGTGGCCATTTTTACCAACTGAAAGGTGGTGCAAATCCTCATGCCTAAATTAGGCCTGTATTCCCCTTATTTTATAACTACACATGTAAATTCTAGGATTACCCCTGATCCGCCCATGACCCTCTCATTTTTGCACCTCCTTTTTGGAAGCACGTGTAAAATTTAGGAATGTAACTGCTAATTAAATTCAATTAGCAGTAATCGCTCATTAGGATGCCAATTAGCACTCATTGGCTTGTTATTCAATTAAGTTGAGTGCACAAATTTGCACATGCAACTCAAATCGCCATATATAGAATCCAGGGGAAAATATTTAAAATTAAACTTCTCCCTTTTGGGGACAGAGTTTGTATATAAGAGTCCCATAAGGTCAGGAATTGCTTCTTACGTTTGGAGATGACTTAAGCATATCTTGCCTCCCAAGTGAGCAACAAATGTAGTTGATAAGACCTATTCTATAAGGGAGTGCATAAGTGCTATAGTGCCTAACTGCAAGGGGGTTTACACATGGGTGTGACATGGGTGTGCTTCTAATGTGCACACATGATAGAATATAGTAAGTAGTGAGCACTGCATGGGGCAATTAGGCACGTCAACTTATGACAGCCATAGACCTGGTATAGTGGGCATGCTTAAATGTAGGTGCGTCAAAGCCAACTTAAACTGGTATTCTATAATGGTCTTGGCCCCAAGATGCTGTTATAGATTGGTGCACCACCCCATGACAATAAGGAAATATCAGCCGCTCCCATTTTCCCAGTTGTGGCACAAATAGTAGATACAGAGTGACAGAACTGGCCCTTTTGGAGGGGAATGAATGCTGGTGTACCATGATATAATGAATTTTCAGAGTTATTGATTTTGCTGGAAACAGATACAGATATATAAGAATGTTTTGCAAAAACTTTGAATGTTGCTCAGATTCAGAAAGCAGATCTAGCACCCTCCTCCTCCTTCAGACCATGAAAGCCTGAAACAAAAGGGCTGTTGAATGGTCAGCCAGTGAAACCAAAGCTGGATGGGTGGATACTGGAAAGTTAATCACCACAATTCAGGATCGGTATATTGACAGCAATCAAAGAGACTAGATATAACAAAAGAAAGCCCATCTATCTGAAACACCAAGACAATAACCCACCTAATCTTGTCAAGTACTTCTGGGTGTGTACTACAGCTACAGCACAGTAGTTGGTCAGCTAGGAGACATGTGACCAGCTAAATCAACATTTTCATGTCTTCATCTCAAAAACCAGACAGAACCAGTTTCACCTATCCCTGAGTTTTGATTGGATCAAAATACCCCACTTGACTTCAGCCCATGGCCCAACATGAATTATTAAAAAAAAACTAGAACACAGTCTCTGCCTCTCTTCCTCTGGACCCTGGATTTGCATTTTCTCTGGACTCTGGACCTGCACCACTGTCTCTGGACCTCCACTGAAGCTCCCTGGGCCTTGCTGGACTTCACACACTTCCAAGATAAGACTTTCTCCAGGTTCCATTCCCCAACAAATGTGCAAAAAGACTTCTTTCCCCAGCAAAGCATCCACCATCCAGCTACAGAGACAAGACCTCCTTCACCAATCCAACCAGCAGCAGAAAGAATACATCCAAGCCTCAATCAAAGTGAGTTACTAATTGCAGTTGGTCTCATACAAGAGATGTTCTGTTTTTGAAGACGGTTTTTTAAAAAATGCAGAAAGTTGGATTTTGACAATGCCACCTGCTTACAAAGCAGCAAGATTAACCCTATGGTGGGCCCTCCATCACAGTCAGAGCTTCTATTCTTAGATGTTTATAAATTGTAAATGTAAAGGTATTTATTTTCCAGCTAGGTAGGAATCCTTTAAGAGTACAAATTGTTACTGTTTATTGCTGCTTTTGTGCCAGAGGTTCTACTGTTAAGTAAAATCAGATATATTTGTTTGTGTCATTTAGGAATGGTCAGAGCAGCAGAAACACAAGAATGGAGTGGAGGATAGAAGACAAGCCAGGGTAGGGTTCAGAAGGTACTAGAGGAAGTGATATTTTTTGCGGTTTATCCAATAAATACCTTTTAAAAATATTTTGCATGGGAGTGTTTTACTGATGCTTATTGGTTAGAACTTAAACTCAGAAGCCGTAATCATAATGTAAATAAATTTTAAAACTCCTACAACCAGTGTCCTGTCCTTACTGTGGAGGAAAACCAGCAGTGGATGAAGCAGTAAGAAGCGCTGTTCACCGACTCTTCCTGTCCACTGGAGAACAATGCATAGGGTGCTCCTTCTTTCTCACCAATGCTATTTGTTTTAACAGTTAAATCAAACTGATAATAAACAAATCCATTAAAATCAGAAGCTTGTAAACAAAGGCTATGAAAAATGGTACCAACATATGTATTACACAGAAAACAGTGGAGATGACCAAAGGAACACAAGAATGGCAATGGTGCAAAGATAACTTTAAAGATTCTTTTCCATCAGATTCAATACCTATAAACGTCAACTTTTTGATCTAGACCTATTTTTAGAATGAATAATGCATTAAAAAGGTGCCCTAAATGACCAGCGGGCTCATTTTTGAAAGAGGACGTCCATCTTTTGACATAAATTGGAAGATGGACGTCCTTCTCCCAGGGACGTCTAAATCGGTATAATCGAAACCCGATTTTGGACGTCTCCAACTGTAGTCCCTCGCAAGGATGGCCAAAGTTCAAGGGGATGGGTCAGAGGTGTAGCGAAGGCGGGACTTGGGTGTGCCTAACACTTGGACGTCTATGACCCATAATAAAAAAAACCAAGGATGTCCCTGATGAAAACTTGGACGTTTTCACCCGGACGTGTTTTATTACGAATAAGGCACAGAAAGGTGCCTGAAATGACCAAATGACCATCGGAGGGAATTGGGGGTGCCCTCCCATTACTCCCCCAGTGGTCACTAACCTCTGCCCACCCTCAAAAAACATGTTTAAAAATTTGTTGTGCCAGCCTCAGATGTCATACTCAGGTCCATGACAGCGCATGCAGGTCCCTGGAGCAGTTTCAGTGGGTGCAGTGCACTTCAGACAGGCGGACCCAGCCCCATCCCCCCCTACCTGTTACGTTTGTGGAGGAAACAGTGATCCCTCCAAAACCCACCAGAAACCCACTGTACCCACGCCTAGGTGCCTCCTTCACCCGTAAGGGCTATGGTAGTGGTGTACAGTTGTGGGTAGTAGGTTTTGCGGTGGGGGGTTGGGTGGCTCAGCACACAAGGGAGCTATGTAACTGGGAGCAATTTCTGAAGTCCACTGCAGTGCCCCCTAGGGAGTTGATGTCCTGGCATGTGAGGGGTACCAGTGCACTACAAATGCTGGCTTCTCCCATGACCAAATGGCTTGCATTTGGCCGTTTTTGACATGGTCATCTTTGGTTTCAAAAATTGCTGAAAGTCAGAAGCATCCATGTCTAGGGACATCCAAATCTAGGGATGGCCAAATGTAAGGATTTGGACGTTTCTGATGGGATTTTCAAAAAGAAAGATGGTTGTCCATCTTTTTTCGAAAAGACAGGTTTCCCCGCCCCTGGATTTTGCCATTTTGCAATGACGTCCAAATTGCAACTTGGATGTCCCTTTTGAAAATGCCCCTCCAGATGACCCCCCTTACTCTCCCGGTGGTCACTGACTCCCTTCCACCCCCCCCCCCCCCAAAGATTTGAATAAAAATAGTACCTCCCAACTTCTATGACAGCTTCAGATGTTATAGCCAGTTCTATTAGTGTATCAAGAAGGTCAATGGTGTAGAGTAGTGGTCAGTACAGTGAACTGTAGAGAAGGGGTCCCAGGTCCATATCTCACTCTTCTTGTCACACTTGTTGTAGAAAACTGTGAGCCCTCCAAAACTCAGCAAAAACCTACTGTACCCACATATAGGAGACCCCTTCACCTATAAGGGCTATTGTGGTATACAGTTGGGTGAAGTGGGTTTTGCAGGACTCAGCAGACAAGATAAAGGTGTAACGGTGAGATGTGTACCTGGGAACTTTTATATGAAGTCCACAGCAGTGCCCCCTAGGGTTCCCAGATCACTATTCTGGACCATTGAACCACTCCTAGCTCAACTGGAGTTTGACAAGACATGAGTTTGGTAAGCATGGCCTGAATGAGCAGTGAATGTTTATGAACTCGGGTTTGGAGCTACAGCTGGGTGACATCTGGGTTACACAAACATAGAAGAGAACTCCAATTTTGACAAGAAAGAACACTCACATACATCCAACAACACTTCTAATTATAGAAATTAAAATAGATTAAGTAAAATCAGAATAAAGGAACAAAAAAAAATCCCTGTTCTTTGGCAACTCCTCTAAGAAAACTGTCCAAGCAGCATCATGTAGTAGTTAACCAAAAGGCAAGTTAAATGCCAGTTGGAAATAATGATTTTTTAATAATGTCTTAAATTTTGTGTTATTCGGGACGTGAGCCCTTGAGCCCAGGCCGAGGTCTATAGGATTTTGGCCAAGGCCTACGGTAGACCGAACAGGCCCTACGCACCACCCCAGCAACCAAGCCCCGCACACACACAATATCCAACAGGCACCACCAGAAAATGGGAGATAGAGCATTCAGGTGGGCCTCACGGCCGATCGGAAACCCACTCGCACAGAGTCCAAGCAAGTGGGCCTCTCAGCCGACCGGGAACCCAGTCACACTCTGGGAAGGGAGAAAGAACAACAAAGGGTTCCCCAAGGAACTGGAGCACAAGCAGCGCACACAGTGCAGGGAAGAGACACAAGGGAAGGGTGAGAGACAGAAGCCTCTAAAGGTATACACAAGGCTGGTGCCACAGGGCGATCAAGAATGCAGAAGGGAACACTCTATGCTATACCATACAGCACTCAAGGGAAAGAGGGAATCAACTATAGGAATGCAGTCTAGGCTGAACCGTTCAGCACACAGGGAAAAGGAGAAGCCACTCAAGGAATACTCTAAGGTGTGCCACTAGGCACTCAAGGGAAAAGGGAAACCACTCACAGGAATACACTAGGCTGTGCCACACAGCACTCAAGGGAACTAGGCTGCACCTACAGCATACAATGATACAGGAAGCCCCACAAGGGAACACACTAGGCTGTACCATACAGCACACAAAGGTAAAGGGAGAACTACCTATAAGAATACTCAAACCTGGTCCCACAACACACAAGGGAAAATGGAACTGCTATAGGAATATACAGGGCAGTGCCACACAGCACACAAGGAAAGGGAAGTGTAAGCAAACAGAGGAAGCTGCCTTGACACAGACCAGAAAAGGAACACTGCTCACTGGATGCAGGAGACAGATACAGCAAACAAAGAGAACTAAAACAAACAAACAGGAGCAAAATACAGGGACCAGGGAAACTGCCAAACAGAGGCAGAACCACAGGGAGCAGAGCCAAAGCTCAGCACAACAAAGGGAACAGAGAGAGAGAGAGAGAGAAAACTAAACAAACAAAGGGATGATACAAGGCACAAGCTTACCACAGACAGTACAACGTTAGAGAAGCATAAAGCAGACCAGGTGTAGTGAAGTGAGGCAATCAAGCTCCTGCTGTGAAAGCCTAGAACACACACACAAAATAAGCAAGCATCGAGGAGAAAGGCTAAACTCCAATGGAAACACAAGCGCCCAAGCACAAGCTGGCTTCAGATGAGCAAACAAAGCAATCAACGCTAAAGCAAGGATTGCAGGAAAAGGCAGGCTTAAAGGGACCAGGCTTCTGACATCTGCTGGCTCAGCCCTTGACAATCCAATCAGGAGCCAAGTCCCAAATATTCCCCTGCCTATCCAGCAGAATCATAACATTTTGGCAAGGACATCTCAGATCTAATATTAGGGGTGGTGGTGGGGGGTCTTTCCATAACCTTGGTGCCAAGTACAAGAATACTGAAGATCTGGTACTTTTATAATGTGCACATTTATAAATGGCAGATGACGTTTAATGTGAGCAAGTGCAAGGTGATGCATGTGGGGAAAAAAGAACCCGAATTATAGCTATGTCATGCAAGGTTCCACGTTAGGAGTTACGGACCAAGAAAGGGATCTGGGTGTCGTCGTCGATAATACACTGAAACCTTCTGCTCAGTGTGCTGCTGTGGCTAGGAAAGTGAATAGAATGTTGGGTATTATTAGGAAAGGTATGGAAAACAGGTGTGAGGATGTTATAATGCCATTGTATTGCTCCATGGTGCGACCGCACCTTGAGTATTGTGTTCAATTCTGGTCGCAGAATCTCAAGAAAGATATAGTAGAATTGGAAAAGGTGCAGCGAAGGGTGACTAAAATGATAGCGGGATGGGACGACTTCCCTATGAAGAAAGACTAAGGAGGCTAGGGCTTTTCAGCTTGGAGAAGAGACGGCTGAGGGGAGACATGATAGAGGTATATAAAATAATGAGTTGAGTGGAACAGGTGGATGTGAAGCGTCTGTTCATGCTTTCCAAAAATACTAGGACTAGGGGGCATGCGATGAAACTACAGTGTAATAAATTTAAAACAAATCGGAGAAAATATTTCTTCACCCAACGCAAAATTAAACTCTGGAATTTGTTGCCGGAGAACGTGGTGAAGGCGGTTAGCTTAGCAGAGTTTAAAAAGGGGTTAGAGGGTTTCCTAAAGAACAAGTCCATAATCCGCTACTAAATGGACTTGGGAAAAATCCACAATTCCAGGAATAACATGTATAGAATGTTTGTACGTTTGGGAAGCTCGCCAAGTGCCCTTGGCCTGGATTGGCCGCTGACGTGGATAGGATGCTGGGCTCGATGGACCCTTGGTCTTTTCCCAGTGTGGTATTACTTATGTACTTATATTGAAGGTAAAACTAGATGGAGGGAAAGAATGAAGCAAATGTACTGGGGTATACAGTATAATTTTAAAAGAAGATCCTGTGTGTAGCATAAACTCACTAATAGGTAGGAGGTCTACTCCATATGTCATTGAAGAAAAACTAAAAAAAACTTGCCAGTGTACCGCATAAGACCAGAGTGAGAAGAAGGGTCTGTAAAGACAGTGCACAGAAACCACTTACTACCCATAGGGCAAATAGTATTTCCACAGGAAAAAACTCAGGGAATCATTAGAATACTGTAACATCATACATGCAGGCAAGTAATAGGCAGACCTGAAATGCCAGTGTCAGAGGACAGTTCAGAGTCAGAAGAGACCCCAGAATGTCAGCAGAGTATATCCCAAGAGAACACTGCCGGTGAGGATTCTGAGGGGGGGGGGGGGGGGACACAGAAGATATAGTTGGAGGGTCCAAAGGATGGATTACACCTCAGATACACAAGGACAAAGCAACAGCTAGTTCGACTGCATGCCTAGACAAGATACTGAGGTGAGAGAAGAATGAGAGTACTCTTCAAACAATGGGATAGATGAAGGCGATGTGAGGGAAGAAGAGTTGGAATTACAAAATATATGATGTGAAAGAAACACACACACAGTGAGTCACAGACTGAGGCGTCTGAGACTAATGAAGCACTGTGACAAATAGGGCCTAGGAGGTCACAAAGAACTGTGAGGCTGACTTTAAGGTTAACTTATGACAACTTAGGCCACCCTACACAAGTACCTATACAGGTGACAGTTGTTTGCTTATTGTACCATGAGAACCAAGGAAGATTGGAGACTCTGGTATAAGGTATGAATAAATAAATCTGTAATGTCTTGAGGACAACAAAAAGGTAAAAAGGGAGAAGTTGAAACCCCCTTTGTGAGTGGGTTTGTTGAGAGTAAGGGAAGAGAAGAAATCTTGGTGGGGTGCTTTTAAAACACAAACAGGGTTATTCTTCCTGAGGTCATAACTGTCAGTTTTAGCTTGCCTTAGTAGGAGCTGCACAGGAATGTAGCTGATTGAACATTGTTTGCAGGATAAGGATGGGCCCCACAACTCTGCCTGCATGTAAAAGAGAACAGACAGGCAGACTGCTAGGAGCTCTTTTACACATTTTTTTTTTGTACCCTGCGCTTTCCCACTCATGGCAGGCTCAATGCGGCTTACATGGGGCAATGGAGGGTTAAGTGACTTGCCCAGAGTCAAAAGGAGCTGCCTGTGCCTGAAGTGGGAATTGAACTCAGTTCCTCAGGACCAAAGTCCACCACCCTAACCACTAGGCCACTCCTTTTGAGGGAATTCATTCAATTAAGGAAATAAAACTTGCGGGATATATGATGCACATACACTGCAGAAAGCTGAATCAGAATAAGGGAATTAGAAAACCTCCCCACAAGTTTAGCAGAGGGGAGATTGGTGGCATGGTTGGGAATTCACTGGGGGGGGGGGGGGGGGGGGGGGGGGGAGAGTTTGTCTTGTGCTGAGCCAACTCTGATGGCTATGGCTGAGATGGGAGATAGCCCTCTAGTGGGGAAACCCCAGCAGGTAGAGTACTCTTAGAGGCTCTCCTGAAGACAAGAAGAGCAACAGCCCTTAGGAGAATTGATCAAGGCAAGGAGGCTTTTATTTATTTATTAGGATTTATTTACCGCCTTTTTGAAGAAATTCACTCAAGGCGGTGTACAGTAAGAATAGATCAAACATGAGCAATAGGCAATTACAGTAGTAAAAATATTCAAATAACAATACAAAGCATGGCATAATATACTACTTACAATGTCAACACAATATGCAATAGAACATTTTAATTGATAGTGAAGGGTAAAGCAAAGATGGAACACATAGATAGGTAAGAGAGTAAGAAGAGTTAAAAAATAAGGTGACTAGTTTAAAGAAAGTTGCACATGAAGTCAGAGAGCTGGTTAAATATTATCTCAGCTAGGGTAGGCATGGATAAGCATGTCCTGCTGCAACTCAGGGCAGAAGAAGGAGCAGCAACCCTTGGGAGCATTGCCCAAGGGCACTATCAATGCCTAGGGCCGAAATGAGCACAGGTAGCCCTTTAGTAGGAAACTATGGTACTGGTGGTTGCAGAGCCCTTTAAGGGCTGCTAAGCCTGAACCCCAGAGGCTTCTCTTGAAGAGAGGACCAGCGAGGGACAAGGCCTCTGGGGTGCGATCAGCACTAGGGGCCCAGCAAGGGACAAGGCTTCCGGGGTGAGATCGGCACTAGGAGCCCAACAAGGGAGAAGGCTTGCTGGGTGTGGCCAGCATTAGAAGCCCAGCAGAGGAGGATAGCTCTTGGGAGGACAGCTATTCCTCAGAGCCCAAGGAAAGCTTCCAGGAAGCTGCTACATGGACATGCATAGCCAGCCTGGAAGTTCAGCAGCCACTGGTCCAAGAAGTCTCCAGCAAAGGGGTGAGATCTGAGAGGAGTGGGAGAGGGTGGACCTAGGCAATACAGCTACACCCACACACAAATTTAACTAAGAAACTGGCTAGGGCTTACAGCTACTACCTTGGCAATCAAGACTGAAGGGGTTAAAAGGGTGTAAAAGACTATAAGTTACAGGTTCTGAAAATCTGAGCTAAAGACTAATTGCATTGTTTCAATTGCTTAAGTTAGAAGGTACATGATATGCTGGTTTAAGTGGTTAAATAACAAGACTGTTGGTGTTTGCTTGTGGTAACTGGGTTAATGTGATAAGAAATCCTCACTTCTTAAGTGCATAAAGAGGTGTATATAGATGCCTATGTACATAGTTCAATAAAACCTGTTTAATTAGCTAGCCCTGTTCAGAGTGGCCTTTTGGGATTCTTCCTAAGCGGAGAAGAGGGTAATCCTACCCGCTAACACATTTCTTCCCCAGATGGGAGGCACTGAGTGCCGAGTGAGTATGGGACTGATGGAGACTGTCCTGAAGGGGGCGCTACATACGACTACACTTTTGGTGAGCTTTCTACATAAAAGTGATAAAACCTCAATCTTGAGGGTTTACTTCAAGAAGACAAATTAGATTTTTTGTGGCCAATATTCAAATATTTTCCAATGTGGCTAGAGCTTTTCCTTTCTTTGGGGGCTCAAGTTTTGGCATTGGGGCAACCTTTTTCTTGAGATTCCCAGGTGAATCAATATATATTTGTTGATTCTTCCCAGTCAGAAAGACTTCTCACTGAACATGCTTCAGTCTGATTTTGGTAGTTAGTTGGGAAGGGTTTCTTTTGGTTCAGTAGATATTGGATCTGTATGCTAAAGGGAATTCCTCCCCCCCCCCCTTCTTTAAAATATTTTCTATTGTATTTTGTTAGTATTTATCCCAGTCAGTTCCCCTAGATTTGGCTGTTTTTTGGTAATATTCCTTTGTGTTGTTTCTTTTAATATCAATATTATTTTGATATGTCTTGTCCTATATTTTGGATGCAATTATTTTGAAATTCAATTAAAAATGGAATGACAGAAGTTTCTGAGGTCTGAAGGCTGTTAAGGAAATACTATTTCACAGGAAGAGTGGTGGATGCACAAGTTGAAGATGCTGGTGATGAAAACTAACAGAATGCAAGGCAGCACAATAGAGCAAACGTTAAATTGGAGATCCAATAGGAAGGGGAAAAGGACAAACTGAACTGGCTTTGTGGTCTCTCTCTGCTATCACGTTCTGGGGCTCTCAGCCTATTACATAAAGAGAGAGCATCAGCTTTTCAAAGACTCTGTCCACAAGTGCAGAATTAGGCAACACTTTGGAAAATAGAGCTCTAAATTTATCAGTTGAAGCATATTAAACACAGGAGCCCATACTAACAGACTTCAGACCTGCAGACTGTGGTGCTTTGATTCCTTACCCCATTGACAACAGTATTCCGGGACCTATATGAAGGGCAAATCAAAGACAAGTGTCTATATTAGGATTTATTTTTATGGCATGAGTTAACGTGAATGTTTAATTCACGTGATTCAAAGGATGAGTTGGACTGAAGCAGTCATTCTCACAATGTGCACAAATGAATGTGCAGGTTCTGAGTTATCTTTCAAGTAATAGCACTGCAACTTCCCTGTTTCTCTCCTGTCTGCATCTGTCTTGCTGCCTAAATTAATGAGGATGTGTAGAGCGTACTTTTAAAACAAACAGGGGGAAATATTTTTTCATTCAATGAAAAGTTACACTCTGGAACTCATTGCCAGAGGACGTGGTAACAGCGGTTAATGTATCTGGGTTTAAAAAAAGGTTTGGACAAGTTCCTGGAGGAAACAGCCATAGTTTGCTATTGAGATAGACATGGAGAAAGCCACTACGTGTCCCTGGGATTAGTAGCATGAAGCTTGCTACTATTTGGGATTATGGTCAGATACTTGTGACATGAATTGGCCACTGCTGGAAGCAGGATATTTGGCTAGATGGACCATTGGTCTGACCCAGTATGGCTGTTCTCATGTTTTTAGGTTAGATAAGCAACCATTACTACCAACTGCTATCACCCTGTGGCAGGGATATTTCAACTGTAAGTAAAACATACCATGCTGGGTTCAGCAAATGGTCCACCGCATCCAGCATCCTGCCTCTGATAATGTCCAATTCAAGTCACTTGGAAGTACCGAGCTAATTCTAATGGCAAGATCCATTCCCTCATTCTCATTCCCAGAAGTGAGTTTGTTCCATAGTAGGGGTACTATTAATGACCAACACTGACTCCTTGCTAAGGATCATTGAATTAGTTTCAAGGATGGCACAGACAGGAAATCCATGTTTAGTGAATAAAGGCCACATCCAGGAAGATAGTGAACCAATTTGTCTTTCAAATAACTATATGATCATGGACCACCCACTGGCTATGGTAATTATATATTGAATTGTATGAAGTTTGGTTTTGGAACACTCAAAAATAGTCCATTACATAGTCTAACTATGATGTAAGGCTAGAATGCATAAACATAGCAAAATCTATGTAACCAAATAGGATGTAATTGATGTAACTAACACATAACCAAGAAACTTCTCTTCATCAATGATGATATACAGGCAGGGCTTGCTCTTTCATTACAGTGTCAAAATATAGGCGTGGCAAAATCTTAGAATGCTCCATAAGTTCTAAAAATGAATAGAGACGATTTGCCTCTGAAAACTGTCCCCTATTCTTTCTGTTTCTCTATGGATCCTTTAGGTCTGCACATCAACTCTGTTCTATGAGGGCTGACACTTTTTGGGTCTTCTGGGTTGATTCTGCCAGCTCTATGGGTGCTTAAGCATCTCCAATATTGACCAAATATCTTCCCTTTGTCCAAGAAGAGAAGGGTTTACCACCCCCCCCCCCCAAACATTCTGAAAGGTTGGCTCCCATGTCTGCAGTCCACCCCAGAGCTGTGGTAGAAGCTGTAACATAGTTTATAGTCACCTGATGATGGCACCATGACCTGACTGCCTCTTCCATATTTTTGAATCTTCACGTGTTCCAAACAAGATTTATGTTGCTCAGCAGTTTCAAAAGGCTGCTGATCATGCTTATAGCAAAACGTTTTTTTTTTAATGTATGTGGAGAACTTCTGTGTGCATTGTGATTTTTAAGTGTGGTCTATGACACTGTTGAACTTTTGATGTCATTCTTCTTTTATAAGATATGAACTTTAAAATTTCTAATTATTTATGATTTATAATATGAAACATCTCATTTGAGTAATTTGCCTTCCTTTGTTTTGGATTCCTGCTTTGTTTCATCCAATTTATGTTGGAATTCAACTTGTATTTTGATGTCAAAGATAACAGCAGACCCCTTTCTATTCCTTTCCCCTTCACCCCCAGAAGAATATCTTAGTGGTGATGAAAGACAAGAGGAGACCTGGGGAGTGCCACGATTAGAAGGAAAAGAAAGAGAGGGAAAGGAATGTTAGGTAGGTGTTAAGAGGTGGGAAAAAAGAGAAGGGTTGGTGGGGGGGGGGGGGGTTGGAGGAGGGTACTAGATGAATGGTGTACTGAAAAAAAGGGTTTTATGGGGGTTGAGAGAAAGAGGAGATGGTGGGGAGGTAGAGAGTATTTTGATCTAGTAAGGAATGCTCAAAGCGAAAGTGCTAATTAGGCAGTGGTGGGAAGAGAGAAAAGATGGGGTAGAAATAGAGAGGCTGGCAAGCAGATGGTGGAGTGGAAAGAGAGAACAATGGGTGGCAGGGTGGACAGAGAGCAGGTGTGGGTAGAGAAAGAAAATACTGGGCAATGCAGAATGAGGACAAAGACTAGGGTGATGCTGATAGCAATGAGTGGAAAGGAGAAAGAATGCTGCTGTGGGGGAGAGAAAAGAGAACAGACACAAAACTATGGGCAGACAAAGGGGAGGGGGGTGCTGAGCAGAGAGTGAAGAAAGAGAGAGATGCCTTGCCAAAGAAGAAACACTGTGCTGGAGCCACTGTCAGCAATGGGTTTGAGCACAAAGCTAAAGATTGGCCTAGAGCAGTGGGGTTCAACTATCCTCAGAGACCACCTGACCAGTTGGGTTTTCAGGATATCTATGAGTATTACTACTACTACGTATGATTTCTATAGCGCTACACAGCAGTGTACACAGAACACATATGAGACTGTCCCTGCTTGACAGAGTTTATGATCTATTCAAGACAGAAACAGGACAAATAAGGGATTAGGGAGTTACTGTGGGAATGATTAGAACAGAGTGTGCATGAGATGTATTAGCTTGTACTACCTCCATTGCATGCAATTATATTTTATGCATATTCTTTGTGGGTCTCCTGAAAAGCCAACTGACCAGGTGGTCCCTGAGGACTGGATTGAAGACCACTGGCCTTGAGAACCTAATATTCTTGCACCTTCCCTGCATCTAGGCCTTTAAGGTGAGTTCTGAATCAATGATCACTTCAAGACCCAGAGGCTTGATCTTTAATGAGTACACTGGGACTGGTGCTATTTAGCATATTTATAAATGATATGAAAATTGGAACGAGTGAGGTGATTAAATTTGCAGATGACACAAAACTATTCAAGGTTGTTAAAACACATGCAAACTGTAAAACATTGCAGGGCATCCAAATGGCAGATGAAATTTATTGTGGACAAATGCAAAGTGATGCATTAGAAAGAATAATCCAAATCATAGTTCCCGATGCTAGGGTCCACCTTGGGAGGTCAGCACCCAAGAAAAAGATCTAGTTGTAGATAATACACTGAAATCTTTTGCTCGGTTTGTGTCCGCAGCCAAAAAAGCAAACAGGATGCTAGGAATTATTAAGAAAGGGATGGTGAATAAGACCGAACATACTATAATGCCTATGTATCACTCCATGGCGCAACCTCACCTTCAGTACTGCGTTCAGTTCTGGTTGCTGTATCTCAAAAAAGATATAGCGTAATTAGAAAAGGTTCAAAGAAGAGCAACCAAAATGATAAAGGGGCTGGAACTCCTCTCATATGAGGAAAGGCTAAAGAGGTTAGGGCTCTTCAGCTTGGAAAAGAGACGGATAAGGGAGATATGATTGAGGTCTACAAAATCCTGAATGGTGTAGAATGAGTAGAAATGAATCGATTGTTTACTCATTCCAAAAGTACAAGACTAGGGGACACTCAAGGAAGTCACATGGAAATATTTGTAAAACAAATAGGAGGAAATATTCTTCACTCAACGAACAGTTAAGCTCTGGAACTCTTTACTGGAGGATGTAGTAACAGTGGTTAGCATTTCTGGATTTAAAAAAGGTTTGGACAAGTGCTTGGAGGAAAATTCCATAGTCTGCTATTGAGACAAGCATGGGGAAGATACTGCTTGCTCTGGGATTGGTAGTATGGAAAGTTGCCACTATTTGGGTTTCCGCTAGGTACTTGTGACCTGGATTGGCCACTGTTGGAAACAGGATACTGGGCTAGATGGACCATTGGTCTGACCCAGTATAGCTATTCTTATATGCGCCTTCCACTCTAATTCTACTTGTTTCTGCCTAGTTGATCTTTGTTATTGATTCTAATATAAAATGCTCTGCTGACAATGAAAAGAAACGAAAATAAAATAAACTATAACTGGATATTGCCTGCAAGGAACTGAAACAATATCATGTTGTTGCCAATGACCTTGAATTGATATTAAACAATATTGGAAAGAATAGCGAAGCCCTGGGTTATATGCTACATGCTATCAAATGCAGGTGTGATAGTTGACCACCGATATCACCGATGCTCACTTTCTGTGTTATAATGGATAAAAAGGAACATCTATTTAAGTTGGTGTGATATATAGTCTTCCCTTCCAGGCTGAAGAAAGAGATTTAATTGAAAACATTCACATAATTGCTATGAAAGGGGAAATCATATTCAAAGGGGATTTCAGGGAGAAGTGCTCTGGCAACTGGTAATGGAACTCATGTGTGTGTGTGGGTGTGGGGGTGGGGGGTGGGGGGGGGGTGCGATTCTGGACCAAGTGCTTATAAATGGGAAGAGTATGATATTGTAGTGGGTGATCATTTGGCAACCAGTGATCACCACATGGTATGGCTCAATATTAGAATGCAGACAGTGATACATTATTCAAAAGTGAGGTGCTCATTTTCAAAGCAGATGGACATCTCAAAATGTCCAAAAAAACATCCATTTGCCTAAAAACATCCAAACCTTGATTTTCAAAAGGCAGAATTTGGACATCCTACACTGCAGTTTATCCAAATAGCAAGGGTATGTGTCACAGGCATGTTTAGGGTGGGACTAGGAAAAGCCCAAATTTAGGGCATCCAACAACAATAATCAAACAAGAAGAAACGTCTAAGTCAAAAACGAAGGGCGTCCTAAGTTACACCTGTTCCATTCACATCCAGGGCATAAAAAGGTGCCCTGATTGAATAGCTGACCACTGGAGGATTAAGGCACGATCCCTCATGAATTCCCCCAGTGGTTACTGACGCCCTACCTCACACCTGAAAGTGACACCCGAAAGGGACACTAGGCTCCCTGATAACATCAGGATTTGTGGGAATTCAACACAGCAGCAAGCAAGTTTAAAGAGTAGCCTTCAAATCCCATTTCAACTCCCTTTTTAATTTTTTTTTTACCTTTAAACTGTGAACCCTCCAGAAACAGAGATATGCATACTGTACCTAAATATTAAAGACATCTGCATGCCTGAGGCCTATTGAGGTGGTAAACATTCAGGTACGTTAGGCATTTCCTTGTCTCTGGAGGGCTTACCATTTAAAATAACAGAGTTGTAGTGGAATATGAACCTGGGTGCCCTGGATTAAAGTCCACAGCATTAACCACTAGGCTTCCCCTCTGCTCTGCAGGGATGTCTGTGTGGCCATTTTTGTACAAATGCTGACAGACAGATGACCTTGTCCCTGCTATTTTGGCATTCTTAATTTGGATGTTTTATTTTGGAAAATGGCTGTTCATTTTGGATGTTCTCACGTTTTTAAACCTGAAACCCCAACATTTTTCCTGATTCTTTCTGACTTGGGACATTCTTTCGAAAATGCCCCTCTGAGGATCTTAGACTTCAGGAAATCTAATTTTGTCATGATGAGAAAATAGCTCAAGAAGTTGTTAGCTGGATGAAAACATCTGTGAGAAGCAGAAAAACAGAGAACAAAAATGAAAGAAGATATTTTAAGGACAATAAACCTTTTTGTTAGAAAAGGAACTGAAAGAAGGAGACCACTATGGTTTTCAAAAGAAGCAGCAGTAAAGGAAAGGAAAAAGGATAGTTATCATAAATCACTAGAGATTGCAGAAAGAGGAAGACAGGTACCAATATCTGGAAAAGCTAAGAGACACTGGGAAAGTAGTCAGGAAAGTAAAGATGTAAAAGGAAGAAAAAATTGCCAAAAACAGAAAAATGAAGTACAAGACTTTTTTTTGTTTTGCTACATTAGTGACATGAGGCAGTGTATAAGTGGCATTGTGAGAATTAAGGGTGAAGGAGAGAAATATGTAGAAGCTGGTGAGGATAAAGTAGAATGGCTTAACAAGTACTTCTGTTCTGTGTTCACAGATGAAGGGCCAAAAGTAGGATGGCAGAGAACTAATACAAATAGCAATGGAAGTGTAGTAGACAAACAATTTTCAGAGGACTGTGTTTGTGAGGAGCTAGCTAAACTAAAGGTAGACAAAATGATAGGGCCAGATGGGACACATCCAAAGGTACTGAAAGAATTTAGGGAACTTCTGGCGGTTCCACTGTCTGACCTTTTCAATGCTTTTTTTTTTTTTTTTTTATAAAAGAGTTGGGAGTGATCCCAGAGGCCTAGAGATGGATGGATGTGGTTTCTTGCCACAAAAGTAGAAGAAGGCTGGTTAGTCTCAACCTGGTGGTGAGTAAAATAGTGAACTGTGCAATTTATAGAATCCAAATGAAGTCAAAGACATCTAATCCCATAACCACAGCAGTCGCTGCTCTGTGACAATAGCTGAGTCTGGGCTGACTTAAAGCCAGGAACATAGTCTCTTCCAAATAATCCTGCATTTGGACAGATATTTCTTTGTCTATGATATAAGATATTTCTAATATGGTGATGGTTTTGCAAATCTGTGCTCAGCAATCTTCTTTATTAGTGGATTCACTATCGTTTCCTTTAAAAGCAATGGAACATTCCTCTCTTTCAAAGAGACATTAAGGAGTGTAGTTATCAACCCTTAAAACAATGACCCCCCCGGATTCTATATATTGTACCTTCCTGGGACACAGAAATATCCAATGTACCTGAATGTAACTCACCTTGAGCTACTAAGAAAAAGATGTGAGCAAAAATCCAAATAAATAAATGTGGTAAAATCACCCATCTTAACAATAGCCCATGTTGATAACTTCCCCTTAACTGGCTATTTCAATGGTGTTGATTGTAACATCCTCACTGACAAAGGACAATTACTATTTAAGATGATAACCAAATAGTTTATAGATTGCTCTGAAACTAAATACATTATTCTCATTTTCCATCTGGGAAGATCTTCTTGTCTCCTGGATATTAAGGCTTGATTTATCCAGAGATGATTTTCTCCCAACAGATACATTTCCAACATCTTCCCACTTGCTTCTAATCATCAGGAATTTATTTATTTATTTTATTGGGATTTATTAACCACCTTTATGAAGAGATTAACCCAAGGCGGTGTACAGCAGGTACAGTTTAACATAAAACTTACAATAACTTAAACAGCATAACAATAGTAAAATGACCAAGGAAAAACTAAATACAATAACTGAGGTAAATTTGAAAACAGTAAATTGAAACCTAATAATAGAACTGCCATGAAACAGTATCAAAAATATATGATTAAATATAAATATATATCAAAAAATGTATCTTATCTGCCCAGTCCCCTGCATGATTTCTCCCTATAAAATTTAATTTTTTTTCTGAACACCTTTGTAAACCAAGGAGCCATTTTTTTGTGGGGAGGGGGAAGGGAAGGTTTTAATATTCTAGTACAGTGGTCTTCATTATTTATTAAATTGGAACCACTTTGGATCCAAATGAGCTGAGGGAGAGCCACCAAATATCTCATCTGGGGACGAGACACTACTGGCCAGTGTGTGTCAGTGACATTCAGCCCCACCAGCCCACCTTTAAACATTCTATTGGGGATATCCGCAAGGAGGTAGACATTTTCAAATGCATTCATCTATTTGAGAAATGCCTTATCGTTTAAGCATGCAGCTCTTCCTCCCCATCTTATTTCCACTTTCCATAGGAAATTTGGATAGAAAAGCACATTGTAGCAGAAAAAAATCCTGAGTAATGATGGAGGCCACACCATTGGCCCCAGGCCTTGCAATGAAGATGTGCTAGTGCCTGGACCCTAAACCTCCTCTCAGCGTAGCCCAACTTTCAGGACTGAGTCATTATATTTTAGTTTTATTATTGTATTGTTGGTTTTAATTTCTTTATACACTTTAAATAATGTACGTGCCTTTGTAAACCACCAGTTTGGAGGAGTGGCCTAGTGGTTAGGGTGGTGGACTTTGGTCCTGGGGAACGGAACTGAGGAAGTGAGTTCGATTCCTGGCACAGGCAGCTCCTTGTGACTCTGGGCAAGTCACTTAACCCTCCATTGCCTACCGCATTGAGCCTGCCATGAGTGGGAAAGCGCGGGGTACAAATGTAACAAAAAACAAAACAAAACAAGATTTGTAGATAGGGTGGGCTAACAAGCTAACAATGGAGTAGAGGAGTAGCTAATAATTAAAGCAGCCAAACTGAAAACCAGGTTGGGGGGGGGGGGGGGACCAGTTCAATCCCACTGCAGCTCTTTGTGACTTTGGGTAAGTCACTTAACATTCCATTACTTCAAGTACAAGCTCAGATTGTGAGTCCACCAGGACAGAAAAATACCTATGGTACCTGAATGTTGTAAGGAGAAGGTAGAAGGAAGGCAGAGAAGAGCTGATAGTGACAGTAAGCGAGGAAAGGAGAAAAACCCTCAGAGGGGAAAAGGGAGTAGGAGACTGATGAAAAGAGAAGAGAACTACAGAGCCCAGCAACACTTGCAAGGGAGGAGGGAACAAGAGAAACAGTACCACAACCGCCAGCAGGTAGTAGAATCAGGGGGTGATTGGGAGATGGAGGATAATCAGGGGGAGGAGCAGCATCTGGGAGAGAGGGTGGGGGAAGACTCCATGGAGTGGGAGGAGATTGAACTAGGAGAGGAAAGTGAAAGGAAAGAGGTTGGTGAGGAGCAAATGGAGTTCTTTTGCTCAGGACAAAGAGAGGGGGGAAAAGGAAGAGACTGCAGAGAGAGAGAAGCCAGAGATTTGGGACTGCTAAGTGACAATGCCTAGATGCGGTCTGGCTTCATGGAACTGTGGGAATCAATTACCTGAAGGAGGTCAGTCTGAACCAGTGGCGTAGCCACAGGTGGGCTTGGGTGGGCCAGGGCCCACCCATTTATGGCTCAGGCCCACCCAACAGTAGCACATGTTTAGTGGTAACTGGTGGGAATCCCAAGCTCCACCAGCTGAAGATTTCCCCTGATGGTAACGAAAACGCTACTCTCCATGACACCAGCACCTGCGCATGCTCATTTTTCAGTGGATGCCTGCTGCCAAGGTGGAAAGAAGCGTTTTCCCCACCAGCTGAGCTAATTTGGGGTTTTTTGTGTGTGTGTGTGTGTTGGGGGGGGGGGGGGGGGGGGGGGGGGGGGGGGGGGGGGGGAGAACACTTGGTGCCCACCCAATTCTTGTCTAGGCCCACCCAAAATCTGTTGTCTGGCTACGCCCCTGGTCTGAACATTTGTGGGAGGTTGTCAGAGTGTTGGTGTCTGGCAAATGAGGGTGGTGAAAATGCCTCTAACTCCTAGGCAGTAGCAGAGAGGAGCGGAGGAATAGACTGAACAACAGGTTTTCCCAAGTCTTTAGCTAATTCTAAGACTGAACTGTTGTTTGTTTGGTGTGTTTGAAAAGTGAAGCAAAGTGCACGGAGACCAACAGCTGTGGTACAATGAACATACTGTTTTTCCCACTGGTACCGCGGTGGAATAAAGTACTCTGCAGGATAAATTTGGTACTGTGAATAATTACTTTTTGCAAGTGAGCAGAAGCAGTTCCTCTTAGGAGGTGGATTAGCCCCAATTGTGTGGGTGAAGACAGACAGCACGGAGAGGTGCGGGTCGAGAGCGGACAGCACGGAGAGGTGCTTGCTGACAATGTTCAATAGCTTTCAAGGGCTTGCAGGCAGTATATAATTTTCTTAAAAACTTCTTTATTTGAATCTTCCAACACTTGAATCAAAACAAAAGAGAACCCATACTTGAATTTAAAAAAGACAACCTTCTTTTTCCCTTTCAAAGACACTGAACATTGTCTAGCTCTTTTAAAATAATCTAAGTCTTCACTGTGACCTTCCTCAGCAATTTCTTTAACTTACAGCTACTAAATTTGTAGAGACTGTGTGATCAAGGCAGTGTCTTGAGTAGTGTCAAACTGCTTCCACTTTAAAATGATAGGACCGACATTTCCCCAAAAGATGCTTTAACATGCTGAACTTTTCTTAAAAGCTTTCCCCCAATCTATACCTTTGAATAATTTTATCCTGGACTTCTTTCAGCAGCTCGATATTTGGCATGTTTAGACCTTTGCTTCAAAATTTACTTGATACAATAAAAACAGCTTGATTCTTCATCAAGGAGTATTCCAATCTAGACAAAGGTGGCCTCCATTTAGATATTTATGGGCCTTGTTAAGATAATATTTGGAAAGAGAGCTAATTTGGGTTTGCTCTGACAAAGGATGTGAAGACTCATGCTATCAAGATTTTTTTTTATTAAGTCCTTTTTGAATATTTCTATAATTGTAATTTTTCATTGAAAGTGTAGAATCTGTTATGCTGATCAGTGAAACAAATTCCTATTGTAATGCATTATGAATTATGCCTTTTGACAGGTGAATGTGAAAAATGTACCATGGTGTGAAAACTTTTACAAGGTGTTGTGTCATGACCTGCAGAGACTCATGTTCTCTCCAGGGCCAATAGAGAAACCAGAACGCCAGGCACCTTACTCCGAGCAACAGCTGGACTCTTAGGGAATTAAAAATAAAAGAATGCATCCAGCATACAAGATTGAAGGGGCATTTTCTGGAGACACCTTACCTGATAAGGGCTTGCTCCTCACCAGATCTGAAAGATGTGTCCTGCTAGAAAAGATCTTGAGTGCTAGTTGTACAAACAAAACTTTTTTCTAAGAAGTTTAATGATTTCGTCTACAAGTTTTTGTTGTCCAGCATTTACACCATTCTTAATGCACATGGGGGTAATTCTAGAACACAGGCGCTAATGTTTATGTGCGGATTATACTACCTCTCCACCCTCATCTCTCCCTACACTCCTTCCCAGGAACTCAGTTCACTAGGCAAATCTCTCCTAATTGCACCCTTCTCCTCCATCGCTAAATCCAGACTCCGTTCCTTTTAACTCGCCGCACCTTATGCCTGGAACAGACTTCCTGAGCCATTACGTCAAGCTCCATCCCTGGCCGCCTTCAAATCCGGGCTAAAGGACTACCTGTTTGATACTGGTTTTAATTCCTAACTTGTCACCTGCTCGTAACCTTTATCATTTCCCTATGTGTCCTATCTGTCTGTCCTACCCTTATCCCTTATTTGTCCTGTCTGTCTGTCCTGATTTAGATTGTAAGCTCTTTTGAGCAGGGACTGTCTTTTCTTCATGTTCAATCGTGAAGCGCTGCATATAACTGGTAGCGCTATAGAAATGATTTGTAGTAGTAATAGTAGTAGAATTTAGAATAGCATTTAAGAATGTATGTGTGCACATATGCACATAACTGTCCAAATTCTGCTTAAGCGCTCTTCTGTAAATACCCACGTAGGGCTCCTTTTATGAAGCTGTGGGAAAAAGTGGTCTTAGTACGTCCTTAAACGGGTCCTTCCCGTGCACGAAGGCTATTTTTAGCACTGCCGTAAAATGGCCGATTTTCCATTTTCCAAATTAATGGCCATGTGCTAATGTTGCATTTAGTGGTGGCCATTACCAAAAATTAGAACATATGCACTTACCGCCACCTGTTTTGTAGGTGGTAAGGGATCACGTGCTAAGGCTATGCTAACTAGTTAGTGCACGGTAATATAGCTGTGCTAACTGATTAGCACAGGAACGCCCACTCTCCGCCTCTCAGATAGGCCCCCCTCTGTGGAAAAAGAAAAAAGCATGTGGTTTGTGTGCACACATTACAAATTTAGTGTGGGATGCCACGTTAAGCCCTTTTAAGCTGTGGTATGCATGCACAAGTGTATACTGCAATTTAGTAAAAGGAGCCCATAGTGCATATTTGGAAGGGGGAGGACACAAGGACAGAGCATAGCTACAGCACAGGCAGGGCTCAAACCTACACACATTGGGCCTTATTCTATAAAGGGTATGCACCTAAATTATGAGCATACTTTATGCTCCAAAATAGATTATGCTCGAAATTTAGGAGCATAAATTTAGGAGTGCAAGTTTTAGGAGCTTTATAGAATAAGGCCTATGGGGGTGAATTCTATAAATGGCACCTACAAAAACTGGTGCTGAAAAATCCCACTTTAGCAGTATTCTATAACTGCACCTAAAGTTTGGCACGGTTTATAGAATAACACTTAAGCGGAAAGGGCACGTGTAAATTCAGGTGCTGCCATTTGCATCAGCAAGAATGTGGTGCTAATGCCCACCCCTAAATTTGCATGCGGATAATCCATATTCTATAATTACGTGCGTAACTGAAAACCACACCCCTGATCCAGCCATGGCCCCTCCTATTTCCACAACCCCTTTTTTCAGGCTATGTACAAATTGTAGGCATTAATCCTGTGCTAAATTTACATGCATAAGTTCCAATTAAATCTAATTAGTGCCAATAGTTGCTTGTTAAAAAGTCAATTATTGGCACTAATTGGCTCTTTATTAAATTGTGCACAATTTTTGGTGACTTTTATAGAATCTGGGGGATAACTTATTTATTTATTTAGATAGACTTAATATACGCCTTAGGCTAATGGGTAGATCTAGGTGGTATACAATAAAAATGAGAAAAAAAGAAAAGAACTCCAATAATTTTGACAGGAAAGTATACACATTCATTCATTTAAGGCTAGATGTACTGGTAGGGAGGGTTGGGAAGAAGGGAACAGTGAGGGGAGAAGAAAAGTAAGGAATAAGAAAACAAAGGAAAAGGAAAAATTGATCCTGTAGCAGCAAAACATCCCAGGGTAGTATTAAATGCTTGATGAAAGAGCCAACTTATTATGGCAGGTTTAAACTTATTTTATTTATTTAGATTTTGCTCACACCTTTTTCAGTAGTAGCTCAAGGTGAGTTACATTCAGGTAATCTGCATATTTCTCTGTCCCAGGAGGGCTCACAATCTAAGTTTGTTCCTGAGGCAATGGAGGGTTAAGTGACTTGCCCAAGATCACAAGGAACAGCAGCGGGATTTGAACTGGCCATCTCTGGATTGCAAGACCGGTGCTCTAACCCCTAGGCCACTCCTATAGAATACAGTAAGCTATGCGTATATCTGTGGCAATTTGGTGCTAAAACACCAGCTTTATGGGTGGAATCAGGGGCATAGCCAGATCTCAACAGGAGGGGGGGCCAGAGCCCAAGGTGGAAGGGCACATTTTGGCCTGCTTCCTCACCGTCACTTCTGCCACCTCCCACTGCTGTTACCACCTCCCCACCACCGCCCTCTTGCCGCCGCTTCTGCTCTCCCCCATCACCGCGAAGGTACCTTGGCTGGCGGGGGTCCCCAAACCCTGCCACGAGCATGCTCAGTTTCATTAAAAAAAAAAAAAAAAAAGAGTATGCACAGTGACTGAAAACAGGACAGGGCACCAGGCAATGTGAGACCAGCGCCGGACAAATTTTCCCTGGTGGGGGGCTGGGGACCCCTGCCAGCCAAACCGGCGGGGGGGGGGGGGGGGGGGCAGGACCCTGTGGCCCACTGTAGCTACGCCACTGGGTAGCATAAGCACTTGTGCATAACTTCCAATTGATATATACCTGGTTAGACTGGTATTCTGTACAGGAGAGTAGGCACCTTTGTTCCTTCATAGAATAGGCTCCTCACAGGTGCCATCTGGACCCCAAATTATAGGCACCCTGTTACAAAATAGCCCTCGTAGCACTAGTGGGAATTTATAGCCTGTGCCCGTGCTCCAAAAACTATACTTTTTTTTTCAGGAACATCAGAAGCAGGCAAATCAAAGCCAGCACTTGGAAAAGTAAAATGCTTGTTTTGCAGGAAAGTAGCATGACTTCTGTTACTCCCCTTGAATGCACAGAACCAAGGGTTAATAAATCAAAGCAAAATGTATTAGCTGATACCTTTTCATTAGACTAATTCGATACATTTCTTGAGTAGCTTTCAGGAGCCAACAGCCCCTTCCTCAGATCATTAAGTGATAGTACTGGCTCCCTTCCACACATTCATTCCCTCTGCCTGCTCTTCTGGGGTTTCTCCTGCTGCTGCTGCTGTGTGCACCAGAAGTGGTCAAATCATTTTTTTGGCAGGGCCTAAAAGAGCCTGTGTCTGAAAGAATAATAGCTGCACTAGGAACGTTTTTGATTCCATCTCCAAAGTTTCTTGGGTTTTTAAATAGACTTTTGAAGGCAGGAATTAGATGCACGTTTTAACATGAGAACCCCCATCCCCAGTCTCTCTTTCCCCCCACCCCCCCAAAAAAAAAAATAGAACGGAGAAGGGAACCACTCCTGAAATTCACAAGACTGTTTCCCTTTACCCTTGGGGAAATTCTGCCCAACTGCACAGTGCAAAATTTGCAAAGAAGTCCTTACTTTTCCAGAATTCTGCACTGGGACCAGGAAACAGAAGCAGCAAACCTAGAGGCTGTCAGAAATTTTCCTCTCTCCCTGCTGATCATGCACTGCAAGAAGAGAAAACAGCTGCATGAACCCACTACCAATTTCGCTGGACTCTACTGCTATTTTCTGGGGAGGTGAATTCTTTTGAAATGCCATTTCCTATGTTGTTTTGTGTTGCTTTTTTTGTCCAAAATGACAGGAAACTTCCCCCCCCCCCCCAAAAAAAAAAAAAGTGCCATAAATAGTGCACTCTCTTCCAAGTTTGAACTAATAATGATATTGCTCCTGAAATGAAAACTACTCTTAAAGACCCTGAAGAAAATGAAAATTCCTGCAAGCAACGTGGGAAGCTAAAGAATATGAAAATGTTGGCACTGCATACCCTGTAAATTCAACCACTGGGACACTGTACAGCCCTGTAGTTGAAATCTACAGTTGGAAGCTGGCAGCAAAGGAAGAGAATGAAGCACAAGGTGAAGCTGCTTCCTCCTCCTCCTCTTACTGCATTTTCAACCTGGGGAGAGATTTTATAGAAAGCAAGCTGGGGGGGGGGGGGACTTGTAAAGAAGCAGAGAGAGAGAGAGAGAGAGAGAGAGAGAGAGAGAGAGAGAGAGAGACCTTAACGACAGAGAGAGAGAAGTGGGGGTCTTTCTAGAAGTTAAGGACAGAGAAAGCTGAAGGTTTTCTGGCTGGTAGGGAGAGAGACAACTGGGGAGTGGAGAGGTGGGAAAGGGGAAAGGGGAGAAAGAGCTAGAGGGTAGAGAGAGAAAACTGGGAGGTTTCTACCCTGAGAAGGGGCAGAGAGAGCTGGGAGCAGAACCTACTGGGCTGAGGGAGGGTTAAACCCAGTGGTGTGCTGGAGCAGGCTCTCACAGGCTCGCAAGAGCCGGTTGTTAAGTTTTTAAGAATTTTGGGAGCCGGTTGTTAAAGTAGGGCCCTCCATGGCTACTTTAACAACCGGCTCCCAAAATGTGGGCTTGGGGCCCCAGCTGAATTATCTTTTACTTTGCTGGTGGGGATGCTGAGCCCTGCCAGCCCAGTAAACAGACTGCTGCTGCTCCCCGCTCCTTGTTTCCAGCTCTGGGCAGCAGGCTGGGACTTCTCGAGCATGTGAGAGAAGTTCAAGCATGCTGCTCAGAGCAAGACGTTGGGAGTGGTGGCAGTCCATTTATTGGCTGCCAGCAAAGGTATGCCTAGCGTGACCGCATGATGGGAGGAGAAAGAGGCAGGTGTTGCTCCCCCCCCCCCCGACCACCCATGGCCCTTCCAACTGCAGAGCTGGCTACATCTGGAGAAAGAGCCTGTTGTTAAAAATTTACCAGCACACCCCTGGTTAAACCTAGACTGGGAAGTGAGAAAACTGGACGCTGGCTATTGTGGTGAAGCATGGGTACTCAACCCAGTCTGTAGGACCACTCCCAGCTAGTCAGGTTTTCAGGATACCCACATTGAATATGCATGAGATAGATTTGCATGGAATGGAGGCAACAGGTGCAAATTTATTTCTTGCATATTTAATTATGAACATAAAGCTCCAGCTAGCCCAGTATCTTGTTTCCAAATGTGGCCAATCCAGGTCACAAGTACCTGGCACAAACCCAATTAGTAGCAACATTCAGTACTACCAATTCCGGGGCAAGCAGTTGCTTCCCCATGTCTGTCTCAATAACAGACTATGGACTTTTCCTCCAGGAACTTGTCCAAACCTTTTTTAAACCCAGATACGCTAACCGCTGTTACCATATTCTCCAGCAAAGAGTTCCAGAGCTTAACTGTTCATTGAGTGAAAAATATTTCCTCCTATTTGTTTTAAAAGTAGTTCCATGTAACTTCCATGAGTGTCCCCAGTCCTTGTACTGTTGGAACAAGTAAAAAAAAAAAAAAAAGCTATTTACTTCTACTCGTTCTACACCACTCAGGATTTTGTAGACCTCAATCATATCCCCCCTCATCCATCTCTTTTCCAAGCTGAAGAGCCATAACCTTTTTAGCCTTTCCCAGTGGCGTAGGAAGGGGGGGGCGGGAGGGCCAATCCGCCCCGAGTGCACGTCGCTCGGAGCTGCATCGGCTCCGCTGGTTCCCTGCTCCCTCTGCCCCAGAACATTCCTGTTCCGGGGCAGAGAGAGCAGTGAACCAGCGGAGCCGATGCAGCTCCGAGCGACGTGCACTCGGGGCGGATCGGCCCTCCCGCCCATCCCCCGCAAGTAAGAATTCGCTCTGGAGGGCGGGTGCGCCGCGGAGGGGGGTGCACGCCATGCTGCACCCGGGGGGGGGGGGGGGGTGCGCAGCAGCAACCCGCCCTGGCCCTGGCCTTTTCTCATATGAGTGGAGTTCCATCCCCTTTATAATTTTGGCTGCTCTTCTTTGAATCTTTTCTAATGCCGCCATATCTTAATTTTTTAGATTGTGCTCATACATTTTCAGTATAAGCTCATGCCGCCCCCCCCCCCCCCGATATCCAGCACTATTTAACCAGACAGGAACAGCTCCTGGCTGGTTACATAGCATTTAAACAGCTATCTGTGAATATTCCGTGGGAGAGAGAGGGTTATCTCCTGCTGAATATTCCCAGTCAGTGCTTAGTGGTTAACTGGTTACACTGCGTGACGTAACCAACTATCCACAAATATTCAGTGCATGGCTGGTTAAGTTTGGCGGCCAAATCAGGTCTCCCAAATAGCAGGCCTATCTTTGGCTGCTATAAACTTAACTGGCCAGCAAACTGGGTTAGCTGGTTAAGTTTAAACCTGCCAAAAATAAATCAGATCGTCAATGTCGGCCACTGAAAATGGCGTGGCACTGAATATTCAGGCTCACCATCAATCACAGGAGTTAGCCGGGCTCAGGGACAGCCTACGACAGTCTGCTGTCTGAGGCGAGGGGATGACCTGCCGCCCTAGCTCCGCCTCTCCCTACTCTGATATATCTCCCTTCCTTCCCCCTCCAAGTCTGATATCTCCCCCCCCTTCCATCTAAGAATGTACCTTCTTTTCTGGCTTTCCAAAAGTTAGCAGTGTTGCCAGGTGGGCGGTTTTACCGCCCAATTGGGCGGTTTTCCGCGACCCGCCGCGGGAAATTTTTGCCCGCGGCGGGTTGCGGTTTTTTTGTGCTTCTTTTTTGTTTTTTGGGCGGTTTTTTTGGCCGCAGGGGGCGGGGTTAGTGACATTTTGGGCGGGGCTGATGACGTTCTGGGCGGGGCCGATGATGTGGGAGGCGGGGCTGATGACGTGGGAGGCGGGGCCGATGACGGCGGGGGCAGGGTTGATGACTGTGGGGGCGGGGTGATGACGCGGGGTGGGGGTGTCGGGGGCGGGGTTTGAGTTTGGGCGGGTTTTGGTCTGGATTTAGGCTGGTTTGGGTGGGAAAAAATTTTTCCACCTGGCAACATTGAAAGTTAGGGCGGCAGCAGTTCCCATGCGCTGCCCTGCCGCTGGCCCCTTCTCCCTACTGCAGCCTGCCTTGCCTCTGAGGAAACAGGAAGTACATCAGAGAGGCGGGCTGTAAGAGAGAAGGGGTTGCGGCAGGGCAGGATATGGGAACCGCTGCCACCCTGACTTTTGGGAAGGAAGGAAGAAAGAAGGGAAAGGGGAAAGTGGTTTACATATATTCAGGTACTTATTTTGTACCAGGGGCAATGGAGGGTTAAGTGACTTGCCCAGAGTCACAAACAGCTGCAGTGGGAATGGAACTTAGTTCCCCAGGATCAAAGTCCACTGCACTAACCACTAGGCTAAGGAAGGAAGGAAAGAAAGAAACAAAGATGCTGCTCCAAAAGAGAGCTGCCTGAGGCCCCCACCTCAGGTGGCTTAATGGTAGGGCTGCCACTGGCCAGGTTGCCTCCTGTGGTCTGAATATCAGCCCCTAAGCGTTTCCCTATTCTTGGATGGCTCACAATAGGTTTGTACCTGAGCCAATGGAGGGTTGTGACTTGCCTAAGATCTTTTGAAAAATGTTAAACATTATTGTATAATTTGATTTGGTTCCAGTCTTTTGGATAGCCTGGTTCATATTCCTACCTCTTTTTATTTTCATTTTATGCTCCCTGGGATCTACTGAGTTCTCCACGTATGTGGATTCTCTTTAGATTTAAGATCACAAGGAAGCAGCTGCAGCAGCAGGATCTGAACTAGGCTTCCCTGCTTTTCAGCCTGGCAAGCTGCTACTTCACTCTCTGTCTTCAAAACCAGGCTGGCTTGGTGTGTCCCTGCTGTGGAAGATGAAGTCTGAGACCGTGAAAGAGGCAAAAGCTGGGGGTAGGGGGAATATTTGCTCTTTTATCGGGGAAATACACACAAAAAATACGAATAAAGGTATGCAGAATTTTAAAATACCGTGCATGGACTTTTCAACACTTTAGAGCAGAATTTTAAATAGTTTTGTGCCTACTTCCCGCAGGAGAATCCCTTGTCCCAATTACAAAATTATAAAACCCGTTAAAGGTTCTGTCACAAATGTTAACATTGGGCGTCTCTATAGAAAACATGTTCCTCCTTAAGTCAGATCAAAAATAAAAGCTAACATAAACGACCAAGAGCGACGGTCAGAGGAGGAGGGATCCTAAAATTAAGCTCAACAGGAGTGTAGGATTTGACACCTGGAAGTCGTGAGTCTTTATTGGCCTGTTTTTTTCTGCTACAATAACCCAGTGAGACAACAGCGGGCTATAAATAGTGCCGGTTTCTGGGCTAAGCTCTTCTGGACTCGATTAGTCACCAGCGATCCTTAAAATAAAATCAGTGGAACAGGCTCTCTCCCTAGTAGCAGCCGTAAACAAACGCGGGAAACGGGGAGGAGGAGGTGGGAGAGCAGATGAAGCAGCAGGAGCCTGTGGGGGAGGGGAGAGGAGGGGGGGGCGGTGTCTGGGGCAGAAGAACCCCTCAGGGAGGAGGGCAGGGGCTGCCGCGGTGGGAGGCTCCTAGGAGCTGGATCCCGGCCACCGTGGTCTGGGCAACGGCATTAAACAGGAGGAAACAGACGGGGATTCCGTCACTCCAGCGAGCAGAGAAAGGAAAGCATTCAGGGCAGACAGGAAAAGAGAGTTTAGGAAAAGAAAACTTTCACCCTTCCGTCACCTCTCACCGGTCCCCTCGGAAGAAGCAAGTTACCCATTCCAGAAGGCAGACTTTTTTTTTTTTTGGCAGGTCCTGGTTTTTAAATGTTCATCCCAAAGCAGTGTGGTATTTGTAGTCCATGATGGTGCTGCAGGTCCCAAAATGCATCAGGATGAGGTTGGCAGAAATCCAGGACTGGCCAAAAAGTCTGCCTCCTGGAATGGGTAGCTTGGCAGTTCTGAGAAAGAAAGAAGAGAGGGTCGAACTCTCCCGGTGCTAGTAAAGATTTGTCCTCCTTTGTGGAGCAAAGGGCAAAGCGTCCAAATCTTGGACACACACACACACTGGGCTGCAGGATCAGATTCCTGGATCTGGAAGTTGCAGGAGGGACCTTAGTCTGACCCTAGAATGCCTTGGGCTAATCTCAGAGCCAGTGAACAGCGGTTTCCAGATCTGTAACCAATCCGAGCATCCAGCTCCCTCCTGATCAACACCTTCCTCCCTCCCTTCTTTCTTTCCCCCTCCCCCCCCCCCCCCCCCCCCCCCCCCCATTTTCTATAACTTAATTGAATGGAAATGCACTAATTGCAGAAGGGAGAATGAATGGATGAGAAACTTCAATCTGATTTGTATGCTTCATCTTATTATATTACCAAGCCCTTTCAGTACCATTTTCTTATGCACATCCCCCCCCCCTTAAAGTTATTAACTAGGAGGTATTTCTCTACAGGTCACCTAAAGTTAGGGGCTGGGATGCTGCATGATAACTGTGAATTCTGTAGTGGCAATTACATGTGTGATTGAGATTACAGAATACTATGGTAAGTCTGCTGCACGGGGCTGGTCTAAATGCTTGTGCAGCTGCTGTCAGTTAGGTGCATTAACTGACAGTGTTCTAGAACCCACAAATCTTAAACATAAACAATATAACTTCACCAATTCAGTGTATAAGGTTCTTCAGACAATACCTTACAGTGTCCATAAAAAAAGGAGGAAAAAAGCCAGTGATTGAAAGATTGAGGAGTAATAAATCAACAACACCCATCAATTTCTGAGGCTTCTTCTTTCCCTCCTTTTTTTATGGACACTGTAAGGTATTGTCTGAAGAACCTTCTACACTGAATTGGTGAAGTTATATTGTTTGCTTAGTGTTGTAGAACCTGCATACATAAGAGCCGGACACGCCCCTGACCTGTCCATATTCCTTTCAGGTCCACTCCCCCTTTTTTGCAGTTCTGAGCGATGGATTGTGCAAACTCAATTTACTTGTGTAACTGCAAATTAGTGCCAATTAAGCCCAGTTACATTGGTCATTAATTCCAATTATCAGCTAATTTACCAATTATTTTATCCCTGTAACTGGCACTATTCTATAACTGAAGCTAGATGATGTGTAAATCATGCAAAGACTCAACACAAATTGTGTTTCGGCCACAACGGCCTGCCTCAGAGGGTCCCTGATCTCACTAGGCCTCTGAGGCAGGCCGTTGTGGATGCCAACATTTACACCAGGTTTCATCAGGGGTAAGTCTGGCGCCCAAAGGTTAGGTGGGAATCAGCCCCTAATTCTAGAAACTTGCATACACACTTTGACTCGAACCGTATTTCAACCACAACAGCCTGCCTCAGGAGTCTAGTGGGACTGGCGCAGGCATCAAATGCGTGTTGCTGCTGCTGCCTGTGAAGAAGCTGAGGAGCCAGTGACATTTATTTCTCTCAGGAGCAGTGGGAGTATTTGGATGAAGGTCAGAAGGAGCTTTACAGGGAGGTAATGAAGAATTATGAGACCCTGTAAAGCTCCTTCTGACCTTCATCCAAATACTCCCACTGCTCCTGAGAGAAATAAATGTCACTGGCTCCTCAGCTTCTTCACAGGCAGCGGCAGCAACACGCATTTGATGCCTGCGCCAGTCCCACTAGACTCCTGAGGCAGGCTGTTGTGGTTGAAATACGGTTCGAGTCAAAGTGTGTATGCAAGTTTCTAGAATTAGGGGCTGATTCCCACCTAACCTTTGGGCGCCAGACTTACCCCTGATGAAACCTGGTGTAAATGTTGGCATCCAAGTTCGGCATGCTGAGGCAGTATTCTGTAAGAATGTGTATAACTTTTCAGAATGCCCTTACCGTCGCCATCATCTCTTTTGAGTTACACGTTATAAGAGCTAGGCACCATGCCTTACAGGGTACTGTCTAGCCAGACTTGGGCGCAAATTTTAATGGGTGCCAGTTAACATCATTAAATTGGTTGTTAGCATCCAATTGTTGATGTTAATTGTCTCGTTAACCAATTAATTTACATGCGCATCTCGTGGGTACGTCCAAATTATGGTGCGCAAATCTAAGTGCCAAATGTAGAATCCGGGGGCTAGTGTTTAAGGGAAGAAATAAAACTCCGAGCTCTTGTTATTTATTCCTAATAGATCCTGACTGAACCCAGGATCTTTGGTTTTTGTTGAAACCGAATCTGCAACTGAAACTGGCCACTTGGTTTTTGGCAGAAACTGTAAACCAAACTCCCTCCCCCACATCCGACGAAAAAAGTCCCGAGCCAACCTCCCTGGTGGCAACTTCATAAGGCTGCTGCAGGAGGTCCCGGCAGCATTTTGCAGCTGGAAATTCAAACTGAATTTTGGTTTCAGATTCGGCACCAAAACTGGCCCAAAATCCGGATTTAGGTTTCAGTCAAAAATGCCAGTGCTGAGAACAAAACTCTTCTCCTTCTCAGGGCTGGCGGAATGCGGTAAGCAGGGTATGAATGGCAGGGGGGTGCCAACCTGTGCGCTACGCTCCACTGGCCACTGCTGCCACACACTACAGCCCTTCTAACACCTACCTTGATCCTTGAAGGTCTCCCTGGTGGTGTGGTGGCCTCTGCGGCTATGGGGGCAGGAAAGAATCCCACTCTTTCCTACCCTCTGCCTCTACTCCTTCTCCGCTTTGCTCTTCTGTGCTTGGATGGCCCCGCCCTCGCCATATTTAAAAAATGGCTGCAGAGGCTTCTGAAGGCAGTCTTGCGAGACTGCTGCTGAAGTCTTGGCAGCCATTTTGGGAAAACACGGCAGTGCTGCCCACAGCACAGAAAAGCAAAGCAGAGAGCGCCGGAGACAGAGTAGCGGCAGCCTGCGGGAACAAGTGGGATTCTTTCCTGCCCCTGCAGTGGCCACTACACCACTAGGAAAACAGCAAGGCAGACGATCCGCAAAATTCCAAGACTTTATTGATAAAAAACATCTAAAATGGGCATTTTATTTTAGATGGTTTTTTTATCAATAAAGTCTATTTTTGATTTTCTACTGATCTGCTTTGTTGTTGTTTTCCACTACACCACTGGGGCAGGTGGAAAGGTAGGACTGTAGTATGCAGGAGGGAGATGGCAGCATTACAACGGCAGTGGGGGAGGGGCAGGTTTTGGTATAGTTTAAGTCAGGGGCAGGTTTTGGCACAGTATAAGTCATCACAAGGACAAAATATAAGAAAACCAATGGACTGCATTAGGGGCTTAAAGCCCATTTGGTTATGTTAAAACAAATGAGAGATCTGCATGAAAGAAAATATTTATTTTTATTATGTTGACTTATGAAAACCACTTGTTCCTGAAACATGCTCAAAACAGAACAATCCATTTGTACAAAAGAGATGAGGTGAAGATGTGATTCCATGTGCCCCAATGAAAGGAGAGTTTAATTTTATTTCCAATCTTTATAACACCAGGCTTCCCAAGGCAAATTACAACAGTTAAAATGAATCCATCAGTAAACAGGATATCCTCACTGAAATTTGGCCATGTATCATTGTATTGTATAGAACAGTGTAGAATATATATATATATATATATTTTAAATTTATTTGTTGCATTTGTATCCCACATTTTCCCACCTATTTGCAGGCTCAATGTGGCTTACAGTATGCCGTAATGGCGATCTCCATTTCCGGAATGAGAAATACAACGTATTATTACATTAAAGTTCATAAATGTTGAAGTAAGTTATAAAGTAAGTTGGATAAACAGTTCATTTCAGGCATGAGGGATAGGGGGTAGGACGTTAATGTTCATTGATGACAAATTGATTGAAGCAATCAGGCTTAAAGAATTGCTGTTTCCAGCAGCTACAATAATTTTTAAGCAGTTTTAATGATATTCAATTTTATTTCATGATATTTATATCTACATATGGGAAGCTTTCAAATAAATTAAAAAGCTGTCGAGTAAAAAAAAATGTTTGTTCTTCACCTTTTAAGGCACTGGGCTGAAAAAGGGTGCGGGGTGGGAGAAGGGGGGAGGGAGAAGAGAGAAAGGAGATTCTGGACCTGGGGGTAATGCCAACTGATAGTTTGTGGGGGATGCCAGAGACCCTAGCACTGGCCCTGCCCCCTCTTGCAATCACTCTGTCCCCCCCTCCTGTGATCACTCTTCACTCCCCTCTCGGGCCACCTGACCATCCAAAGGCCCTCCATAGGCCTACCTTTAAATGCCATGGTGGCAAGAGTGATCCCCAGTCATTTTTGCCCTCACCAATTCCTCAGCCAAAATGGCTGCCGGGACTTCCTATGGCAGCCTCATGAGACTGCTGCAGGAGGTCCCGGCAGCCATTTTGAGAATGGAACCAGCATAAGTAGGAATTGCTCCCGTGTATGCTGGTTCTAATCTCAAAATGGCCTCTGGACCTCCTGCAGCAGTCTCAGCAGCCATTTTGACTGAGCAGCTGGCAGGCGCAAGAGCAACTGGGGATCACTCTTGACCGGAAGAGGCCACTAGACTACCAGGGCATTGAAAGGTAGGCCCAGAGAGGGCCTCAGGTGATGGGAGGGTAGAAGGGTTGTGGTTGGGGGAAGCGAGTGGCTGGCTGGTCTGGGAGGACCGGCCCTTTTCCAGGGGTGAAGTGGCAGCTGTGGCGGTAGCTGTAGCTGGCCCGGGAGGATCCACTCTCTGCATAGGTGGGGCACTGTTTTTCATTTTTGGCAGACACCAAGTGACAAATTTTGGCTGCTGATTCGACTTCAGTTGAAACTGAGAATCCCAGTTTTGGTCGTCCTCTACCTGACACCTTATCTTTCAGAAAATTACCACTGATAGCTGAAAAATACAATAAACGTGATACAAATACAAATTTTCAATAATCAAGTATCAATTAATTTTGATATACTGAAATCTAAAACAGATATCAAAGCGGTTTACAGAAACAATGTACACTCCTAGGCAGGTAGACAGTTGGCTCTTCCCCTTCCCTCCCCCACCAATCCCAACTATGATGTAAAACTAGTGACTCAAACAGCACGATTACACATAAGCACTTGTCTACTCAGCCTATGGTAAATTCTCCCCTCAGTAGAGATGTGTATATGTTCGGGGAATGTATATCTGGGTATGTGGTGTGAAGGGTGATGGTGGGCAATTGTATGTATGTTTGTGTGTGTGTAGTGGGGGGGGGGGAGGACTCGGGGAGAAGGGGTCTCTCCCCTCACCCCTCACCTCACCCCTTCCTTTTCTCCCCTCGCATCCCTTCCCACCACTTCTCTCTTTCTGTCCTCTCTTTCCTCTGTACAACCGACCTATTTGATCGTCTCTGCATCAGTCTTCGAGCATGATAAACTTTGGTGTTCGGGGCTGGAGGAATGAGCTCTACTGAGACATTTTAGTGAGATGGGTGCTAGTCTTGGCCCCTACCACTTATGCTATAGGATATATGTTTCGGCACTGTTGGTCCCAGTCTTTAAGGTCAGTGTCATGGACGGACAGAAGGAACAACCGAAAACATTATATTTCATGAAAGAGTTACTAGATGAAAACAGTTTACAAGTTCAAGAGAAGGCAGTCTCGAAAGGATCATGCATTTTTTTTTACATCTTCACTGTTGGAAGCTATGGTTATACTAGTAGTTGATGATACATAATTAAAATAATTAATTACAGTTTCCTGCCACATTCAGTTGTCATTCCTTAAGCATCCGTAGCAGAAGTCTGCCTCTGGCATTTAAATGTCATTCTCCAAAATCCGTTATACCTAAGAGAGCATGTGGGATTTATGCTTGGATTACTCTTCCGACGTTAGACACAGAAAAGTAACCCTTTTCTATGTATTCGGTGTCCATATGTAATGATCGAATACACGAATTTGCCCCAAATATTAAGCAATCGCCTCCTTTTCTGGAGTTATAGACAGAATTTTAAAAGGTTAAGATCAAACCACATACTGGTATTGTGCAATAGATAATGCCATTTCCTAGACACCAGACTTTAACTGCTCCAAAATAGGATTTCTTCTGTCCAACAATTAAAAAAAAATCAAGCCTGACTTTTTGGCAGCTGAAAATTCGAGACGCATAGTAGAGGCGGAAAGTGAATGACGACTGTGTTAGGAAAATAATTCCCGCCAGTTCAGTTCTGACATACTTGTCCCTTCCAAAGTGTCAATCCTTTTATTATGTAGAAAAGTGCCAACGCGCCATATTCGAGATGCAAGTTGAAAACCTGAAGTCATTAACTTGCACTGGGAATTATGAAGCACAATTTAAAACGAAAACAAGGGCTGCTTAGATATTTAAAGAGTAATAGGGCTGAAATAAAATCCATCCAGTTTGAGCAATTTAACAGAACGGGATTTTCCTTTCTGTTGTCTGCCAGATTTTATTATCCAACTTTCCATGGCGGGGAAACCTAGGACTTTACATAATTACCTTAGCATGCAAGAGCTTCCCCCCTTCTTCAGGAAACACACTCACACACACACAGACGTGTGTGTGTATACACATTTGCAGAAGATTGTATTCTTTCAAGGTGCGCAGGTTGAGACTTGAGTGCGATTGGCGTGAAGGTGTGATTTTCAAAGGGCAGCTCCCCCTTTCCCGCTGCTAAGATTTTACACACACACACAAGGTTTGGCTCCAGCCGGCTCCTCACACACACACACACACACACACACAGGAGAGGAGCTGGCAGGTCCGTGACGTCACCTGGGGCGGGGAGGGGAGGGGGGGTGTATTCCAGCTTTAAAAAGGCAGCAGTGAGTGAGCGGCCGTGCGTCAGAGAGAGACCTGGAGACTCTGCAAAAGTCACCGAGCGCAATAAACAGCCCTGAGCTGATTTAGGGACGGAGGAGAGGCAACCCCCCCGCCTCCCTCCTCCGATCGCTCCACCTTCCCATGCGAAGAGAGAGGGGCAATCCCCCATCCCCCTCCTCCGGGACTCAGCGCACCGCAGCGTGGATGCCCCGCCAGAGTCTCCCTGCTGCTGCTGCCAGTCTTCCGCTCGGTCCGCTGGCCCCAGCCTGTGTCAGAGAAGCCTGGGACTCCTCGCACGCCTTCTTCTACCCCTCCATCCCCAGCATGAAGTCTGCCGAGGAAGGTATGGTACTCTCAGCTTTCCCCTGCTTTGCACTGTGCCTGCTAGAGGGGAGGGGGGGGGGGGACGTGGGCATAACGGTGGTCTTTCCCCAGTCGAGTCTTTCTTGTGTCTGGCACTTCTTCTTGCCAATAGGTGTCTCCTCTTCCCTTCACTGTGCATGAACTTGGCCCAGGCTCTGGAATCTCTCTTGAACTTGGTGACGCTCGTGCAACAAAACCGGTTTCTTTGCGGAGTGTAGCGGGCAGCGCTTCGGTCTCTGCAGCAGCTGGAGCAACTTCAACAGAGCAAGAAGTAGTGGAGTGCCTTAGAGAAATCTTTTAAGCACAAGTTCCAGAAATGTTGCATTTCATATTAACAGTTGTAGAGCTTCACGACAAAGGCAGGTTGAATGACTTCTAACAACCATCACATGAAATGATGATGAAATGGAATAAAGCTTCTTGCACAGTAGCCTTCTGCTTAAAACCTTTTGCATTCTTAGTAGAGATCAACATTTTAAATTTTAAAGCTGAAAGTGTCATACTTAAGCAGGTCACTTGAAGATGTGATACATAGTATGGGATTCTAGAGGAGTAATCCCCGAGGCTATGGCTCTTTAAAATGTATTTTTACGCCTTAAAAGGAGTACTGCAGCTTGGCCTGTCACTTTGCTTTCTCAAGGCGGGGGTGGCCATCGAAAGTATTTGGATAGATCTGAATGCCTGTCCGGGCAGATACAGACAGCATTGCTGTCTTTAGGGTGTAGTATGATGATGGAAGTAGCTGTATAATATAGTCCATCCTAACCTTTTGATTTCCATGGCCGTGTGTCCTCAGCTATCCTAAGGAAGCTGGCAAAGCCCGGCCTTTAGAATTAATAACTATTTTACGTGACGTTAATAGGGCCATTATAAAGTTGTTTAATCTTTTGCAATTTAGTATGGCTTGGTAGTATACTTTCTGATTAAAAATGTAATAGGGGGGAGGGGCAGTACCCTCCAAAATCTTGCAGGATATAATGCTGAATTGGCTTCCTCCCCCAGCACCAAAATTACTTCTTTACCCTTTGCCCCCTCTCCCCTAAAGTAAGCAGAGGACGGTGGTGGTGCTTCTTATAACAGGTGCACCTCCTTTCGGAAATGTGCTAGTGCAGTCACCCCACCAGGCCTTCAAAAAACCTGAGTAGTGTTAAATCCAACTACACAAGACACCCATTGTCTAAAAAGACCCCCCCCCCCCACACGTTTAACAATAGTAAAGACTTTTAAAAATGATATAGTGTATATATAATTGTTCATAGATTGGGGTCTAACTATATTCTGCAGAGCATCAATTTTTCCAAACATCGAAAAGACTGCTGTCAGCAAATGGCTATCTTCAAATTATATTGGGAAACTATTTCACATAAGGTAAGGTGTAAAATGGAATACCTGGCTTCCGTTCTTGGACACTTATTGTCTGTAAGGCTCATGCCCTTGCCATGTTGATCATAAAAATATTACACGCATAACCTTCCCAAAAGGTTTATTGGGGATTTTCTTAACCACACATGCCATGTTTCCCCTTTTTTTGAAAACCAAAATGCCTCTTCTCACACGGTCCCCCCCCCCCCCATTAATAATTGTACGTTTTTACTTTGTATGCTTTCCATTAGAATATAATTTCACGTATTGGGAATGGTCAGTCTGCAGTAATTCGCCTGAATTAGTGTGAGATGATATTCTGCAAGGAATGGTGATATTCAGAAAGTATGATCCAACCCAGAAAATATAGTTAAACATTCTACAGCTAGGCTTCCTGCAAATTAAGAAAGACATGGCCAGATAAGTACAGTCTCACAATATAGGCTATTTGAGTTTTGCACTTTCCTGCTGATGGAAATAATTAGATTGGTACTTCTTATAGATCATTGCAACGCCTGTCTGAAGCTGTTGGAATTTAGAGCCTAATCAATGTTACTATGTTTTGAAAGATACAGAGTTCTCAAAAGTAAGAACAGAACTTTTAGATAAAGCTTCTATTAAATAGTGTACGCTTCTCCCCCAAAATGCCTTTGTGTCTGCTTGGGAGATGATCCTACCTTAAAATTTCACACTGGACGTATCCTAAACTGGGAAATATAGAATGTATTGGTAGAGATATCGGGCTATCTGATGATTTAATAAAAACCATTCCTTATCACCAAGTTTTAAATATATTCAAACAAGTATGTGCATTTTGGTTATATTCATTTAATAGTGCAAAATTTAATGGACGTGATAATTTGAATTGCATTTGAATACATTACCTGTGGATTCACATTTTTTTTTCCCTTGGAGAAGATCCTGAACCCTAACAAATATGGGTTTTCTCATAAGCACAGAGTGATACGTCTTGAGCAACCCTAGGGCTCCAGCTTTATGAAATGGTGGTAAAACGGTCAGTGCCACAGCTACCTTCTAGGTCTAACACTCAAAGCAATGCAACACCATCGTATGAAGAGCAGTAAAGGCGTTGACGTCTGTTTTTGACGAGGTCCCACAGTCCCAGCAAACCAAACACCAGTGCGATGCTTCCAGGACCCCTTTCTTACATTTATGAACAAGGGGTGGGGGAGTACCCCGGTGCTCAATTAAACTCTAAGAGCTTGCAAGGTCTATTTAAAGAAGTTGCCATTTCCATCTTTTGCTGGTGGCCTGTCTTTTTAAATTTGAGAATCGAGGTGGGTGAAGCGGACAGGCCCGCCTCATGGTTGCAAAAGTTCACAAAATCTCTTCCGCTTAACAAAGTGGCTTCCCAAGTTTGAGGTGTGGGTACTTTAAGTAATACAACTGTCCCACTGGTGATCGTCTTTGTAGGCTTTTTTTTTTTTTTGTTAAATCTGAGCACTGCACCACTGCCTACAATGTCAATGTGCATCTTATTTGAAAATAGCTGGGTGCCAGCGCTAAGGTGTTTTGCACTGTACCCAGCTCTATGTATGCAAGTGGGACTCGGTCTACCTTCCTGACAGCAGACAATTGGCAAAAGCCCCTTGACAAGTAATGGGTGAGACATCATGGCTCAAACGATCACGTTTCTCCTGAGTATTAGTCAGAAATGAGTTATTGCTCATGCCCTAACGAAGGAAAATAAAGCACGTGTCTGACTCCCGAGAGGTAGTGAGGGTTGCAGGATTTTAGTTATCTCTGAGGGCCACACTTTTGTCACTTGGTGGGGGGAGGAGGGGGTGTTTTAATAACTGTGAATTTGAAAGTGCTACAATTTCTTTCTTTCTTTCTTTTTCTAGCTGTCATGTTTTGTGGATCAGCTTTGCTGCAATTTGGCTTGGCCACACTGTTGGAAACAGGATACTGGGCTAGATAGACCATTGGTCTGAACCAGTATGCTTATTCTTATGTTCTTAAATTATTTTAAAAAAAGACCATGAAATAGGAGTTGTGCTAGTGTCAGTGTCGGTGTCTTCCTTTTCGTCTTTCATCTTTTACCGGTAGCTATAACTTTGCTTTTCGGAGCTATTGATGGAACATCCGTGCTGACCAAGAAAAGAAAAGGAGACGCGGGCAAGCTTGATAAAAACACTGATTTTTAAAAACATTTTCCCATTTTTTCATACTCCAGGAGTGTTTTTATGAACCGAGTTCAAGTATATGGTAGTAGATTTGAGCTTGAAAGAATCCCTAAATGTTAGGCCTTGAGCCCAACAAAATGTGTTTGTTTCAGCCGTTCTCTTTATAAAATCTTTAATTTTTGCACATACCGTGACAGGAATGAACCTCTCCGTGCCCTGGGTATACTGGAGGTGTTCTCCACACTTGAACGGATTCAAGTTAAGTATCTTTTGGGAACTTGTATGCGGTAGATCCCAACTGAAGGTCAAGGAAGCAAACGGGACTTCCTCCTACAGAAAACGGTGGTGGGTTCGGCAGAACAGAAGTGGTAGATATCAGGAGTATTTTGATTTACATGTTTTCATAGCTGTTGGCGCTAGTGGGTGCTGCAGCTGAACAAAAAGTGAACTATTAAGGTTTTGGAAGAGGAACGTTTTTAGGAGGCCTGGTGGTGGTAGTGGTGGGGGGGGGGGGGGGGGGGGGTTGCCCCACTTAAAACAGAGAACAGCCGAAAGCAGTAATATAATATTTACTTCATTCAAATGACCTCAGAGTTTCATGGAAGGCGCTGAAGACGGCAACCCACGGGTACTGGAAGGCTACACCAAGGGGGCTCGAACATCCTCAATTTACAGTTTAGAAATCACAAGAGCTGTGTAGAGTGGGAAAGCAGACAGATCGTGTAGCACCAAAGCAAAATGTGAATATAGCACCTTGCCAGGTAGGCTGAGGGGAAAAATAAACCACCTTACAAATTAAAATAGCATTTTCCAAAAATACTTTTTCTTTTTTTAAGGTCAGAGACTCCTCCAAACCTAGCCTAGGGATAACTAGATTTTATGAACAATGGAGGCTATGTTGCTGGTGTTTTGCCGTCTGACCTACATTTTCCTCGTATTTAATGAAAAATCCGAAGTAAAATCAAAAATCCGAATTAAAAAAAAAAAAAAAGAGACTCATAAAACGCAGGAAACCAGCTCCAGGAGCTGCACAGCCTCCACGTGCCCATAGAAGAAGCTGAAATTCAGCTCGGTTAGCTTGGCTTACGGTACTAGATACATATTTGGAGGTGGTGGTTACTTTCCGTTTTGAAATAAAAGAAGAGATCTACTCACGGCACTGAAATTAAAGAAGGTGGCCGAAGCGTCGAGCCGGGCAGGGGAAGGGAAGGGAGGGGGGGGGGGTGGGGGGGAAGAGGGAGGCAGTGTATATGCAAAGCCCGGAAATATCAACAAAACAGAGGAGGAGGAGGGGAGGGGTAGCGGAACATAAGGCGGTAGGTGAGAGGAGGGAGAGGGCAGAGATCGCCCGGCGGCCTGCGAGGGAGAGCGGCTCTGCTCGCCGGGGGGGAGGAGGAGGAGGGGAGGGGAGGCTTTTCTTTCGTTTCGTTTGGGCATTTGCTTTCGGCGATCCGAGTTACGGCCGTGTTCTTTATTTTGCGACCACCGGTCTCCGCCATGAGCGCCCCGGGGGAAGAAGAGCAGGAGTTTGATTTTGACTTTCTTTTCGAATTTAACCAGGGCGACGATCCCGGCAGTGGCAGAGGTTGGTAAGAGAGTCCTGATGCGACTGTTTTTAAATCTGGGGTGTCGCTGTGCGTGTGTTCACTCGGATGTGGCCTTAAAACTTAAACTTCAGACAGGGTGTTTCTTCCCGTGGCGCGCTGAGAGCAGTTCGCTTAGGAGGCAAAAAGAGAGAGAGAGAGAGAGGGCATCTTCCGTTTCCTTCGGCTGAAGACTTGACAGGACTGTTTTTTAACACTGTGCTTATTCAATTAAACAGCTAGCTGTGAAAAAAGTGCGTCTTGCATAGTGCAGCCTGTCTTCGGAAGCTGCCAGGAGACAGATTTAGCAAAGTGAGTCACTTATAAAGAGATGAGAGAGATGCTGCAATAACTCTGCTTGACAGATGCGGGCTTTTGCGCTGCTAGAATTAGAGGCGAGCACCTGTTTTATCTCCTGCATTGTTTCTGTCGGCTGCAAAGAAAGTACAGGCTGCAGAGCTTGCTTGGGCTCAGGGACGGGGCAAAGAAGTTTGGCTTGGGGGACGGTGACAGCCTGGGCACTAAGGGAGCTTCAGCTTCATGTGCAAGGGTATTAGACGCCACCCGGAACTGTCAGGCCAAAGACCCCCCTGCTGTTCACCCAATAATAATCCACCCAAAGCAATCCTGCAAAAAAGGTGCGATTGGATATGAGTTTTTACATATTTAAAGCTTTGTTTCATGTATAACAGTTTTTTTTTAATCAATAGTGGGAATTTCCAAAAGATATTTACTAAGTTACATGGGTATTGAAAGTTGGCCACCCTCCTTGCTGGTAAAACTATAGGCTGATGGTTCTTTTGGCCTAGCTGTCAGGATGTATTGTTTGCCTTGACTGCAGCTGCGGTTTGGCCCCAGCTCCTCTTCCTGAGCTACTCTCCTAGGCACTTACCTGGTTTGCCTAATGGTTAAGCTGACCCTGTGGAGCTGGGAACGTTCTTGAAACAGAAGTCCACTGTAGCAGTGAGAAGCAGCCTTGTTTTCACCCTCCCAACTGCAGGGCACAGGCTGAAGCAAAGTGTCCCCAGCTGTCCACTTTAACACAGCTTTGGGTCTACCTCTTAGGGCAGAGCCCCACCGTACAGGACAGGCATTCATAGGGTACAGATGTTCAGTTTAGGCATTTCCCTTGATTTTCAGACATTTTTGGTTCATTTAAACAAGATCATTTTAATAAAAAACAATCTTTTAATGTTAACACCTACTAATTGAACTAACATATATTAATTTAATATACTGCACACCAGGCACCCCAATGGCGCAAACTGAGTGCTGATTCCATAATGGCATTTGCGTACGCAGATGCCTTTATAGAGTACAGGCGTAAACCCAAATGTGTGCAGGACGTTAGGTGCACTCACTTACACCAAGTCAATGGCAGGGTAACTGGGCGCCCCTTAATGCGGCATGTCCCATGTGCAATTCACAGTATTCTGAGGTCCTTTTACTAAGGTATGCTAATGAATTTAACGTACGTGAAATCCGTTAGCGCACCTTTAAATGGACCCCCTCTGTAAGTTATGTTTGGAAATGGGAGACACGCCCTTGCTCCACCCATGTGAATTTCCCTGTGCTGTTATGTGCTAATGCACTCATGACCTGCTTTATAGGGTAGTGAAATTATCTCGGCGCTTATTTGCACATGGCACGCCTAACCACACGTACAAGGTCATAGACTTGCATTTTGGTTGACCTGGCTGTGGCTGCTCTTTGACTGAATTTAATTACTACTCTGTTACTGCCCAAACAAATAATCTATTAAAAAAAAAACATTTTAGTGGACTAGATACATTTGAGTAAACCTCTATGGAAAGAAAATGCCTGGTACAAGTGGCACAATGAGACTAACTCCTGGCTCTTAGCAGCATTATTTCAGGATGTCGTTTGTGTGACTTCCACCCCAGAAAGGCATGAGTTTGATACAAGGTAGCAGGCTGAGTAGTGTTTAAACTTAGGAAGCTGTGCCCCAGCAGGTAGGTCCCTGCCCCATAGGGCTTACAATCTAAGTTGGTAGTTATGAATTGGGATGGACGCATATTGATGCTCTCCAGAAACCTCTGTTTCAGGGCTGCCGAGAGACAAAGCCGGGCCTGGGGCAAACAATCTTAAGGGCCCGCCACTTCCGCACCCTAACTCCTTAGCTGTGTGCACTACTCAGCCTGGCCCCCACACCTCAGTTCCTGGCTGCTTCAGTGCTTAATCCTCAGCGTCTGCACTCTGCAGTCCTCCCTTGGTCGATGGTCATCTGCCTTCTAGTTCTCTCCTGCGTGTGCCAGCCATGTGAACACGTTAACGCCTCCGCAGATCCTTCCTGCTGCAGCCACTCCCATGGCGGAAATAGGAAGTACACCAGGAAGAGGCAGGAAGAAGGACCTGTGGTGTGGCAGAGAAGACTTAATGCATTAACACGCTAACCTAGGTCCCAGCCGGCACGTGTGAGCAGGAAAGGAGACCAATGCAGCCTGAGTCTTCTGCCTGGCCTGCTGCCAGAAGCCTTGACAGCACAGTGGTGGTGCCGGTCCCCCTTGGAGGCTGGGCCTAGGGAATCTTGACCCCCTGCCCCCTCTCAGTGGCCCTGCTCTGTTTCATACAGTAACGTTCATCTCATGATCAAACACTTTAAATGACAGCTTTAGAAGTTTCTTTAATACTAGTGGAATTGTTCATCAAAACTGATGGATGAAAATCTTTCCCCTCTGCCCAGGCCCAGCATCTCTGATGATTCTGTTTGGGCACTTGAAGTCCACTGCACCAGTTAGCATTTCCACAGCTACCTTGTGCATCTTGGCTGCCTGGGGCCTGAAGGGGAGAGAGATGTCAGTGCCAGGAAGAGCACTGTGAGAGGGTGATGCACACATGACTCTTTAGGCAGCCGCAGCAGTAAACACTGCACTCATGTTAATCTAGATATATTTGGGCTCAAGCAATATAAAGGTGAACGTGAAGTGAAGTGAAGTGAAGGAAGAGATAAGAGCCAGCAGAAAGTTTTTAAAAAAAGTGTATAAAAAGGGTGAGTTTTGAGCATGACTACAGTTATAAAAATCCTCTAGCAACTTTCTATAGAATGCAAATTAATTCCTTTCTGTACATATTTAAGGTGCTAATATCTCTGCCCCCTTATCTAGTACCTGCCTTTGTAAGAAATGTGACAGGATGGTTGAAGATAAGAAAATAACTTCACTCTTCTCAGTAATGTGAGAATAAAACAGAGTTAATTGACACCACATAGGAAATAGTTTTGTTTTCCTGAGATGGATTACTCCAAGATTTTCAGTTCTGCAGGAACTTGATAAATGGCACAATTTTGTCAAAAAACGGTCCATTTCATAGGAAGCTTCAGATACTTTTCTGATTTTATAGCTGTGTTCATGCATAAAAAATAAGCACAAACTTTTCTCAGCAGTGACTTTGCCAAATTTTCAAAGGGCAAGGGTGCATGTGGCTCAGTTTTCAAAACTAGCACAGAGAAATTCATGTTGCCTGTGTGTACAACTGGAAGAGTAGCCTAGTGGTTAGAGCAGCAGGCTGAGCACCAGGTAAAAGCTAGGCCTCAAACTTTAGGGAGCAATCAAGGAGAAGGCACGATGAGTGCAATACAAAAATTAACCTCTTAAGGATTTATTTAATAGATCTTTAGAGACAGGAGATGTTCCTTGGAACTGGAGACAAGCTGATGTGGTTCCTCTTCACAAAAGTGGGGACAGGGAAGAAGTGGGAAACTACAGGCCGGTAAGCCTCATGCCAGTGTAGGAAACATAAAGGAGCCGCTGCTGAAGAAAAAGAGTTAACTTTCTAGAATCCAATGGGTTGCAGGATCCGAAGCAGCATGGCTTTACCAAAGGAAAATTCTGCCAGTCGAATCTGATTTCTTTCACTGAATGACCATAGAACTGGATAAAGGACATGCACTGATGTAATCTACTTGGATTTCAGAACAGCCTTTGATATGGTCCCTCATGAATAAGCAGAGAGGGCTGAACTTAGGACTCAAGGTGGTGAATTGGATTGGAAACTGGTTGACTGGTAGGCGACAGAGGGTGTTGGTAAATGGAATTCACTTGGAGGAAAGGAAGGTGAGTAGTGGAGTGCCTCAGGGGTCGATACTGGGGCCAATTCTGTTTAATATATTTGAGAGAGACAGTGCTGAAGGGTTAGAAGGAAAAGTTTGCCTGTTTGCAGATAGCCAATAGAGTGGATACCCCAAAGGAAGTAGAAACCATGAAAGAGATCGCCAAAAATTAGAAGAATGGTCAGAGGTCTGGACGTTAAAATTTAATGTGAAGAAATGTAGAGTGAAGCACTTGAGGTACAGAAATCTAATGGAGATGTACTAGTTAGGAAGAGAGATTGATAAGCACAGCTCAGGAGAGGGACCTTGGAGTGATTTTATCTGAGGATCTGAAGGTCACGAAACAATGCGACAAGGCGATGGCCATGGCCAGAAGGATGCTAGTCTGCACAGAGAGAGGTAGAGCAGAAAAAATGGAAGACCAACACACATTGGAAGTAGTAGCAAAAACTTTAATGCAGCCCAAAAACTTATGTTGATCTGCCGTTTGTTCTGCTGTGCTTGTATCGTGGATTTTCTGCCTCTCGTTTTTCAGCAGAAGAAAAGAAGTATTGATGCCCCTGTACATGTCGTTGGTAAGGCCTCACTTGGAGTATTGTGTTCAGTTTTGGAGGCTGTAACTTGCTAAGGACGTAAAGAGACTTGAAGTGGTTCAGAAAAAAAGTGACCAAAATGGTATTGGGTTTGAGCCACAAGATGTAGGAGGAGAAACTAGATGACCTGAATACCTTGGAGGAAAGGAGAGACAGGGATGATATGATACAGACATTCAAATATTTGAAGTGTATTAATATACAAACTTTTCCAGAGACGGGAAGGTGGTAGAACTAGAGGACATGAATTTAAATTGCAGGGGAGCTGACTCATGAATAATAGCAGTCTCTAGCATACCAAGGGCGGGGCAGTGGGGGCAGCAAGGGGGAGCATGGAGCAGGCGTGTGGCCGTTGGCACTGTCAGTCCCCTGCCCCCTGTGACTTCAGCTTCCTGTTACTTTCTCCGTGCACCCCCTTGCTTGGAGGAGGGGGGTGCAGGTGCTCCACCCTGGGTGGCATTTAAGGTCTATGCGCCGCTGATATCGGGAAATACTGTTTCATGGAGAGGGCAGTAGATACCTGGAACGCCCTCCTGTGAGAGGTAGTGGAGATGAAAATAGTACTGTCTGGAAGGCATATAACCATACAAGTGTAGCAGTGATTAGATGGCAACACCAGTAATTGAGAAGTAAAGCCAGTGCTGGGCAGAGTTCTATGATTTGTGCCCTGATCATGACTGGACAGATTTGGATGGGCTGGAGTGGGCCTAGTTAGAGAACAAGGCCAGTGCCAGGCAGACTTCTATGGTCTGTGCCCTGAAAATGGCAAGGACAAATCAAGATCAAGTATGCATATGTAGTATCATCATACCTCATATCTTGTTGGGCAGACAGGATGTACCAGGGGCGTAGCCAGACTTTGGCGGGAGGGGGGTCCAGAGCCTGAGGTGGGGGGCACATTTTAGCCCCCCCGGCGCCGCCGACCCCCGCCACTTTTGACCCCCCCCCCGGTGCCGCCGCCTCTCCCCTATTCCTTTTGACCCCCCTGCCAACCCTCCCCCGCCACCGCCAGATACCTTTGCTGGCGGGGGTCCCCAACCCCAGCCAGCCGAAGTCCCCTTCAGTGCTGGTCTCCGAGTCCAGCGCATTCGCTGATCTGGATTCTGTTTCTGTGAGTCCTGATGTCGTGCAGGATGTCAGACTCACAGAAACAGAATCCAGATCAGCAACGCGCTGGAGACCAGCGCTAAAGAGGACTTCGGTTGGAAGGGGTTGGGGACCCCTGCCAGCAAAGGTACCTGACGGCGGCGGCAGGGGAGGATTGGCGGCAGCAGGAGGGAGGGTCGAATGTGGTGGTGGGGGGTGAAAGCAGGGGGCCCCCCTAGCTACGCCCCTGGGATGTACCGAATGGGTCTTTATCTGCCATTATCTACTATGTTACTCTTTTATATGAAGGAATTTTCAAAAGCATGCATCCATATCCCTCACCAGTGCCTCCATTCATTCCCACCAAAGTGTATGCATATATTTTTACCTACATATAAGCTAGATAGACTTCAGCTTAGTGACTCACATTACAAGGGGCCTCGTAATTGTGCATTACTTTAATAATAATTAATAAAAATGTTTTCATGCAATGTGGCATTTTATGCATACTCTTTCACAAGAGGGCGCTTAACCTAAAATTCACTTCCTACTTCAAGGGGAGGGGGGGCTCTTAAATGTTACAGCATGGGCTCCACAATACACATAAATCCAAACCTGACTTAGTTCTGTTCCAGTACTTCCCATGGAGTCCTTTCCTCTTCCCCCCCAGAATCCCATAGAATTTTTATTGCTCTGTTTGCCAGTGTACACCTTCTCTGTGAAACTTAAGACTGTAGTTTGGCTGCTACAAACAGTTTTTAAATTGCGTATATTTTATGAAATGTTGTTGATAACTTTATATGGCAGCGGCTTTTGGGGCATCTTGGTGCTAAGGCTGCTTTGTTTCTTCAGTAAGTAACTGATTTACTATAGGGTAAAGGGTCCAATGGTCTTCACACTTCCTGGAGCCTCAGCTTAATCTCCCAATAACATATTGACCGTTTGTTTACAATTTTGAGATCAGTAAATGACAGCCATAGCCCTGTAAAAAGGTATTTCTTGGACTGGGGATTAAAGGCCTTGAGACCACCTGCTGTTCCGCTTCTAGGATATCCTCTAAATACATACTTTGCTTCCACTAACCATGTGCTGCTTTGTCTCTTGTGGCATTTAATGAGCCAATGTTATTTATGTAGATTTAGTTTGGGGAAAGAGACTTGCTTGGTGGAACAGAGAGAATCTCCATAACCACAGGCAATACCACAGTTTAAAGTGCAGTAGAGTGCTCCCTTGGAAAGTGTAACCCCC